>NC_091479.1:79945623-80299373 GCF_036971445.1 Narcine bancroftii | reverse complement strand
GTATGTTCCCTTGCGTATTAGCTACCTTCAAAAAGATATCTTGCATAAACTTTTGATCTTCTTCGTTAGGTGAATATATATTAAGTAGATTCCAAAGCTCTGAATATATCTGACATTTTATCATAACATATCTCCCTGCTGGATCTATTATTTCCTCTTCTATTTTAAATGGCACATTTTTGCTAATTAATATAGCCACTCCTCTTGCTTTTGAATTATACGATGCTGCTGTTACATGTCCTACCCAATCTCTCTTTAATTTCTTGTGCTCCAATTCAGTTAAGTGTGTTTCTTGGACAAATGCTATATCTATTTTTTCCTTTTTCAGTAAATTTAGTAGTTTCTTCCTTTTAATTTGGTTATGTATTCCATTAATATTTAGAGTCATATAGTTCAGCGTAGCCATTTTATATTTTGTTTATCTTCTCTTTCCGTTTTTCCATCATTACCTTTCCTCCTTTTCCATTTCTGTTTTCTTATTTTCAACTCTTTACCAGACAACATTCCTACAACATCCAACATTTTCCTTATTCTCCTATTTCTATCTTCTTTATCCCCAATCTCCCCTTCCCCTCCTGAGTTGCCCTTTATCCCTTGTCGGACAACCACATCTCCCCTCTCCATTTGGATTTGCGAATCCACTCGCAAGCGTCAACTGATTTTGCAGTGACCGCTCTTTTCCCCCACCCAGCCCCCCCAGAAAAGATTTCGCTTTTTATATGTCACAAAGGTCACTCTTTTAATTCCCTCCTTATTCTCTCTATTCCATTACCTTCCCTTATTAATTCTTGTCTATACTCTCTATGTTTTCCTCTAATTACAGATACTTTCACATATGCCCATTGTCTCTATTCACTCTTATACCTCTTTACCCGCATACATATCAATCGTGGTCATTTTTACCCTCCTTACCCGTCTTCATCCCTCAGTCTATTTTTGTCTTTACCCACATACATATCAATCGTGATAATTTTTGCTCTCATTACCCGTCTTCATCCCTCAGTCTATTTTTGTAATTGTTCTGCAAATTTTCGTGCTTCTTCTGGATCCGAGAATAGTCTGTTTTGTTGTCCTGGAATAAATATTTTCAATACCGCAGGATGCTTCAGTGTAAATTTATATCCTTTCTTCCATAAAATCGCTTTTGCTGCATTGAACTCTTTTCTCTTCTTTAGGAGTTCAAAGCTTATATCTGGATAAATGAAGATTTTTTGCCCTTTATACTCCAGTGGTTTGTTGCCCTCTCTTACTTTTTCCATTGTCTTCTCCAGTACCTTTTCTCTTGTAGTATATCTTAGGAATTTTACTACAATAGATCTTGGTTTTTGTTGTGGTTGTGGTTTAGGGGCCAATGCTCTATGTGCCCTTTCTATTTCCATTTCTTGCTGTAGTTCTGGACATCCTAGGGCCTTAGGGATCCATTCTTTTATAAACTCCCTCATATTCTTGCCTTCTACATCTTCCTTAAGGCCCACTATCTTTATGTTATTTCTTCTGTTATAATTTTCCATTATATCTATTTTTTGGGCTAGTAATTCTTGTGTCTCTTTAGTTTTTTTATTAGATTCCTCCAATTTCTTTTTTAAGTCTTCTACCTCCATTTCTGCTGCTATTGCCCGTTCTTCCATCTTGTCCATTTTTTTCCCCATTTCTGTTAAGGTCATATCCATTTTATTTATTTTCTTTTCTGTGTTGTTTATTCTTCTTCTTAAATCATTGAATTCCTGTGTTTGCCATTCTTTAAATGACTCCATGTATCCTCTAACAAGAGCAAGTATATCCTTTACCTTGCCTTTCCCTTTATCTATTTCACTGTATTCTTCCTCTTCTTCTTCCTCTAGGTTGACCATCTGTTGTTTCTTTGCTGCCCTTTCCTCCTCTTCTTTCTTGTTTCCATTGTCTTCTGTGGTCTCTTCTTGCTGCAGGTGTTCTGCAGCTGTCGTTGCCGGCTGTGGAGATCGACTCCCCAGCTTGTCCCCCCTCCCGTCGGTGTGTTTTTTTTCATGCGCAACGCGCATGCGCGAGGAGTCGCGCATGCGCGGTTGCGCACTTTTACTCGGCTCTGTGAGCCATTGTTGTAGTTCTCTTTCTACCGACCTGAGGTAGTGGGGTCTTCTCTCCACAGCGGGCCTCTTCGGACAGGTAAGGCCTTCACCTTTTTCCTCCGTTGTCTTCTCTTCCTCTCTTCTTTCCGTTGATTTTGATTTTTCTCCTTTTGTCTCCATCTTCTTTCCACCTTTATACTCACTTTTCTTTAACTTGTATTTCTGTGCCTTTGTATTTTCTCTTGTTTTTCCCGACTTTTCTGGAGAGGGCTGGAGTTCACCGTCCGGCCACTACTCCATCACGTGACTCCCTGCCATGTAAGGGTAGAGATTGAAGGGATAGATACCCCAGTCTCTCAAGTGGACCCAGGGGAAAATATCCAAACCCCTGCTTATGCTCTATGGCCTACCCCCTCTATGGGGTGGCCTCAACCTCCTCCCCTAGACTGGATGGAGGACCCTGTGGGCCAAAGTGGGAATAGGGGTCAGAAACAGTCAATGATACGTGACTTCTCTGTAAAAGAGCTGGCTGCCATTGGAGATCGATTTAGGCAAAAGGCAGGAGAAACTCTGGCAGCCTGGCTCCTGCGTGTCTGGGAACAAGGAGGGGGTAATGTATTTTTAACCCCTGAGGAATTGTTGGGATTAAGAACATTGTCTACTGATATCAGGGTCACTGCTGAGCTGCGGGGTAGAGGGAGAGGGATGGATTACTTACTTACTAGGGGATGCCCTGATACGAGTATACCCATCACCACTAGATTGGGATTTACATTTGCAGAACAATTGGAGAACCCCAGAGGAGGGCATAGCAGTTATTCGTCAGCAGGCCCTGGCCTCTGCCTTGTATGCAGGGCGTTTGAGGCTGTGGGTACACGGGGGGGAGCCCTGATGAAGAGATATTCACGGCCGGAATGCATACCAGATTGGTTCGTTCCACCCAACCCACTACACGGGGGCTGGTTCTGTCCATAACTAGTCCACTAATTGGGCACCCTGTGTCTGAGGCAGTGCATGCCTTATCTGGGCTTTGAGAATTAGAATTGGGAGGTAAAATCCACTCACGTACGGCCCAGGTTACATCAGACAAGCAGGATGAAAAGAGAGGGGCTGCTACTAATAACGGACCGACAAGAAAGGACCTTTTTCTAACCTTGTTAAAGTTAGGCGTACTTAAAAGTGATATTGATGGGAAACCTACTGCAGTCCTTTATGCCCTTTATAAGAGAAAAGCAGGGGAACATCATCCCCAGCTACTGAGTCCCCCTGGCCCAGCTGTGCCATCTGCTCCCCCTGCTGCTTCTATCGAGCAGGCTTCTCCTGCTCCAGTTACCCGTGATGAGGTACAACAAATGGTTAACAAGGCTCTTATGGATAATAGTGGCATGTGGGCCTGGAAGCCCCCAAACCCTACTAAAGCATGAAGGTGTGGGCAGGGGTCCCGTGTCTACTCCATTGAGATACGGCAGATACACGGGGACCCACGGCCCTACATACCGTTAACAATCCATTGGGGTGGGGGTAATGACCGCCAATATTTGGCCTTGGTCGATACCGGTGCGGAGCACTCGGTGATTCCGGGTAACCCTGACCTCTGGACTGGACCGACCTTTCGAATAGAGGGGTTGGGAGGAGCGGTCACCCTGGCAAAGGAAATAAAAGTCCGTGCCACAGTGGGTGATAGCCCTTCCCCTATCTGGTTACAAGCCCTGGTGGCTGCTACTGACAAGTGTATCCTGGGTATTAATATGTTGGCCAGTACGGCCCTTAATACTAGCCAAGGGGGATTTGCATTTGGAATTTGGACTATTACAAAAAAACTAGTAATGGGTCAGGCTAAGTGGGATCCTGTGATGGTGCCACCCCCCCCATGAAACCAGTGTGCATTCTATAATATCGCTACCCTGGAGGGCAAGAAGAGATTAGTGCCACCATTGATGCTTTGCAAGAAGTAGGGATAGTGAGCCCCGCAACGTGGCCCTTTAATAGCCCTGTTTGGCCGGTCCAGAAGCCGTACGGCTCCTGGAGAATGACAGTTGATTATCACTTTTTGAACAAACATGCCCCACCATTTGCTTCAGCAGTTCCGGACATTGTTACCCTTATTGAAAACATTGCTACTGGGAACTCGGGAACATGGTATGCTGTCATTGATCTTGCTAACGCCTTCTTCAGTATTCTTATAGCTGAGGACTCACAGGATCAGTTCGCCTTTACCTGGAAGGGGCGCCAGTACACCTTCACTCGCCTCCCTCAGGGTTATGTACACTCTCCCACTATTTGCCACAGCCTAATTGCCCGTGACCTGGAGATGGTGCCAGTATCGCCTTCCCTCTCGATTCACCATTATGTTGATGATGTGATGATCCAAGGGGCCACAGAAGAGATGGTACAGGAAGGTTTGGAGAGTGTCCAAGATACCCTGATGCAAAGAGGGTGGGCCATTAACCCCGCCAAGGTACAGGGCCCGTCCCAGACAGTTATTTTCCTTGGAATTCAGTGGCATGCTGGAGAACAAGTGGTTCCCGATAAAGTTTGCAATAAAATCGCAGACTTGGCCACTCCTACTAACAAACAAGACACCCAACGTTTCCTGGGGTTATTGGGATACTGGCGACGCCATATTCCACAGCATTGCTTTTACGTCCTCTGTATAAGGTTACCCGAAAGAAAACAGACTTTGTATGGGGTGATGATCAGGAAAGGGCGTTCCAGTCCGCCAAGCAGGATATTCTTCAGGCCCTGCCCATTGCTCTCCACATCCCAGATACCCCCTACGAACTACAGGTCTCCATTACTGATGATGTGGCCTGCTGGAGCCTCTGGCAGAAACAAGAGGGTCACCGAGTCCCGCTGGGATTCTGGTCACATACCATGCCTGAGGCTGCCACTCGTTATTCTGCTTTTGAACAACAGTTACTAGCCTGTTACTGGGCCCTGCTGGAGACTGAAAGAATGACAGGTGATGCAGATGTTCAATTGCGACCTGCACTTCTAATAATGAATTGGGTTCTGGCTAATGATGCTAATCTAAAGATCGGGCGGGCGCAGCAGTCTTCTATTGTTAAATGGAAGTGGTATATTCAGAGTCGTGCGACCAGAGGGCCTGAAGGGGTGGGCCGCATACACGAACAGGTGGCTGATCTTCCGTCTCGTCATGAGGACGTTGAACCTGCCTTTCCCCCTCCTTTACCCCCTTCACCAGTTCAATGGGGTAAACCCTATGATTTGCTCACTCCAGCAGAACAAGAGGATGCCTGGTTTACTGATGGTAGCAGCCAGTGGGTGCAAGGAAAGCAAAAGTGGAAGGCAGTGGCTTACCATCCCAAGTCAGGAACTCACTTATCAGAGGAGGGGGATGGTGGCTCCAGTCAGTATGCTGAGTTGAAGGCAGTCACTTTACCACTAGATCCCCATGATCACCCTCTTCGCCTGTTTACTGATTCCTGGGCTGTGGCTAATGGACTTGTGGTATGGATGCCTGATTGGCAAAAGAATGACTGCATGATACATGACCGCCCAGTGTGGGGCAAAGAGTTGTGGCAGCAGTTGTGGGATGCTTCCCACCACCGTGAGATAACTGTGTATCACATTGATGCCCATACTAATGTGGCGACTAACATGGCACAACATAATGCAGTTGCAGATCAGCTTGCCACTATCAGGCGTGCAGATACCGTCCCCCTGGCTCAATGGGCACATGAACAGAGTGGTCATTTGGGGGAGAAGGGATCAGCTATGTGGGCCCGAACACATGCTTTACCCGTCCATCAGGATGATGTCCGCACGGTCGTGCGTACATGCCCAGAATGTCAACTTGTGAAGTCCCGTGTCGTTCCTCCTGGTCCTCATGGCCAAATAAAACGGGGTGCTCGCCCAGCTGCGGTTTGGCAAATTGATTACATAGGCCCCATGCCAGACTGTATGGGTAAACGTTACGTCCTAGTAATGGTTGACACCTTTTCGGGCCTGGATTTTGCCTTTCCCACCAAGACGGCTGACCAAGCTAGTACTATCCAAGGACTAAATCATTTAATTTCTCGTTATGATGTTCCAGAGGAAATTCAGTCTGATAATGGCTCGCACTTCTCCGGGAAAGCAATCTGTGATTGGGCAAATGACAAGGGTATCTTATGGGTTCACCATATTCCTTATTACCCACAGGCTGCTGGGTTAGTTGAACGAATGAATGGCTTACTGAAGGAACAAATTTGTTTGTTAACACCACTGGGAACCCTGAAGGGGTGGTGTCATATGCTGCAGCAGGCAGTCGACAATTTAAATCATCGCCCTTTAAAAGGAGGTACACCTTTCCACCGACTTCTTCACGCTTCTGGACTACAGCCTATTCCGGAGGAAAAACGGTCATTGCCCCCCACTCCTGAACTAAAGAATGCCGGACAAAAGATATGGGTGGCACCACCAGGTAGTGGCCCTTCTGTAAAAGAGGAAATAGTGACACCTGCCCAGGGTAACACTCGGTGGGTAGCTATTGAGGGACAGGATGATTTAGTCTGTTTAAACACTGAATGCTTACGGCATCGTGAATGACATGTGTCAGGCTTCTTTGTTCCGTTTTACACTCCTGGTGATCTGGCTTAACAGCTGCTTTGGTGCCAACTATTGGATTTGTAATGACGAGGATGCTGTGAGTGAGTTGCCCATGGGAGACGTGGTCCGATGCATTACATCAAGGAAGTCCTCGGTCACCCGCCTCAAGTGCAGCTTATATAAATATGTTATTGTTCAGCATGTTTCAAAATCTATTCGTGAGCTCCAGTGTCTGGGTATTGTGGCCAACAAGGATAATGTGAGCCTTGGTTGGAATCCTTTTTCATGGTTAGCTGGTACATTTGGGGGGTTGGGCCACACTATTCTCCGTTGGTTGCTCGCATTATTGCTTGTTTTTGTTGTTATTGTAGTTTTAATTTCTCTTTTACGCTCGTTTTGTACTCTTATGCTTGTCAAGTCTCGTGTCTGACAGCCTGTCTTGGGTAAACTTATACCTCTCATTTTGTTCGTTTTAGATTGGTCAGTGTTTGAGCTACCGAAAGAAAATAGACACACACGCCGAGAGCAGTTCAGTTTATACAAATGTTTATTACAAATTCAAAAGCTGATTTCACACTACAATATGCAAGCCCTTCCCAACTATACTTATCAACGCTTGGACTGGTCCCAACTGCCGAAGCGAGGCAACGACTGCACACTTGTAGTTGGTTGTCAGGGCGCTGGTAGCAACTTCTCCACCTCCCCTGACCGGGACGTTGGCTGGACTCCAAAAGTTCTTCTTGCTGAGAGATGTTGCCATCTCTCGGAAAGTCTCAAACTTCAGCAGAGGGACCATGACTTTTATTACCTAAAAACTGCTTACCCAAGCACCTATTCCCAGCACAGCAAGAAAGATAAGCAAGCAAGCTAGCATGCTACGCTATTAATTAATAACATAATTTTCAGCTTATCACTTTGAATACAATGGTTTATTTTGCATCAAGGCTAGGCCTCTGACAGTCTGTGACCAAAACAAGCAGGAAGATTAATGGTTCTTGGTACACAGATGTCCTTTCGTCAGATAACAGCATCTCTGGCCCCTTGGTGGAATTTAGCTTATGTCTGCTGATTCTAAAACACAAGTAGGTTTTCAGCCTTGCAGATCCCAGAGCTGCAAGTTTAAAAAAACAGGTTGGAATCTTCCATTACAGCATGCTCCCAGTCTTCCTGTCATGATCTGTCGATGAAGCTGGTTGTTGCTCCAGTCTATAATCAATAAAAGCCTATTAGTTTTACAACGTCAGTCTTTTGTGGTAATTGATGATGTATCAAGGTGCCACAAGAGTTACACCACCAGATTTCCTCCACCATCAAACTCCTCAACAACAAACTCAATCAGGGACTCATTTAAGGACTCTTATTTGTGCACTTTAATTATTTTTTTTAATTCTCTCTATATTACACAATTTGTTTACATTCATTATCTGTTTATAGTTCTTTATTTGTTTATATGTTATGTTATGTTGTGTACAGTTTTCTTTGCACTATGAATAAGTAGTAATTTTGCCTCGCCCACAGGAAAAATTATCTCAGGGTCAGATGTGATGTTATGCATGTACTCTGGCAATAAATCTGAAATCAGTGGGTCGAGCAGCATCTGTGAGGGAGTAAGGAATTGTCAACTTTTATACAGGTAGAGACCCTGCATCAAAAAGAAGCATCGTTTCAGTATAGGTATAAACCAATTTGGGAACTCAGTTTTATCAATACCCCTAACAAGCAAGTCTCAACTACTTCTGTGTATCTAGTAGCAATCACATTCCCTCCGACCTTCCAGTACCATCCCTGAAAAAGCTCTCCTCGAAATGATGTCAGATATGCTTTCAAAATCTCAGTAACATAGCATTTACCCTATTTATTTCTTCTTTCTTTGGCTTGGCTTTGCGGACGAAGATTTATGGAGGGGTATGTCCACGTCTGCTGCAGGCTCATTGGTGACTGACAAGTCCGATGCGGGACAGGCAGGCACGGTTGTAGCGGTTGCAAGGGAAAATTGGTGGGTTGGGGTTGGGTGTTGGGTTTTTCCTCCTTTGTCTTTTGTCAGTGAGGTGTCAAAGGAGGTTGCTGCCCGCCAAACTGTGAGGCACCAAGATGCACAGTTGGAGGCGAGATCAGCCCACTGGCGGTGGTCAATGTGGCAGGCACCAAGAGATTTCTTTAAGCAGTCCTTGTACCTCTTGTTTGGTGCACCTCTGTCTCGGTGGCCAGTGGAGAGCTCAGGAAGGCGATGGTCCTCCATTCTGGAGACGTGACCCACCCAGCGCAGTTGGGTCTTCAGCAGCATGGATTCGATGCTTGCGGACACTGCCAGCTCGAGTACTTCGATGTTGGTGATGAAGTCATTCCAATGAATGTTGAGGATGCAGCGGAGACAGCGCTGATGGAAGCGTTCTAGGAGCCGTAGGTGATGCCAGTAGAGGACCCATGATTCGGAGCCAAACAGGAGTGTGGGTATGACAACGGCTCTGTATACGCTTATCTTTGTGAGGTTTTTCAGTTGGTTATTTTTCCAGACTCTTTTGTGTAATCTTCCAAAGGTGCTATTTGCCTTGGCGAGTCTGTTGTCTATCTCTTTGTCGATTCTTGCATCAGATGAAATGGTGCAGCCGAGGTAGGTAAACTGGTTGACCGTTTTGAGTTCAGTGTGCCCGATGGAGATGTGGGGGGGCTGGTGGTCATGGTGGGGAGCTGGCTGATGGAGGACCTCAGTTTTCGTCAGGCTGACTTCCAGGCCAAACATTTTGGCAGTTTCCGCAAAACAGGACGTCATGCGCTGGATAGCTGGCTCTGAATGGGCAACTAAAGCGGCATCGTTTGCAAAGAGTAGTTCACGGACAAGTTGCTCTTGTGTCTTGGTGTGAGCTTGCAGGCGCCTCAGATTGAAAAGACTGCCATCCGTGCAGTACCAGATGTAAACACCATCTTCATTGTTGAGGTCTTTATTGGCTTGTTTCAGCATCATGCTGAAGAAGATAGTAAAGAGGGTTGGTGCGAGGTCGCAGCCTTGCTTCACGTCGTTGTCAATGGAGAAGGGTTCGGAGAGCTCATTGCTGTATCTGACCCGACCTTGTTGGTTTTCGTGCAGTTGGACAACCATGTTGAGGAACTTGGGGGGCATCCGAGGCCCTTTCCTGCTCAAGGTGTCAAAGGCCACTCTGACCGGATCATGTCCATGCGACTCCCCCTTCAAAACAAACGACGTATCACTCTCATCAATGTCTATACTCCAACCCTTCAGGCGGAACCAGCAGAAAAGGACAAGTTCTACACTGATCTGCGCAACCTCATCCAACGCACCCCTACAGCTGACAAGGTTGTCATCCTTGGCGAATTCAAAGCTCGCGTCGGCAAAGACTCAGAAACCTGGCCAGGAATCTTTGGCAAGCATTGTGTCGGCAAGTGCAATGACAACGGGCGCCTCCTGATGGAACTCTGCGCAGAACAGCGGCTTGTCATTACTAACACCCTTTTCCAGCAGAGAGACAGCCTGAAGACTACCTGGATGCATCCCCGATCCAAACACTGGCACCTCCTGGACTACGTTCTAGTGCAAGGAAGAGACAAACGAGATGTGCTCCACACCAGGGTCATGCCCAGCGCGGAATGCCACACTGACCACCGGCTTGTTCGCTGCAAGCTCAACCTTCACTTCAAGCCAAAGTTCAAGAACAGTGGAGCCCCCAGAAAGAGGTTCAATGTTGGAAACTTGCAGTCAGACATGGTGAGAGGAAACTTCCAGGCAAACCTCCAAGCAAAGCTCGAGGATGCAATCCGCCTCACAGACACGTCTCCTGAAAACCTCTGGGATCAGCTGAAAACTGCCATACTGCAATCCACTGAAGAGGTACTGGGCTTCTCTTCCAGGAAAAACAAGGACTGGTTTGACGAAAACAACCAGAAAATCCAGGAGCTGCTGGCAAAGAAGAGATCTGCCCATCAGGATCACCTTGAAAAGCCTTCCTGGCCAGAGAAAAAAACAAGCCTTCCGTCTCACATGCAGCCACCTTCAGCGCAAACTCCGGGAGATCCAAAATGAGTGGTGGACTAGCCTCGCCAAACGAACCCAGCTTAGCACCGACACTGGCGACTTCAGGGGTTTTTATGAGACACTAAAGGTGGTGTACGGCCCCTCACCCCAAGTCCAAAGCCCTCTGCGCAGCTCAGATGGCGAAGTCCTCCTCAGTGACAAGATCTCCATCCTCAATCAATGGTCAGAACACTTCCAATCCCTTTTCAGTGCCAACCGCTCAGTCCAAGAATCCGCCCTGCTCCAGCTCTCTCAACAACCCTTGAGGCTAGAGCTAGATGAGATCCTTACCCGGGAAGAGACATATAAGGCAATTGAACAACTGAAAAGTGGCAAAGCAGCAGGTATGGATGGAATCCCCCCAGAGGAAGGCTGGCGGCAAAACTCTGCATACCAAACTGCATGAGTTTTTCATGCTCTGCTGGGACCAAGGAAAACTGCCTCAGGACCTTCGTGATGCCATCATCATCACCCTGTACAAAAACAAAGGCGAGAAATCAGACTGCTCAAACTACAGGGGAATCACGCTGCTCTCTATTGAAGGCAAAATCTTTGCTAGGATTCTCCTTGATAGATTAATATCTAGTGTCGCCGAAAATGTCCTCCCAGAATCACAGTGTGGCTTTCGCGCAAACAGAGGAACTACTGACGTGGTCTTTGCCCTCAGACAGCTCCAAGAAAAGTGCAGAGAACAAAACAAAGGACTCTACATCACCTTTTTATTTACTATGATAATTATTTTACTGTTTTTCAAAGTTCGGTAGTGCAAAAACCTGTGCTCAAATAAAGATACATACACAAAGGAGAGAAATGTAAACAAAGAAAGAAAAGTAAACAAATTGTAATACTGAAAAAGAATTATTCAGTTAAAAAAAAGTGTCCAAATTAAGAGTCATTAAATGAGTCTCTGCTTGAGTTTATTGTTTAGGAATATGATGATGGATGGGTACCAACTGTCCCTGAACCTAATGGTAAGATTTTTGTGGCACCTATACCTTTATCCAGATGGTAGCAGCAAAAACAGAGGTTGTCCTGTGTGGGATGGATCCTTGATGATTGCTGCTGCTCCCCGATGGCATTGTTCCATGTAGACTTTCTCAATGGGGAAACCTTTTGCAGGGCACTCTGCTCAGAGGTATTAGTGTCCTCATAACATGATGTAGCCAATTAGCACACTTTCTACTACACACCTGTGGAAATTTGCCAAGGTTTCCCATGTCACATCAAACATTCATAAACTCCTAAAGAGTAGAGGTGGTGAGATACTTTCTTTTTTTTAATATTTTATTTTTGATTTTTCAAATTCAAACACACAATACACGATCTTTCAACCCCAATATGGCATACAGACCCTGTTTTTATCCCCACCATCTCATTCCCATCCCCTCCTTGCCGCAATACAACTAAGAATAAAGTCATATAAATTATACAGATACGAACAACACAAATATCAGTGGGGTCAACGACTCCTACAGAAAGGAATAAAAATAAAAAACATCTAATAGAGCACGTCATCTGTGCCACATCGCATTCATTGATCCCAGTCATTTCCCTGTTGGGATTAATTGTTTCAGTACCCTTATTCCGAAGGGGGATAATCATATCTGCATACCAATATATTTCTCTAATGAATGTGTCATATTTTATCCTTATATTGCATGTGGTTTTCTCCAGGGGAATGGAACTCTGCATTTCCATATTTCACCAAGTAATATTTAGTTGGGAGTCAAATGTCCCTGTGGTTGCTATACATTTCCTGACTACTGCCAAGGCGACCTTCACAATGTGAATTTGGTACTTGGACAGTTTAAAACTCATGTCGATAATGTTTCCCACAAAGTACAATTCTGGATCCTGTGGAAAATTCACCTTTGTAATTTTTTTCATAATGTCCCCCAGGTCCTTCCAAAAGGATCTCACCTGTGTACACAGCCAGTTTGAATGGATAAAGGTTCAAATCTCCACACCTAAAGCACATTTCTGAGATTTCTGGTTTAAATTTATGTCATTTTTGAAGTGTGAGGTATAGTTGATGCAGGAAATTGTATTGCACGAATCTGTACCTGGCATTAATAACAGCTGTCATGCTGTCCAGACACAGATCTGACCACCACTGTTTGTGGATTGTTGTGTCCAAATCTAACTCCTGTCTTTCCTTTGATCTGTGTAAGCCCAGCTTCGGGCCTTCACTTTGGAATATGAAATACATCATAGAAATAAACATACACATTCCCTCTTTGAATTATAATCTCCATGTCACTACACATGGGCAGGGTCATAGATGGTCCCAATTTGTCCCTCAAAAAAAAAATCTTAGTTGAGGATAGCAGAAGGATGTTCTATTAGATAAATTATATTTATTCCTCAATTGCTCAAATGACATGAGCCCTCACTTGTAACAATCCTCGATACACCTGATCCCCTTCTGGCACCAGGAATCCAGGATCTAAATGTCCAGTGTCAAGGGTATTAAGTTGTTCTGGATCAAGGGCATTTTGGGAGATATTCCCATCTTCAATCCAATGCATTGATTTATTCTTTGCCATGTCTAAAGTACATACTTCCATTTTCTTTGAAATTAATTTAATGTCCCATTTATATATAAACTCTCCTGTTACTTTTTCACCTACTGCATGTAGTCCAATTTGTGCCCATGGTGGGGGGACCCCTTCAAAGCGTGAGGCAATAACCCTCATGTGGGCTGCCCAGTAATTTTTTTTTAATCTGGCAATTAAAATTCCATAGTTTGTAATCCCAAGTCAATTTTTCCATAGAGATTCAAGCCACTTTACCATTCCACAGGAAATTTCTGACACATCTATTGAACATCTTAAATAAACCCTGGAGCAATAGAATGGTTAATGACTGAAATAGATATTGTAACTTTGGCATCACATTCATTTTAACACAGTTAACTCTGTCCACCAAAGTTATGGACAGAGTTCTCCATCTACTGAGGTCCTCCTCAATCTTCCGGAACAAAAGGAGATAACGGAGTTTGTATAAGTTGTGTAAATCCTTGTCTTCTTTTATCCCCAGATATTTAATGGCTTCTTGTGACCAATTAAATGGACTTCCCTGTTGGTATTGTCTATAATCCCCGCATGATCTCACATTTGTCCAGTTTTACCTTGTACCCTGAGACCTTCCCATAATCCTCCAGTATGGTCCTCAGCCTGGCTAATTACCTCCCTGCCCTGGGTCCATCAAATATTCTAACACATCATCAGTGAATAGATTGATCTTGTGTTCCTCCTGACCCACCTTGAACCTCTTTATCTCTGGATCCTGCCAAATGGCTTCTGCCATTGAAGGGTGAAAGGTCCAACAGCAATCGAGCTCCACTATCTTACTTTCCAACTGGACTATTGCCAAAAACAATCAATTCTGGTGTAGGGATTGTGTTGTCTTGAGTAAAACGAGTAATCCCTTTCTCTTGGATTCTGCCGTCTCCAGACATCTATTAAATTCAGCTCTTTCATAAAGACCACTCACCCTGGCACTCGTTACTTGCTGAGTTGTCCGTGACTGGATCCAAACAAAAACTGAAGTCCCTTCCAATCAAGACATTCTCACCCCCCTCTGTTACCTTCAAGGATATATCTTGTACAAGTTGTTCATTATCAAAATTCGGAGTATATATATTGATTAGTGTCCATGATTTGGAGTATATTTGACAATGCATCATCATACATCTCCCAGCCGGATCAACACCACACCCTGGACCACCATTGGAACACTTTTCCCTATCAGGATAGCCACTCCCCTGGCTCTGGAATTGAAGGACATTGCCATCTGGCCCACCCACCCCCTCTTTAACTTTGTATGCTCTTTCTTTTTAAGATGGGTCTCCTGCAGAAACACTATGTCTGCTTGCATTTTTTTAGGTGTGCCACAACTTTTTCTCTTTATCATTCCGTTTATTCCATTCACATTAAAAAATTACATATTTAATTGTATTATCCTTTACCCCAGACCCCTTCCATTGTCTTCTTCCCCTTCCTTCTTTTCCTCTGATATTCGATTGGTTCACTAAAGCGCCAAGCCCCATGAACACTCCTTTTTAATCTCTTCTCCTAGACCTATGTATAACTCTCTCCTAACGAATTGATTGATCCCTCTATTAGGTCACTTCAGCTTCCAATCCTACAGAGAGAAAAGTTGAAGACTATCCAGCTTTTCCTTATAATTCAACCCCTCTAGTCCCAATAATATCCTATTAATCTTTATTGCACCCTTTCCAGTTTGGCAACCAGAACTGCACAGAGTTCTCTAAGTGCAATCACACCAATGCCTTGTACAATTGTAACATGACAACACAACTCTTGTATTCAATGTCCTGACCAATGAAGGAAAACAAGCCAGATGCCTTCTTTACCACCCTATCTAATTGCATCACCAATTCAAAGCTTAATTCCACATAAACTACATGTACCATTCTGACCTCATCAATCCAACTTTCACATGAACAAAACAAACTCTTGATTTTCAATGCACAAAGGCATGTTGACTGTATATATCAGTCCTTGCTTTCACAAGCACACATAGATTCTGTCTCTCAAAATCTCCTCCAGCAACTTGCCACCACTGATATCAGGCAGAGGTTTCCTGGCTTGTCTTTGCAGCCCTTCTGAAATAAAGGCACAATATTGGCCACTCCCTAGTCTTCTGGCACCTCTCTTGTGGGTAACAATGATCAATAGATCTCTGCCAGCATCCCAGCAATTTATTTCCCAGTTCCCCACAGTTAGTCAGACCCCAGGGATTAATTCACATTTATGCACTATACAGTCAAAATGATAAAGTCCAAAGTGGAGGAGAATTACTTGTAGTTTAATTTTTAATTTAGACATATGGCATAGTAACAGGTACTTCCAGCCCATGGGCCTGTGCCACCCAAATAAACCTGTAGCCCCCCCATGCATTAGGGAGGAAACTGGAGCACCAGGAAGATGTACAAACTCCCAGAGAGCACCGGATTCAAACCCAATTCCTTGGGACTGTAACCACTACTGCCTCCATAGTATTTCCAGTTCCATTCATTTTAATTTCGCGGCCTTCATTATCAGCTGAGATGTATTTGAAAGTTTAGCCTGTTCTGCATCTCGAAGTTACTTTCTATCACTTCTGATTTTCTCGCAGTAATCAGACTGAAACAGGAGACTGGCAGGCACCCAATTATTGGTGGAATCTGTACTTGGAGCTGATTATAAACTACTATTGGCCTGTGACCAGACTTCTGGGCCAAGATCAGGATGAGCTCAGGCATTTATCCCTTCCCACACTGCTTGGGAGTCAAAGAACTACAGTATGAGCCAGCCATAAAATGCATTATTTCTTCTTTTGACTCCACAATTTCAAGAAGAAATTGAACATGCCAATCCAAACCTAATTAAGCACACCGAATGAAATTGAACTTCACTTCAATGCAAGTTATAAGCACAAATAAAAGTATGTTTAGTGCAATCTTCGATTGTCCGAAGGTAATGCAGAGACAGAAAATATTCCAGAATATGAAACACATTTACAGGAATGTTGCTGTAACATTCAAATGTTGCAAATATTTCAGTGCGTGATGTTGGTGGCGATGATTCACTTTATTGTCATTGTACCAGTAAACCAGCCAATGAATTACAATCAGTGTCCATTTTTGTACATTGAAATTATATTTATATTGACTCCAAAAATAGAAACACAGGTATACCCCACTTTAGGAAACTAGAGTGTTCCTATGAAACCTTTCATAAGCCAAAATAGCAAAGACCCATTCATTACTATTGAGGGCTACTTTCATAAAAGCAAAAACCCATTCCAATCCTTTTGTAAAAGCGAACATGACTTTCTTTATAAAAGTGAATTTTTGTAATTCAAGTATTCGTAAAGTGGAGTATACCGATATTTTGAGATTTTAAGACCATTTGGGTACGCAGAAAGCATTTGTTAAAAAGTGGTCATTCATAAAGCAATCACATTGTCCACCAAAAAGCGTAACTGAGATGGAAGCAATAAAAAGAAGAGAATTGGCGGACAAAAAAATAAAATACGAAACGCTACAAATATATAAGGTGGAGAAGAACATAATGAAGATAAAGCAGAAGTATTATGAGCTAGGAGAAAAAAACACACAAAATACTAGCTTGGCAGCTTAAAACAGAACAAGCTAAAAGAACAGTATTGGCATCAAGGAAAAAGGACAAACAAATTACATATCACCCAACAGAGATCAATGAAAACTTCAAGGAATTCTACGAGCAATTATATCGAACTGAGAACGAAGGGAAAGAAGACAAAATAGATGAGTTTCTAGCTAAAATTGAACTACCAAAATTGCAAGAAGAGGAACAAAACAAATTGATAAAACCATTTGAAATAGAGGAAATACAGGATATATTAAAAAAAGCTACCGAACAATAAAACACCTGGAGAGGATGGACTCCCAATAGAATTCTATAAAACATTTAAAGACTTATTAATTCCTTCTCTGCTGGAAGTAATGAACCAGATTGAAGAAACACAAAGCATGCCAGATTCATGTAAAACAGCAATAATTACAGTAATGCCAAAGATGGGGAAAGATCCACTAACACCAGCATCATATAGACCAATATCTCTACTTAACTCAGATTATAAGATAATAGAAAAACTATTAGCAAACAGATTGGCTGACTCTGTACCAAAAATAGTAAAACTAGATCAAACTGGATTTATTAAGAAAAGACGAACAAGGGACAATATCTATAAGTTCATTAACTTAATCCATGCACTACAAGGAAATAAGACACCAACAGTAGTGGTTGCTTTGGATGCAGAGAAAGCCTTTGACAGGGTAGAATGGAATTATTTATTCAAAGTACTACAGAGGTTCAACCTACCAGAGAAATATATTAATTGGATTAAAGCATTATATAAGGGACCAATGGCGAAGGTGACAGTAAATGGATATATATCGAACCAATTTAAATTAAGCAGGTCATCTCGGCAGGGATGTCCACTATCTCCCTCACTGTTCGCGTTAGCTATAGAACCATTGGCAGAACTGATAAGAACAGAAAATAAAATAAATGGGATAAAAATAAAAAAGAAGGAATATAAAATCAGTCTATTTGCAGATGACATCATAGTATACTTAACAGAACCAGAATTATCAATAAAAGAATTACATAAGAAATTGAAGGAATATGGAGAAATATCGGGGTACAAGATCAACGCAAATAAAAGTGAAGCGATGCCAATGAATAATGCGGATTTCAGAAAGTTTAAGAAAGAATCACCATTTAAATGGCAAACACAAGCAATCCGATACCTAGGTATTAGACTAGATAATAATCTAGGCCATCTATACAAATTAAATTATAAGCCATTAATGAAGAAGTTACAAGATGACTTAGAACATTGGAAAGATTTACCACTAACAATGATAGGAAGGGTAAATTGCATTAAAATGATTATCTTCCCAAGGATACAATACCTATTTCAATCGTTACCAACTCTCTTAAAAGAGAAATTCTTCAATTATCTAAAGAAAATAATAAGGAAATTTTTATGGAAAGGGGGAAGCTGAGGATAGCGCTAGATAAATTAACAGAATGGTACAAACAAGGGGTCTTACAGCTACCAAACTTTAAGAATTATTATAGAGCAACACAATTAAGATATCTATCAGATTTTTATCAAACAAGGGAAAAACTAGATTGGACCAGGTTAGAGCTAGATAAAATAGGGGAGAAGGTACCAGAACATATACTTTATAAGTGGGATGAAAAACTGGTGCAACATAGAATTTCACCAGTACTGCACCATCTGCTCAACATTTGGAAGAAGATTCATGTAGCAAGGAAAAAAACAAATGACCAACTACCAAAATTATCATTGACGCAAAATCAACTAATCCATTTCACAATAGATAACCTTTCCTTTAGAGAATGGGAGAGAAAAGGAATTAAAAGAATAGAAAATTGTTTTTCTGGAAATAAATTATTATCTTTTGAACAAATGAAGTACAAATATGGTATAACTCATGGTACAATGTTTGCATACCACCAACTGAAAACCTACTTAAAGGACAAATTGGGAAACAGACTGAGGTTACCAGAAGGAAGCAGCTTTGAATATGTGATTACAGATACAATGATAATTAAAAGATTTATAACAAACATGTACATCAAGCCGCAAGAGAAAGAGAATGATGAAATAAGCTGTTAACTCAAACAAAAGTGGGAACAAAATCTAAACATAAAGATAAAAAATGCTATGCTCCGGAACTATGAGAAATGCAATAAACACGAGGTTTCGCATGATACAATATAATTGGTTACACAGACTATATATTACGACCCAAAAGTTAAATAAATGGGACCCAACAGTATCAGATAGATGTTTTCGCTGTAAGAAGGAAGCGGGAACAACAATACATGCAATTTGGGCATGTGAGAAAGTGGAAAAGTTTTGAGAAGATCTAAATCAGGTGTTAAATAAAATCACAAAAAGCAACATACCAAAAAATCCAGAGATCTTTCTTCTAAGTAATATAAGAAGTAAAGAATTAGGCCTCAAATTCGATGAAGCACAAAAAAGATTTATTATGATAGCCTTAGCTGTAGCAAAAAAATGTATAATGTCAACCTGGAAATCAGAAGAGAGCCTGAGAGTATAGCAATGGTATATAGAAATGAATAAATGTATTCCGTTGGAAAAAATAGGATATAATTAAAAAAATAATGTCACAGTATTTGAACAAATTTGGGAACCGTACATGGAACACAACAGAGAGGGTCTACCGCGGACTTCCACCCCCTAAAATGATACAATGAGAAGGAGATGAAATGAACTGACCCAGTGTGTAAAAGTAGATGACACAATTTTCTTGTTTATTTTCATTGTGTGATGACATTGTTTAATAGGTTTATTGGATTGTATATGTTGAACGTTTAGTGGGTAGGGAGGGGGTGGGAAGGAGGGAGGGAAGGGAGGGGGGAAAAAGGGGAGAAAATGACACTGTGTATATTCAAGAGGGAAATGTTTGCATGTATTTTGTTCAATATGGTTCATAGTGTGAAAAATTTTTTAAAAATTTAAAAAAGAGAGATGGAAGCAATCAACTGTAAATGTAAGCAATAAATACTGCCCTTCTCAGTAATGCTAATTCTATCAATGGTTAAAGAAAAAAGATGCTGCAGTGTTATAACAAGGACATACAGTATGTTGGTTTGAGAGCAAAACCTTTCTAAAATATTTGATATATACCTGAGAGCAAATATTTGTAATTCATAATTTAAACTACTTGGCGGAGCTAAGATAATGATACAAGATAATGATGATGCTATTCAAAGTTGCAACTATCTTCATATTGTTACGAGCCCAGATGACCCCAAAACCCAGCAGCAATAGATATTCACCAAGACAATTGGTTACTTAAACAAAAGTTGCTTTTAATGACCTTTAAACATGAAAATAGAATCACATTTTAACTTAACTATGATAAAGGGAATAAAAATAAAAGAGGAAGAATTTAAAATTAGCTTATTTGCGGGACAATATTATGATATATTTAACAGTCCCAGATAAATCAATAAAAAAGTTATATATGAAATTGAAAGAATATGAGGAGATATCAGGATACAAGGTTAATATTGATAAAAGTGAAGTGATGCCAATGAAAAAAGTCGATTACACAAAATGTAAACAGGAATCCCCTTTTAAATAGCAATCACAGGCTATATGTTACCTTGGTATCAGAATAGATAATAATTTAAATCATTTGTATAAATTAAACTTCCAACCATTAATAAAAAAATACAGGAAGATTTAGAGAAATGGAAAGATTTACCATTAACTCTAATAGGGAGAGTAAACTGCATCAAAATGAATGTATTTCCATGGTTTCAATCACTACCGATTCCTTTGACAGGGAAATTTTTTAATGAAACTAAATAAATTAATTAGAAAGTATTTATGGAAGGGTAAAAAAATCAAGAGTAGCTTTGAAAAAATTAACATGGATGTATAAACAAGGAGGATTGCAGCTACCAAATTTCAAAAACTATTACAGGGAAGCACAGTTAAGATATCTATCAGAATTTTATCAGACAGGAGAAAAACCAGATTGGCTCAAGATATAAATTAGGAGAAAAAGGCCATGGAACATTTACTCTATAAATGGGATGAGTAACTGGTGCAACACAACAATTTACCAATACTACATCATATACTAAAAACATGGAAGAGAAATCATCTGGAGCGAAAGATGATAAATTATAAAATACCAAAAATGCTACTAACACAAAACCCATTAATACCATTTACAATAGACAATTTATTTTTAAGGAATGGGCTAAAAAAAGGAATTAAAAGAATAAAAGATTGCTTTTTGGGAAATAATTTATTAACATTTGAACAGTTAAAAGACAACTACAGAATATCACATGGTACAATATTTTCATACTATCAGTTGAAAACTTATTTCAAAGAAAAGTTGGGAACTAGCCTAAGATTATCTGAGAATAGCTGCTATGAATACTTAATTACAGACACTGAAATAGTAAACAAAAATTATTACAAACATGTACAGCAAATTGCAATACAAGGAAAATGATGAAGCAATGTATAAACCCAAACAAGGTTGGGAAAAAGATTTAAATATATGAATAAAGAAAGGAATATGGAAGGAACTATGCACAGGAACCATGAGTAATAAAATAAGTACTCGGTTTCGTATGATACAATACAATGGGCTACATAGATTATATGTTACACCTCAAAAGTTAAAGGAATGGAATCCAACAATATCGAACAAATGCTTCTGTTGCAAACAAGAAATTGGAACATTACATGCAATTTAGACATGTACAGAAGTGAAAACCTTTTGGGAGGATTTAAACCTAAAATGAAATAGAATTACAAAAAATAGGATACCAAAGGATCGAGAAATCTTCCTGTTAAACAACATAAAAGACAAAGAATTAGGCATAAAATTAGACAGGGCTCAAAAAAGATTTGTTATGATTGCAAAAAAGTGCATAACAATAACTTGGAAAACGGAAGAAATCTTAGAAATGAACAAGTGTATTCCATTAGAAAAAATTACCTCCAATGTAAAAGACAAATATACTTTATTTGAACAAATTTGGGAACCATACATGGAGTATATTAAAAATTGCCGATTTCAGACCTCCATCTCTTAAAGTACGAAAATACTTTTGGAATTTTGGATGACAAGATTTCTTTTTGTTTTCTTTTGTGTACTTTTATTGTTTATTTATTTTCCTTCTCTTTTATTTCTTGCTTTACATTATAGGGGGTGGGAGGGTGGGAGGAAGGAGAGAAAAATGAAGATGTCACTGTGTATATTTTAATGATAACATATACTGTTATTGTCGGTTCACGGTGAAATATTAAATAAAAAATTATTTTAAAAATTAGAAGATCAATTGTTGTTATTACATCCTCGATGGACTAAATTTATTTGGCAGTTCCTGCAGGACTGAATAATTTAGAATACTGCTTATTTATCTTTCTTTTTGGTTTTTGAAAATTTTTTATGGATGAATTAAAGGATCAAGGACTAATGTACCAAGGGTTTGGGAGGGGATGAGGCTCTGATCCCTATTGGATTATGTAGATAATTATGACCTCAGTCATGGCCTGTAAAATAGAGGGAGATAGTGTTGGGTGTTATCTATACACACTTGCTAGGGAGTGATTATTTTGTTTATGTATAGTTATAAGTGTGGGAACATGTATTATGACAGAATATAGATATGTTTTTGGGAGATAAATTGGGGAAAGTTTTAGTATAGGTCACATACAAACACTTTAAAACAGATCTTATTTAAAATACTGGAGCTCTGCCCATGTTAGACATACTGGGGCCAACAGTCTTTGCAGAAGATCTGGAGAGTGCCCAAGGAACTTCACTAATAGATTGTTGTTTACAAAAAGGCAACAGATGAAAGAGCATTGGAGCCGCAGATTGTCTGGAAGGGAACTTGCTGTTCTAAGAGGGTCATGTGGTTTTGCTAGCAGAGAGAGTCAAAGAGGCTTTCTCTCTGTGAGAGAGAGAGAGAGAGAGAGAGAGAGAGACACACACACACACACACACACACACACACAGATCAGTTCTACAGTTTTACAGTCAGCAGCAGCAGCTGGGACTGGAACAGGACAAGCTGGAAAGCTTGTGGAAACCCCATTTGGAAAATCGGTTGGTGAGTGCTTAGTTCAGTCTGGTCAAAGCCCTTGTGGTTCATGCAAGAGGAGAGGATTCACTTATGTTTCACTTGGAATAAGAGAAACAAAAAGGCACTCTGTGGTGACCTGTGGAGAACCCTGAGGGGGCAAGTTTCTTCAGCAAGACACTGAAGTGGCTGATGGAAGTAAATCAGTTGTGGGTGTCAGCGTACAACGAATCTCTCTGAAAATCGACAAGAACCTTCCTGCAGTAACCATTTACCTTTCAAGCACAAAAGCCTGGTGAACTTTATAAATGTTAAATTCTGTACACAGTATAAGAATTGCCTGCCACCAGTAAACTTGGAGGAATAAGAAGTGAGATTGGATTGTGAACCAAAGAACTTCTCTGAACTTACACACACATTACATAAGCTTAGAATTAGAAGGGGGTTAAGTAAGTCAATAGTAATAAGTTATATTTTGATTCTATTTTCATGCTTAAAGATAATTAAAAGCAATTTTTGTTTAAGTAACCATTTGTCTTGGTGAATATCTATTGTTGCTGGGTTTTGGGGTCCTCTGGGCTCGTAATGTATTGCAGTTAATTCGAAATCATACTCAAATTTAGGAATAGATAGATTGAATACAAAAATTTTGAAGTGTGTTCTATCAGGTATTTAAAGTTTTGATTCCACTAATTCTTGTATATCACACGATAGATTAAAACAAAATTGTCAGTAATGTATCAAGTCAGATTGCTGTTACTAGGACAAGCCGCATTCCAGAGTCACCGCTGTTCTTGATCAGGCCTACGGAATTTCAAGCTATTTGCAAATGTCCCAGCATAAGCATTAACCAAGTTGTATTTATGTATTAATATTTTGGTTAATTAAAGTGTTGATGTATTTAGTGTATTAATCAACACCAATTTAATCAATAAGACACCTTACTTTCACAAGAGAAGTTTCTTCAGTCAGAGGGTTGTGAAGCTGTGGATTTCATTGACACATATGGATATAGTTAAAGCAGAGGTTGATGTTCTTGATTAGGGTTATGGAGATAAGGCAGAGGACATGCTCTTCAGTCAAGATTTGAATGGAGAAGAAGTTCGATGAGCTGAATGGCCTAATTCTGCTCCTAAATCTTATAGTCTCATGGACTTATCCAGCATAATCTATTGATGGAAGCTTTAGTAGCTGATAGTCTTACCCAATAATTAAATCTATATCTCACATAAAAATGGGTGAATTAAACAATGTGTTGGCAAAGATCATACAACTGGACTTTATATGACAATCACTGATAGAGTTAGGGCTGTAGATTTGAAGAACTATTAGTTGAGGTAAGTTGTCATTCTCACTTGAGAGAAAAGAACAGGCTAGTTGTTGTGGGAAACCAAAATAGCACACATGGATTCAACTGAATATTTCTTTGTGTAGACTTCAGATGTGTTCACCCTTTGAGTGATTTTTAATTATATATTTTGCCTTTGCTGTACTCGAGAAGACAAATCTAATACTATCTGTAAACATGGAACTACTTGCCAATCCATCTTATTTTGACTGTTATAACTTGCTTGCCCAATGAAAATAATTGAGAAAATATTTCTGCAGTCTAAAATTTTAATTTATTTAATAGTTTATGAAATTTTCAAAGTACACTGTATATTGGTTGGAAGGTCATCTGATCCTGAGTGAATGTATCTCTTAAATGAAATTATCAACATGTCTGTTGTTCACAATGTTGGTACTTCCATCGACGGTCCCTGAGAATAAGGAAAAAGACAGCAAATTAAAATATAATTAATTGGTTGAAAATAAATGGAGACACTTGATCTTACTACGATATCAAAAACCTCCCTACCACCCCACCAGCCTCCACATCCAACATATTGCCCTCTGCCATTTCTGCCATATATTACATGATAACACGACCAAACACATGGTCTCCTCTCCACCCCTCTCTGCCTTCTACAGTGGTTGTTCTGTCTGTGACTCCCTCATCCAGTCTGACCTTCCCACCAATCGTACCTTAGTACCTACCTCTATGATACCAAGATATGCTACACTTGCACCCACACCTCCCTTACCACTTCTAATTGAAGCAATAATTGTGAGTCTACAGGGGGATCATCTACTGCATCCAGTGCTCCCATTGTGGCCTCCTCTACGTTGGAGAAACTGGATGCAGCCTGGGAGATTACTTCGTCGAGTACCTTTGCTCTGTCCACTGCACTAATAGAGATGTACCAGTGGCAACCTATTTCAATTCTGCACCCCATTCCACTGCCCACATGTCTGTCTGAGGTCTCATGCACTGACAGACTGAGTCCACCCGCAAATTGGAGGGACAATACTTCATATTACGTCTGGGCACCCTGAAACCAGATAGCATTAACATCAACTTCTCCAGATTTGATTAGCCTCCTCCCACCCCCTTGTGGTTCTCTCCTTCCCCTATCCGTATCTTTCCTTTCCTCTAGATCTTCATTTGTATAGCCAACCCCTCCCCCTATCAATTCTCACCTTTCCTCTCCTGTCCTCCTATCCTTGTCCAATTGTGGCCTTATGTCTGTTGGCCTGCGCTCTTCCCCCTGCCCTTTATTTCCTTCTCTGCCAGACTTTTTTTATTCAGGTGCCTGCCTTCTCTTTGCTCATACCCTGAGGAAGGGCTTAGGCCTGTAATGTTGGTAATATATCTTTAACTCCTATGGACACTGTGAGACCGGCCGAGTTTTTACTACAATCGCAGCGTCTGCAGATTTTCATGTTTCACAATAATAAAAACCTGATTTCCTAACTACAAAAGTTTCTATTTCTAGTGAGAGAGTACAATAAAGGGCCTCAATTGGTACCTGTGGTAAACCACTGTATGTATGTTTGGCTGTGTTAGGACACGCCCCTTGCTGACTATGCCTAAGGCTTCTCCCACAGACCTCTGAATAAAGGTAACTGTGCCACAGCTCCCTCCTCAGTCCAGGATAGTTGACCAATATGGACATGCCTCCAGTCTGTTCTCAATAAAAGCCTATCAGTTTCTCTACAACTCTAGTCATTGAAGTATTTGATGGTGCATCAGTGCCTCAATTCAGTTTCTCCAAACATCTTTTTGATCCTACTAACTTGGCCAAATTCAGATGCATCTTGGTCTATTTTAATACAGCATGATATGCCCAAAAAGAAAAGCAAAATAAAAATGTTAACAAGCAGTAATTTACTTACTCGTGATAATTATTATGATAGCTGGAAACACCCACAAGGTAACTGGATTCAGGAACTTGCCAGCTGAAGTACTGGTCAAAAGCATTGACATAATTTGTCCAGGAACAGAGTTTGTTGCAAGTATTGTTAACGCGGCAGCAGTAAAATTTCCATCTGAGAAAGATAAAACAATGACTGCAACGATCTGTTAGATATACAAATGGGAACATGTAAGAGCTCTAAACATGTCAAGAAAAGAAAATATGGATAAAGTAGATCAGCCACGTAAAAGAATTTTTAATTGTATTCATGTGGTAAAGTATGTGTTGGGGGGGCGGGGGGAGAAAATAAAGTGACATGAGTACCAAGAGCAAGGTGTCACGACTCTGAACCTCTGTCTCTGTAGCACTAAGCAAGAAATTAAAGTGTTCTGTCTGTCCTCTTGTGGGTTCTTAGTGAAACGAGGTGCAGTGTGTAGACACTAATATATGGGAATCACAGAGGTTTTCCTTCTATTCCATCGGCATTCTCTGTTCTACTTTTGACTGAGAAAATGCACACTATTTACCAGAAGGAATCCTGTTATGTCACCAAAGAATTTTGTCCATGGCCTAGATGAGGGTTAATCTATAATCTTTGGTAAACAGAACAGTTGTGATAAATAGATTGGCTTGACTTCTGATTTCTGTAACTTCTAGAATTTCCAAGCCTGATCAATTAAAGTGATTTACAAAATATCTATCTCATTATGTCATCTTACCAAGTGAAACACTTTTTTTTAGCTTAGAATGGTCAAATCTGGGCTAAGATGATGTATGAATCCAAACCTATGCAAGTTTAACAGTGGTAATCTCATCCTGTTTCACTTTGAGCAGGAATCATTGTCCTCACCCTCAAGGTGGATGATATTGTTTATCGTGAATGACATAGATACAAGGTATCATATACAGAGAAAACTTGGGACTATTTTATGCTGGAGCATGAACACCACAAGACTGTAAGAGCCGCATCGCACTTGAGTGGTGAGCATCCTCAGTGCGACAGTGTATTTATACATGACTAGCAGCCTTACTACTACTGATGTAAGTAAAAGTTTGCACTGTCAACTTACAAGCTTCTCTGAGAGTTTATTAAGACCTCCGATGGTACAACCGAGAACATAACACAAGGCCTCTAAAGTAATTGGATTATCTTGCACCCTCCCACTTTGACAGTTACAAGGCATAAGCCAGCACCCCAAACAGTAACCTTTAATTTTCCTGTGCTCAGATCGAAAACTGTGTCCCTTCGTCATTTCAGTTACTGTGGTTTATTGCAAAAACACAAGTTTATCGGCATTTAATGCTTTGGTCAACTTTGTTTCATTGGACATCTTCACTTTTCAGATCCTTTCTTATTACAGTTTCTTGGTGCAGCAATATACAGGAAGTGCAAAGAGAAATCTGCAGGAAACACATGCGCTAAAAGATGTTCTTGGTTTTTTCAGTTATCTGCGGACGTGCACAACATTTCACAAGGGATCAAGTAGGCCTCAATTGTCTCACTTATTCAATACCAAGAGGTTATGCTTTAAGAAAGAAAATGTACTATATCCTATTCACATTCACAATTCTTTCATACTGTGTCCTAGATCCCTGAAACAATGGATTAGTCTTCCTCAGCTCCTCTGTAATCCTGTGCATTTTCAGATTTCTGATTAGTCTACTATGGGTGTCAAACAATTGCTAAAATCCATGTGACTACATCTACCCTCCCTGTTACCTCCTCAATACACACAAGCAATTGATGGGCAATGTCCACAGTCTGAAATTGAATATTTCAGAAAATGTCGGAAAAAAATTAGTTTTATTACCCCTCAGAATGTTTCCAACAACTTGCCCAGCACTAGTCCTAACCTAACTATCTCATCAATACTTAGTCCAGGGTTTCTCTCCTTTTAAACATTGGTGTCATGTTAGCTGATTTTCAGTCCATGCCTTTCATCAAAGAGATTGGAAGCTGATGATCAGAACCTTTACTTTCTTCTGTTAAGATCAAGGATGCCTATTGATCTTTTGCAGTTGTTGGATTTCTTCATACTTTCAGTGTTTATTAACTGAAGTATTCACTGGAGTAGTTAAAAGATTACTGTGAGTGTTCCTTTAAGAACTGTGTGTACCATGTGGTATGCTTTTGGATTCATTAATGTTCTAACCACTGTTGTGCGCTGATTGCCCTCAAAGAGAAATGTTCTGCGGGGAGACACACAGAGGTGCACAGTAAGAGAACAAGAAGGAACGCCAAGCCCACGTATTGTTGGCAGAAACATTCAGGCAACAAGCAGAGGTGAAGGTTAGAAAATGGCTCTAATATCAAATAGAATTTATTAACCTTGTCAGTTTTTGTTCACATTTACCAATGAAATATAGTTTTAAAATAACAGAGGCAAAAATTGATGAGAATAAATCCAATATTTTCCAAAGTACCTTCTATCCTCATAATAGTTATGGTGGTAAGATTCTACACCACTAATAACGGAGTCAAATGGGCAGGTGAACGTGAACTCTTTATCAAAGTCATTTGCATAATTGGTCCACATACAAGTTGGCAGCTCTTCGAATGATCTCTGACATTGGAAATCCCATTGACGGTCCTCGTGGTAATTGTTATGCCGACTGGAACAGAAAGTATGAGGCATTTTATTAGAACTGCAATTTTTAGGTCATTTGGAACTTAGGTGCAGGACTGTAAATACACAAAAATACTTATTCATTTAAATCAATTTACTCAGATGGAGAAAGTTCCCCCCCCCCTATTTACTCCAAAAAACATCATCTGAAATGTGCAGAAGGAGTACTGAAACAATGTGCATTATTCCAAAGCCCAAACGATGTTATTTGAGTAGAAATGGGTGAGGAGGATATGACGATTACCCCACAGATAATATCACGAGGTAACTGAAGAATGAAATTCACATGCATTAAAAGTAATA
Organism: Narcine bancroftii; assembly: GCF_036971445.1. NCBI lineage: Eukaryota > Metazoa > Chordata > Chondrichthyes > Torpediniformes > Narcinidae > Narcine > Narcine bancroftii. Next base: position 80,270,411 of record NC_091479.1, on the reverse strand, counting down.
CAATCATGGTAGAATTTAAAGCTTCCACTAGATCACCGTGCAAGAGCTTTTTGTAACTCACCTTGAAATTGAAACAATAGATTCAAACGAGGGACAGGTATAAAGCAGTTTTTCATCATACTCATTCACCCAGTGATTTCCTGAAATAGAGTACAATCATTTCTAATTTGCCAGGTATAAATTATGATAAAAGTACAGATCGAACAGTCTTTCAAGACACTGCTTATCGGTGAGGAAATAGTCAATATGTCAAAGCTCAATACAAAGGATCTGATTCAGACTCAACTAGATAGTCTTATTAAAAGGAACACACTTAAGCAGCATCTGTGAGAAGGAAAGGAAATTTAAATCTTTTGGTGCAGATCATGAATTGAGACTGGTTCAGGGTCTGTGGTGCGCTATCGAATAGAAGCAACACACACAAAGCTTAAAGAATGTTCTACAGGTTTTATTCAACATAAACTTCCACAGAGCTGGCTGTGAGAATGCTGTTGCAAGCACTGAGACTGGCCTCGAAGGGCCGGATCTAGCTTATATCCCGAAGGGTGATTGGCAGCTGACTGGATGGAGCTTGGTCCATTCAAGTCAGCTGATTGACAGCCGGCCAGGTGTGGTCTGTCCTCCGGTGATCTTCCTGCAGGTACACAGTTCACCCTCTGAAGTAGGCCAGTGGTGTATCACCACATTCATCCCCTTCTTTAAATTGTCTGGGATGGGGGGAGGTTACCTCCAATGTTCCACAAGCTCCAAACATATGTACCTTATCTACAAATTTAGATAGTCTGGCCGCCGTCGGAGTCTCTGAGACCATCACAGGATTATCCCCTGGTCAAGGGCCGGCGAGGGTAAGAGGGAGCTAGTCGGGGTGCTGGGGCGGGGGCTGGAGCGGCTGGCATGGTACAGCACAGTGGGGTGGCCAGGGCAGCCAGAGTTGGAGTATGTGTGAGGCGTTGGATGAGTGGGGGTGGGCTGTGGTCGCCCCCCATGGTTTGAATGTGCCCAGGGTGGGGAAGGCACAGCAGGCCAACTTGGTCCTGGGTATCCCACATCGTGTTGGCGTGGTCCTGAAGTGATGGAGGCTGTGGTGCGGTGGTGGGTGCTCCCACTGGTGCCAGGTCCCTGGTTGAGACAGTGTCCTCCCTGCCGCTGCGGTACCTAACGTAGGCGTAATTGTGGTTGGCGTGGAGGAACACCTGCTCGACCAGTGGGTTGGTCTTGTGGTCCCAGGGACATGAGTCATGCTGGGAGTGAGATACAAATCGCTGATTTCCTAGGGAACTAAAACAGGTGTTCGTGGGGGGTCTCGTGGTAGCTGTGCACAGGAGCGACCTGATGGCATGAAGCACCTCAGGGAGGGCATCCTGCCATACTCTATGGACCAGCCCTTGGACTTCAGGGCCAGGAGGACTACCTTCCAGATTTCCCCATTTTCGCGCTGTACCTCTCCATTACCCCTTGGGTTGTAACTAGTCATGTGACTAGTTGGAATGCCCCTTGCAGTTGAAGCTCATGAAGCTGGATTCCCCCAGTCTCTGTGAATGAACGCGGAGCAGCCAAACATGGTGAAGATCTGCGTCAGCGCCCTGATGGGGTGTCTGGGCACAGAATGGCGAAGGGAAAACGGAACTAGTCTATGACTGCCAGGAAATAGACATTCCTGGAATGTGGAAGGCAGGGGTGTAATGGACGATTTAGACCATGCTTTTGCTTATACAAGTTTAAGTATCAGTAACTTGCTTTGAGAATAATGTATGAAGCTGACATAATCTAATTTACACCATGAGACCCAGAGAAGCAGTTGTCTTTTGCTGGTCTCAGACTGTCAGGAGACCTTGAAGATAAGTAAACCTCTGCAGGTGCCTTGGCTTCTTCTCATACTACTCCCAGTGGGTTCCCCGTTTTTTGGAAAGGTCTGCCCACTGGCCCAGGCCACCACCTTTTCCCTCCCACCTGAGGTGCAGGCAGCCTTCACGCGCAACAGGCAGGATATCACAGACACCACGATTCATGTCGGGACGAGGACTCCCCCAGGATGATGGGCTATGAATAAACAATTTTTGGGTAATATAAGCCATGGTCCCACTGCTGAAGTTTCAGGCTCCCTGATGGGTGGCAACATCTCTCAGCAAGAAGAACCTCTAGAGTCCAACCAATGTCCCGGTCGGGGGAGGTGGAGAAGCTGCTACCGGCGCCCCGACAACCTACTACAAGTGTGCAGTCGTTGCCTCGCTTCGGCAGTTGGGACCAGTCCAGGCGTTGATAAGTATAATTGGGAAGGGCTTGCATATTGTAGTTTGAAATCATCTTTAGATTTAGTAATAAAGATTTGTATAAACTGAAGTGCTCTCAGTGTGTGTCACTGTTTTCTTTCGGTAGCTCAAACACTGTGACCAATTTAAAACGAACAAAGTGAGAAGTACAAGTTTACCCTTGAAGTCTATGCTGAGGCGTTCAAAGGACCGGGTGGCCTTTACAACGTGGGCCTGGGTTGGGCAGAAGAAACGGGGCTTGCATTCCGCGCAGACCTGGCACGCCTCAGTCATGGCCCTGATGTCCTGGACGGTGTACAGGAGGTGTCGGGACTTGATGAAGTAATAAAAGTGAGTGACGCCTGGGTGGCAGAGGGACTCGAGCAGGGCCTGCAGCTGGTCATCGTGGAGCAATGTGCAGGTACGGGAGAGGGCGTCGGGGGAGTTGTTAAACCCTGGTCGGTACTGGATCTACATTGTTAGCTTGACTCTCCAGCGCAGGATCTTATCATTCTTGATCTTGCCTTTTTTGTGTGGTGTTAAACATGAATGCCACTGCATGCTGGTTGGTGAGGAGGGTGAATCTCCTGCTAGCCAGGTAGTGGCGCCAGTGGCTGACTGCTTCCACGATCGCCTTTTCAATGGCGGAGTGCCCTACCTCGGAACTGTGGAGGGTCCTGGAGAAGTAGGCGACAGGGCACCCCTCTGGTTAAGGGTAGCATGAGGGCTACATCGGAGGCATCGCTCTCCATCTGGAAGGAGGAGTCCTCGTCCCGACATGAATCGTGGTGTCTGTGATATCCTGCCATTTGCGCGTGAAGGCTGCCTGCACCTCAGGTGGGAGGGGAAAGGTGGTGGCCTGGGCCAGTGGGCAGACCTTTCCAAAAAACAGGGAACCCACTGGGAGTAGTATGAGAAAAAGCCAAGGCACCTGCAGAGGGCCTTGAGTGTGTGGGGGAGGGGTAGCTCCATTAATGGGCGCATCCATTCTGGATCCGGGCCGAAGACAGCATGTTCCACGATGTACCCAAGGATGGCGAGGTGGGTGGTGCTGAACACGCACTTCTCTTTATTGTACGTGAGGTTCAGCTCCTCGCCCATCCGGAGAAATCTCTCCAGCTTGGCATCGTGGTCCTGCTGGTCGTGGCCGCAGATGATGACATTATCCAGGTACGGGAAGGTTGCCTTTAATTTATGTCGGTCTACCATGTGATCCATCTCCCTCTGGAAGATAGAGACCCTGTTAGTGACCCCAAATGGAACTCAACGGAACTGGTAGAGGCATCCGTCTGCCTCGAAGGCAGTGTAGGGCTTGTCCTGTGGGTGGATGGGGTGTTGGTGATAGGCCGACTTCAGGTCAATAGTGGAGAAGACCCGGTAGTGGGCTATCTCATTGACCATGTTGGCTATCCTCGGTAAGAGGTAGGCTTCCATCTGGGTGCAATCCATGATCACCAAGACTTGAGCTCTCCATGCATTGTTGCTGGGCTCTATGACACCTTCCGCCAGAAGCCGCTGCACCTCTGCCCTGATGAAATCTCTGTCCACGGCACAATAGCGCCTACTTCTGGCAGCTATTGGCTTGCAGTCTGACGTGAGGTGTGAGAAGAGGACGGGAGGGGCAATGTGCAGATTGGAGAGGCCGCAGGTTGGCCGGGGTTGGTTGGACGGCACACTGTGAAGTGTGAGTGGGAGTAGGAACCCCCTGAAGGTGAGGGTGACACTCTCCAGGTGGCATTGAAAGTCTAAACCCAGGAGGACTGGGGCGCAGAGTTTGGGCATGATCAGGAGCCTGAACACGGTTTATGTCTCTCCCCCCAACCCCAACGTCAGATCGGCAGAGCAGTGCCCGAGGATATTAATAGTTCGGTCCGAGGTGGCGAAGGCGATAGAGAAGGTGGTGGGGTGGATTTTGAGTTTTAGGGAGTGGCCATGATTGGGTGAATAAAGCTCTCTGTGCCGCCACTGTCGATTAGGCACTTTGTTACCTACCTATTGATTTTGACTGTGATGGATATCCCTGGTCAGGGTGGTAGCTGCTAGGACCATCTCGGGGTCCGAGTCGTCATTCCCTAACGGCAGAGATGCAGCCAGCGGCATCCTCTGCAAGCATTGTGAGATGTGAATGTTGACCGATGGTGCTCTCTGGTGGTGGGTGGCGATCTGCGGCATCCAGAGGCATGAGGTGCATCGGTAGGGTAGTGGTTCTCAACCTTTTTCTTTCCACTCACATAACCCTTTAGTATTCCCTATGCCATAGGTGCACTATGATTAATAAGGGATTGCTTAAGGTGCTATGTGGTTGGAAAGAAAAGGTTTGAAAACCACTGTTTTAATCATATCTAATTGACTTCGTTATGTGCACGGTTTCATAACTCCAAAGGAAATTGGCCAATGACAATTTTTCTCAAGCAAAATATTTCAGTAATAATTGTGTCTAGAGCAGTGATTCTCAACCTTCCCTTCCCACTCACATACCACCTTAAGCAATCCCTTACTAATCACAGACCACCAATGGCATAGGGATTACTTAAAGTGGTACATGAGTTGAAAGAAAAAGGTTGAGAACCACTGGTTTAGTCCATCAAAGTTAGAGCATTCACAAATCTTCACTCTTCACTCCCTCTGAAAAATTGGAAGATTTTGTACAAACTGCTCAGCCTTCGCATAGCTCAAAAAGAACTTGTTTCCTTCACCCATTATGAAGATCTTCAAAGTCGCTGGATGATCCAGAACAAACATATCCTTTCTCCCATAAAATCTTCTTAACTGGAGTGAATTCTCTTCTTTTTAATAAATCTGCACATATCATGGTTAAATACTACTTTAATACCTTCATACTCAAGTGGGTCTTCCAGTCGATCTCACCTTTGCTGCTACCAAAGACAGAATCTTCTCTTTATCTTGGTACCAGAGAAATTTAATTCATATAGATTGTGGTTTTTGAGTTGGAGACAGTTTGGGTCTGAGAGCCCTGTGTACTCTTTCAATCTCTTGGTTGATCAAAATGTTCAGCACCCAGCATTTCAGGAAGCCATTGCAGGAGAAACCCAATCATATCTTGCTTTTCTACATCTTCTTTGTGACCCACAATCTTAATATTGTTTCTCTTACTAAATTTTCCAATATATCCACTTCTTGTTTCAATTCCTTATTCTCCATAGTTAAAGCAGTAGTCGTATCTTCTACTGTAGTTATTCAATCCTCTACTTGCTGCATGTCTTCTTGCATTCTTTTCATTGAACCTTCTAACTTGGTTAATTTTTTCTTCATTTTATTAGCAACCTCAAGTACTTCACATTGCATTTACCCACAGTTCATTATTAGACATGTCCTAAGACTTGGTTTTAAGTCTAATTGTCACAGTTCAAGTTGTTTTTATTTTCTTTACCTCTTCTTCTTCTCCTCCTCCTTCTGGATCTTCATTCTCTTCACTGCCCAATGTCTGTGACCCCGAGTCTGCTGAAGGCCTCCATTGTTCATGGATGCGCGGTGCATCACTTCTGGTTTCCTCTTCTTCAACACCATCTCTCTGTCACTGTGGGAGAGCAGCGACGAAAGAGGAGCCCTCAGACCACCCTGAGTGCTAGCTCCCTGCTTCTCTTTACTTTTCTCGTCTTCCCATCATGATGGGCTCCAGATAAGGCAGCAGCAGGTTTTTCTTTTCATGGAGAACTGGTGTTGTGTAGATGTTTAAACATAATTTAAACAGTTTTTAATCACTTAAAGCATAACTCAACTTTTTTTAGCAGTTTTCCCAGGAGGGATAACTTCCACATCCTAACCGTAGAGCATCACATGACTTGTTCCCCCACCTCCCCCACCACAAACATCATTTTCAAGCCCAAAAAATACTTAAACACAGTTGCAAACCTTACCTGCATAGAGGACTAAATCACAGTTGTTTTGTTGACAAACCAAGGACAATTCATGTGGTTTCATTTCATTTTCCTCAAATTTATGAAAAAATATACTCAATTACTTTTTCTCTCTACAGTATTAAGGTTTCCTTCGCTCGTGCGAAAACTCAATCTGTGAGGTTCATTCCAGTGAATAACCAGCTTGCAAACCAGTCAAAAATTCCAAATTAAACTGTAATTCCACCTTAATTGGTTAATGGCCAAGACAATAGGATAAAAAGTATCGCCCTTCTATTTAAAGTTCTGTTAACCTGATGTTAGCCATGCTACACCCTCGGCATTGTCTAGATGCTGATGGTTATTCCCTCTGAAGTGCTCAACACTGAAGTGTGTTGGGTTAGTGAAATTCCAGAAGCATTTGTTGTACCTGAAGTCTTTCCATGGATACCAGCAATGACAAGAAAAAGAAGGAGTGCTTTCATTGTTTCTGAACAAAGGGTTGAAACCAGTGGTAGAGCGTGGAAGTTGTGCCTTGCAATTATACCCAGGCAATTGTTTGTTTTTAAATATTAATCGACCATGCATATCAGTTGTTTAAAGTCCTGTCAAGTGCAGGTGCTGTGAGAAACATTGCTGAGTCGTAAAAAAGAACTGCACGTGCTTTTTTTTTAGAGAGAGTGGGGATACATTTCCAAAGTTCATTTAGCTGGGAATGTAAAATAAGTTATTTATTTTACAACCCAGCATTAATTCTTTCACCCAACGATAGTTCATATTATTTTTATTGGGCTAATTAGGATTTTAACAGATCCAGTAAGATTTTTCTTCACCAATATTCTGTTCCATTGTTTATTAAACCTACTGTATCTCAAACATTTTCTTACTTTTCTCATACGCACCAAGTTCTTTCTGCTCCACTACAGATCTCAGTCTCCTATCAGGTAGTGTACCCAATAAAAATGCTTACCTCATGTTTCTCTTGATTTTTATGAGCACCGAATCTGGCTACACCCTTCAACTTCCTTTCTCATTGTGGTCAAACTGTGTCATCATGGACCCTACATTTAACTTCAAATCACTGATAAGTTCTACAAGAATCAAAAGGCCCAATTGAACCACGTGGAAGCTCATTGTTGATCACATCCTATTGATCATTTGGTTTACTTTCTACAACTGCATTGTAGATGGGAAAAAGATATTGAAATTTAGGATTTTTCATACCTAGTGATTCTAGGGTGAGAAGAAGTTACTAATACATCCATGGTTGAATTAGTTTGGAATCTTTTATGCCAAATTCCACTTTACTCCCCATTAAAATGCCAGTTTGAAGTGATGCAGGTACATCTGAATGACTGTGGCATCAATGAGCCATGGTAAAACACAAGTCAGTAGGCATCAAGAGAAAATTACAACAGTTGGAGTCATACTTCCTCCACAAAAAGATGTTTATCATTGTTAAGGTCAATTATTCTACTGGCAGCATTGAATATTGAAGATGTTCCTTCAGACAGCATCCCTGAACACACAATATTCAGATGGTTCAGCAAGCAGCAAGACCTAGGCAATAATGAGGCATAGGGTGAAAAAAGTAGATAACAAAAGTACCAAGAAATGATTGTCATGTCAACAGAGGTCCTGACTTCTTGCTCTTGATATTGCTGTCACCAGCTTGTCCACCATCGGCATCCTGGAGAGCACCATTCTCCAAAAAATCAACTGGACCCATTACACAAGTACTGTAGCTATAAGGACACATCAGAGCTAAGGCATCCTTCAGTGATTTAACTTAGCTTCTGTCTCCGCCCCCCAACCTTTCCACCATCTTCAAAGTGCAGGATAGAAGCATGACACCACCTGAAACAAAGTAGCTGGCTTGATTGGTACCCCATCCAGCACTCTAAACATTTATCCCCTCTACCATCGATGCACGATGGCTACAGTTTTGTACCATCAATAAATCATCTATTGTAACTCACCTTGGCCATTCTGCCAGAGCCTCCCATGCCTGGAACATCAACCACCAATAAGATGCTTGAGAATTACATAGTATTATAACTTGGAAATATATTGCCAGAATCTTCATTTGTTCAACACATTTTGGGAATATTATCAGCAAAAGCGTTGTTGCACATCCAGAAGGCAGTTCAGTAACATCTTCTCAAAGGCATTTAATGGTGGCCATTGACTTGTCAGTGAATGAAAATGAATATATTTCAAAAGCCAGTTGGCAAAGGTTATTATAGTTATGTAGGTACAGACCTACAATTTTCCTTTTGTTTAACAGAAGCTAACATTTTATTTGCCATTTTGATAACCTTTTGCGTAAAGTTATGATCTGCCAGCTAGAGCAAACTGTTATGAGTTCATTAAATTAATTAATCATCCATGTTTACAATCCATGGCTGTAGTTTCTAACTTTCATAGTTGTACAGGAACTAATAAAGATATACATAAACTTTACCATAACAGGTTGTAGTGAACTGTATCTTTTCTCTTTTTACACAGCGTTAAAAGACAGGAATTCATTGCCTTTTAACCACTTCACTTACCTGTGTGACACACAACAAACGCGGGATGGGGGTTCATTTTCATCCCATGTATTACCTGCCAAGGTAGGTAGTATCAGAGCTGATGCATTTCAACTTGGCTTTTCTTGGCTCAATGTGAATGACCCAACCTGGCTTTAAACTCAGGTCATTCACATGCCAATTAAGTGGGATCTCTGTGTAAAAGGGGTATTTAAACCCCAGTAAATACTTGTGCAGGATATAATATTGAGTTGGCCAGAAATAGACAGTATTGGGCACAAGGTATCAGCTCCCTTTCCCCAGAGCAAATAATACACACTCCAGATTTGATTTTGAGAGCATTATGCATGATGGAATACTTTGCATCAAAATAATGTAGGTGTGCAAATAACTATTGTTTACAGGATGCAAGTACTTTAAATTGTAATCTTCAACGTGTAACAGGACTGGCAGGCACCCAATTATTGATGGAATATGTACTTGAAACTGATTATAAATTGCTATTGGGCCTGTGACGAGGCTGCTGGGACTGAACTTGCCAATGTAATGGATGGAATTAAACTTCACTTTAATGCAATTTATAAGCACATATCTTCAATTGTCCAAAGGTAATGCAGAGACAACAAATATTTCAGAATATGTAACACATTTACAGGAATATTGTTGTAACATTAAAATGTGGCATTTTTGTACTATGAGAAATTATATTTATATTCACTCTAAAAACATAAATATTTTGGGATTTTCTGACCATTTTTGCACAGAATGTATTTGTTCAAAATATTAAATCAAATCACATTTTACACCAAAATTATCATTGAGATGGAAGCAAAACTGTAAATGCAATAAATACTGCCTTTTCAGTGATGCCAATATATTTTATTTTGTATATTTTATTAATGCAGTACCTTTTCATGATATTTACACAGGATATTTGTAAATCATACCTCAAACTACTTGGCAGAGTTAAGATAATGATCACAAGACCATATGACATCAGAGCAAAAAAGGGCTTTTCAGCCCATCAAGTCTGCCCCACCATTTAATCCATTTTCCCACTTAGCTCCACTGACCGGCCTTCTCCCCATAACCTTTCATGCCCAGGTGAAATGCACCCAATGACCTGGCCTCCACAACCATGTGTGGCAACAAATTCCACAGATTTTCCACCCTCTGGCTGCAGAAATTCTTCCACATCTCTGTTCTAAGTGGACACCCATCGATCCTGAAGTTGTGCCCTCTTGTCCTGGAGTCACATACAGGGTCGGCGCTACCATTAAGACATCTAGGCAGCTGCCTAGGACACAGACCTCAGAGGGGCACTGTCAGGGTGGCCAGATGCAGGCCCAGCACCAAGGAGGGGCATTCGCAGCCATTGCCCCCTAAATGAGGTATTGTGACTCACAGCCTAGTGTCACAAGCATCTTTGTTACCCATAATTTACCACACAGCTGGAACCGGTCTGCCAGCGCCAGGGAAACGCGCATGCCTGTCGCCGTCAATGAATCACGGAAAGGTTGACCATACAAAGCAGAGGTCGTGGGTGAGGAACAGAGAGTGGGAAGGTGGAAAAGGTCTGTGCAGCAGCCTGCGGCATGGCATCCACCCTGCAATGTCGAGGGCCTGTCGAACCAGCCTCAGTCTCAGTGCTGATGGAAGCTGTTCCCTGTGCTGCCTTCCTACCTGCTGCTTGTCAGGGAGGTGCACAGAGGAGGTCAAGGTGGCCAGGTAGGCAGCTGGTAGCTCTGTATTTTTATATATATTTTTGTATATGTATGATACTTGTGTATTGTGTGTATTTTTAAAATTTAAAATTTAGACATACAGCACGGAAACAGGCCATTTCAGCCCACGAGTCCATGCCACCCAATTTACACCCAATTAACCTACAGCCTTGGTACATTTTTTTAACGGTGAGAGGAAACTGGAGCTCCTTGGAGAAAACCCATACAGACACAGGGAGATCGTACAAACTCCTTAAAGACAGTGTGGGATTCAAGGATCCTGATCGTTGGTGCTGTAAAGATGTTGCACTAACTGCTACACCAGCCATACTGCCCTTGTATTTTGTGTGTGTGTGCGTGTGTGCATCCTAACATTTTTAACCCTGTTTGTTTTTTGTTTCTCTATCTGACTGTAAGCAAAATATTGTCCTAACATGTCGGGTTGGTTACGCCAAGTTACTTTAAAAGGTATACGGACTTAAAGGTGTGTGAAGTAAAATGTTTTAGTTATGTTGCCCTTGGTGGAGGTATGCATTCTACTAAGTGCCCTTTAGTTCAAAATGATTTGTGTGCCAAAATATTTTCTTTTGTATTTGAGAAGATAATCAAAGATTGATGTATTAGTTATTCTTACAATTTTAAAATAAATTTAGCAGTTTCAAGTTTTGTGCTTTTCCTTTTTTTTTTTACAAAACATCTGTTTTCAAAAATCGAAGTTTGCAAATTTTTTTTGGGGGGTGCAAGTAGTTGGCCTTGCCTAAGGTGCAAAATAGTTCATTAATTGAGTTACTTAATGTTTTATTCTTTGTACTTTAAGTGTTCTTTTCCTCCATAACTTAATCTCAGTTAAGTAAATATTGAGATTGTTTCTATGGAGTAGACCCAACACCAAGTTGAGATGGTTAAAAAGTCATAATGAGGTGTTCAAAATCTGGAAGATGATTTTCAATAGCAAATGCAACAAAACCCTGAAGGCAACACTCAAATAACTAGGAAACAAATCAGGATTATGGTTCTGAAAGAGGCCACTAAAAGATTGTCTTCACATTAGTAGTGTTCTTTCAAGAATTGATAGTCACAAAGGACTGGAAAATTTCAAATGTCACTGGACTATTTAAAAAGGGAGAGAGGCAAAAGGAGGGAGGAGGGGCAGAAGAGGGAGGAGGAACAGAAGATGGTGGCCAATCTCCTCCCCTTACAAGTCCATGCTATCTGACCATTCTATCAGCCTGCGATTCTCCTCCAGCATGCTGGCCAGACTGCCAAACCCAACAGTATCTTTGACTGATCACAATACTCTGTCCACTGTGCAAGTGGGGCCCTTCATTTTAGCCCTTTTGCCAGAAAATCGCTCCCACCCAATTGCCCGGTTGTTTTTCCTTGAACTCTTCTTGAAGTCCCAATCTGTGGTAGGAAAACAAGTTTGAAGGGTTCAAATAGTAACAAATCTCATTATGAGTCAGTATGAAACGGTGAATTTATTTACACATGACACCAATACATAACAGGAGACACACATACACCCACATGCAATCCAGTAATGTCTGATACACGTTTGCAAAACAATACCAATATTAATTCATGGGTTCATACAATCAGTACCTACCACCATATCATGATAAGCAGGCACGGCACACCAATTCACAAGGTCGTGTGTATCTATCTACAAGTTACAAGGGTGAGACACAATAGTTGTTGTTTGCAGGGATGGGGAGGGAGGGATGTGGCCTGGGAGCCAAGGGGGCGGCAGGCCGAAAAAGTTTGGGAACCACTTTTCTAGAGCATTATTAAGAATGTTTCAGAGTACTTGAAAGCACAAGGTAAACTAGGCCAAAGTCAGCGAAGTCATCTGTCTTAAAGCAAATAAGGGTGCATAAATCCCCAGGGCCTGACAAGATATTCTTTCACACCTTGAGGGAGGCTAGTGTAGAAATTGCAGGGACCCTGGCTAATATATTTTAAATTACTGTAGCCATGGGTGAGGTGCCAGAGGATTGGACAGTAGTTCGTTGTTCCGTTGTTTAAAAAAGGCTATAAAATTAACCAAGGAAATTACAGACCAGTGAGCCTGACATCAGTAGTAGGTAAATTATCGGAAGGTATTCTAAGAGACCGGATATACAATTATTTGGATAGCCAGGGACTGATTAGGCTTCGTGTGTGGTAAGTTGTGTTTAACTAATCTTATAGAGTTTTTTGAGAGGGTTACCAGAAAAGTTGATGAAGGAAAGGCTATGGATCTTGTCTACATGGACATTAGTGAGGCCTTTGACAAGATTCCACATGGGAGGTTAGTCAGAATGGTTCAGACGCTTGGTGAGGTAGTTAGCTGGATTTGGCATTGGCTACATGGGTGAAGCTAGAGAATGGAAATGGATAATTGCTTCTCAGTCAAGAGGCCTGTGACTATAGGTGTTCTTTCTACAACTACCCAATTTTTAAAAAATATTATTTGGCTGCCCAATCGAAATTTATAGCATCCTTTTTTGAGGGAGGAGGTCCTGACTGGGCTTAAATTGATCTTCACCTGGCAGGTGAGAAGACAGCAGAAGATTTCATTAACAAATGGAATATTAAATTATTGCTGGAAAGACAGATACCCCCTTTCTAAAACACATAATTTGGATATGGGAACAAATTAAAAAATATATAGGTGTAAAAGTGGGGTTATCTTCAAAAACACCCTTGTATCAAAATGAGTTAAAACCCAATGACATTAGGAAATAAAATCCTGGACACGTGGCACCGTAAAGGGATCGAGTGTACCAAGGATTGTTATGAACAAAGACAATTTATGACATTTGAACAGCTAAAAAAAAGTATGATTTGTCAAATAGAACATTCTTCTGCTATTTTCAAATCTTTTTGAAGAGCTAGTTTAGGACCAGCCACGACCTTGCCAATGTGTAGTGACGTGGGAGTGCTTGAGCGAAAGGGGTACATTTATCTCTAAGATGTATTCCCTATTGCAGAACAATAGCCTGAAACTGGGCTTGCACAAATTGAGGGAATGGTGAGAGACGGTCTTGGTGAAAAGGATTTAAGAACATTATTGGTGAAAATTTTGCTGATAATATGACATCATTTATTAATATCAGATATAGATTGGTACAATACAATTTCATGCACCAATTATACCTTACACCGCAAAAATTTTAGAGTTTAAAATCTGAAATTTCAGATTTTAGGTGTGGTATAGAAGTTGGAACATTCAACCTGGCTCTGCGTAAAAGTAAAATCCTTTTGGCATGACTTGGCAGAAATTTTGACAAAAATTATAGAAGTGGATTTTCTATTGGAACCAGAACTGTATTTATTGTGCAATCTTATGGTTATTGGCACAAAACTGTCAAATAGTGGAAGCCAGGAGATCTGTCGGTGTTACATGGAAGTCTGACTTGCCCCTACTTATTACTCTCTGGAATATGGAAATACAAAATTGTGGTCCCCTGGAAAAAAATAACTTAAAATCTTAGAAATATGACATGTTCATAAAATATGGCAACCTTATTTGAATCATACTGGCTTAAGGATAAAATTAACTTCCCCAAAAAAGTTTAAATTATATAGTTAGGTTAATAGTGTTGAATTCCTGAAGATTAAGAAATTGTCTAATTAATGAAGACACCTCAAACACCCCTTTTTTGGAAAATTGTTTTTTTTTAATGTTAGGAGTTGGGAGGGGGGCTGAGATTTTGGCCATCATATGAGACTCTGTAATTTTAAAATTCTATTCATATGATGTATGTAACAATGCTCTATATGAGTCTTGGAAAAATTTATATAAGATATTCTAAAAAAAACTAAAGATGTGCTTTAGGAATTAGTGCCGGGACCATTGTTACTTGTCATTTATATCAATGATCTGGATGATAATGTGGTAAATTTGATCAGCAAGGTTGCAGATTACACAAAGATTGGAGGCATTGTGGACAGTGAGAAAAGCTTTGAAAGTATGCAGTGGAATCTGCACTAGCTAGTAAAATGGCAGATGGTGTTTAATGCATGTGTGAGGTGTATTTTGAAGAACAAACTAAGATCAGGTACTGAAGACTGTGATAGAACAGAGAGATCTGGAAATACAGATACATAATTCCCTGAAAGTGGTGTCACAGGTAATAGGGTTGTAAAGAGAGCTTTTGGAATATTGGCATTCATTAGTCAAAGTATTGAGTACAGGAGTTGGGGTGTTCCGATAAAGTTGCACAAGTTTGTACAAATTTGGAGTATTGTGAGCAGATATGGTCACCTAACTACAGGAAAGATATCAATAAAATAGAAAGAGAGCAGAGAAGATTTACTTGGATGCTGCCTGGACTTTAGGAACTGAGTTACAGGGGAAAAGCTAAACAGGTTAGGATTTTATTCCCTGGTGTGTAGAAGAATGAGGGGAGATTTATTAGAGGTATATGAGATTATGAGAAGTATAGTTAGAGTAGGCTTTTCCCACTGAGGTTAGATGAGATACAAACCAGGAGACATGGGTTAAGGATGAAAGAGGAAAAGTTTAGGGGGAACATTTAGGTGAACTTCTTTACATAGAGACTGATGAGAATATGGAATGAGCTGCCAGCTGAAGTAGTGAATGTGACCCAATTTTCACATTGAATAAATATTTGGACAGATATGTGAATGGGAGGGTTATGGAGGGCTATGGACTGGGTACAGGTCAATAGATCTAGGCAGAATAATAGTTTGGCACAGGCTAGAAGGGCCAAAGGGCCTGTCTTCTGAGCTGTAATGTTTTACAGTATGTTTCTATGGTTCTAGCAGATTACCTTACTCAATAACTAAATCTTTTGAGAGGTCTATATCTCACAGAAATGGGTTAGAAAAGATCATAAAACTGGACTTTATATGACAACCATTGACAGATTTATGGTTATAAATCTGATAAACTATTGGTTGAGGTAAATTATCATTCTCACTTGAGAGAAAAGAACAGCTAGTTTCTTTGGGTAGATTTCAGACGTGATCACCCTTTGAGTGATTTTTAATTATATATTTTTCCTTTACTGTACTTGAACAGACAATTACGATACTATCCGTAAACATGAAACTACTTGCCAATCCATCTTATTTTGACCAGCGTAACTTGCTCACAAATTAAAATAACTTAGAAAATATTTTGCGGTATACATTTTATTTTCTTTGATAGTTTATGAATTTTTCAAAGTACACTGTATATTAATTGAAAGGTCATCTGATCCCGAGTGAACATTTCTCTTAAACAAAATCAATCAACATGCTTCTTGCTCACAATATTGGTACTTCCATCGACGGTCCCTGAGAGTGGGGAAAATGCAGCAAATTAAAATATAATAAAACAATTTTCTTGAAAATATTTGGAGATGATATATAACTACTGTTTAAAATCCAGACGAAAATCTATGGACAATAATATAAAAACTTGATTTACTTGCTACGGACATTTATATTTCTAGCAAGACCTCTGTCGCATAGATTATACTAAAAGACCTCCATTGGTACCTCAATACAGGTTTTCCAAATGTCTTTTTCATCCTGACAATTTGGCCGAATTCAGATGTACTCTCATATTATTTGAATACAGCATAATATGCCTAAAATCAAATGCAAAGTAAAAATGTTATCAACTGCAATTTACTTACTCGCGATAATTATCATGGTAGCTGGAAACACCCACAATGTAATTGGATTCAGGAACTTGCCAGCTGAAGTAATCGTCAAAAAGGTTGAGATAGTCTGTCCAGGAACAGAGTTTGTTGCAAGTATTGTTAACACGGCAGCATAAAAATTTCCATCTGAGAAAGATAAAACAAATGAATGAAACAATCTTTTAAGACACAAAAGGGAACACATAAGGACCCTAAATGTGTTAAGAAAAAATAACGAGGATAAAGAAGATTAGCCACGTAAAAGAATTTTTAATTGTATTCATGTGGTAAAGTATGTGTTGGGGGGAGGGGGGGAGAAAATAAAGTGACATGAGTACCAAGAGCAAGGTGTCACGACTCTGAACCTCTGTCTCTGTAGCACTAAGCAAGAAATGAAAGTGTTCTGTCTGTCCTCTTGTGGGTTCTTAGTGAAACGAGGTGCAATGTGTAGACACTAATATATGGGAATCACAGAGGTTTTCCTTCTATTCCATCGGCATTCTCTGTTCTACTTTTGACTGAGAAAATGCACACTATTTACCAGAAGGAATCCTGTTATGTCACCAAAGAATTTTGTCCATGGCCTAGATGAGGGTTAATCTATAATCCTTGGTAAAAAGAACAGTTGTGATAAATAGATTGGCTTGACTTCTGATTTCTGTAACTTCTAGAATTTCCAAGCCTGATCAATTAAAGTGATTTACAAAATATCTATCTCCTTATGTCATCTTACCAAGTGAAACACTTTTTTTTGCTTAGAATGGTCAAATCTGGGCTAAGATGATGTATGAATCCAAACCTATGCAAGTTTAACAGTGGTAATCTCATCCTGTTTCACTTTGAGCAGGAATCATTGTCCTCACCCTCAAGGTGGATGATATTGTTTATCGTGAATGACATAGATACAAGGTATCATATACAGAGAAAACTTGGGACTATTTTATGCTGGAGCATGAACACCACAAGACTGTAAGAGCCGCATCGTACTTGAGTGGTGAGCATCCTCAGTGCAACAGTGTATTTATACATGACTAGCAGCCTTACTACTACTGATGTAAGTAAAAGTTTGCGCTGTCAACTTACAAGCTTCTCTGAGTGTTTATTAAGACCTCCGATGGCACAACCGAGGACATAACACAAGGCCTCTAAAGTGATTGGATTATCTTGCACCCTCCCACTTTGACAGTTACAAGGCATAAGCCAGCACCCCAAACAGTAACCTTTAATTTTCCTGTGCTCCGATCGAAAACTGTGTCCCTTCGTCATTTCAGTTACTGTGGTTTATTGCAAAAACACAAGTTTATCGGCATTTAATGCTTTGGTCAACTTTGTTTCATTGGACATCTTCACTTTTCAGATCCTTTCTTATTACAGTTTCTTGGTGCAGCAATATACAGGAAGTGCAAAGAGAAATCTGCAGGAAACACATGCGCTAAAAGATGTTCTTGGTTTTTTCAGTTATCTGCGGACGTGCACAACATTTCACAAGGGATCAAGTAGGCCTCAATTGTCTCACTTATTCAATACCAAGAGGTTATGCTTTAAGAAAGAAAATGTACTATATCCTATTCACATTCACAATTCTTTCATACTGTGTCCTAGATCCCTGAAACAATGGATTAGTCTTCCTCAGCTCCTCTGTAATCCTGTGCATTTTCAGATTTCTGATTAGTCTACTATGGGTGTCAAACAATTGCTAAAATCCATGTGACTACATCTACCCTCCCTGTTACCTCCTCAAAACACACAAGCAATTGATGGGCAATGTCCACAGTCTGAAATTGAATATTTCAGAAAATGTCGGAAAAAAAAAGTTTTATTACCCCTCAGAATGTTTCCATCAACTTGCCCAGCACTAGTCCTAACCTAACTATCTCATCAATACTTAGTCCAGGGTTTCTCTCCTTTTAAACATTGGTGTCATGTTAGCAGATTTTCAGTCCATCCCTTTCATCAAAGAGATTGGAAGCTGATGATCAGAACCTTTACTTTCTTCTGTTAAGATCAAGGATGCCTATTGATCTTTTGCAGTTGGATTTCTTAATACTTTCAGTGTTTATTAACTGAAGTATTCACTGGAGTAGTTAAAAGATTACTGTGAGTGTTCCTTTAAGAACTGTGTGTACCATGTGGTATGCTTTTGGATTCATTAATGTTCTAACCACTGTTGTGCGCTGATTGCCCTCAAAGAGAAATGTTCTGCGGGGAGACACACAGAGGTGCACAGTAAGAGAACAAGAAGGAACGCCAAGCCCACGTATTGTTGGCAGAAACATTCAGGCAACAAGCAGAGGTGAAGGTTAGAAAATGGCTCTAATATCAAATAGAATTTATTAACCTTGTCAGTTTTTGTTCACATTTACCAATGAAATATAGTTTTAAAATAACAGAGGCAAAAGTTGATGAGAATAAACCCAATATTTTCCAAAGTACCTTCTATCCTCGTGCTTGTCATGGTGGTAAGATTCTACACCACTAATAATGGAGTCAAATGGGCAGGTGAACGTGAACTCTTCATCAAAGCTGTTCACGTAGTTACTCCATACACAAGATGGCTGCTGGTTGAATGTCTCCTGACACTGGAAATCCCACAGACGGTCCTCATAATAACTGTGATGCTGGCTGGAACAGAAAGTACGAGGCATTTTAAGAGAACTGCAGTTTTTAGGATGCCTGGAACTTGGGTGCAGATTTGTAAATTCGCAAAAATGTTTATTCAATTAAAGTGATCAACTCGGATGAAGAAAGTCTACTCCATTTACTCCAGAAAACATCATCTGAAATGTGCAGGAGGAGCACTGAATTATTACTATTCCATGAGCATTATTCCAAAGGATGTAATTTTTATACTCTAAAACAGTGTGGAAGTGGGTGAAGTTGATGTGACCATTCCCCACAGATGATATCATGAGGTAGTTGAAAGAAGAAGTTCACATGCATTCAAAGCAATACGATCATCATAAAATTTAAATCTGTCATCAGATTACTGTCCGGAGACCTTTCGTAACTCACCTTGAAATTGTACTGATAGTTTCAGATTTTGGACAGGTATAAAGCAGTTTGTCATCATATTCATTCACCCAGCGATCTTCTGAAATAGAGTACAATCATTTCTAAATCACCAGGGATAAATTATAATAAAAGTACAGATGGAAATCTTTAAAGAGACAAGTGTTGGACATGAATTCAGCACCTTTTTGGGGAGGGATTATTCAATCTGTCAGAGCTCAATACAAGGAACTGTTTAAATCAACTCAAGTTTATTATCATCTGATAGCACAAGTACAACCCAATGCAACAGTATCCTTTGGTCCTCAGTGCAAAACATGCACTCACACATAACACACATACAGACAAACAATACATATGCAGGACAAGTATTTCATTTATATAAATAAATAAGTAAATATTGTTTCATACATATGGGAGTCTCGGATAGTTAGTGTGAGCAGTTCCTTTGGTCGTTCAGCATTCTCATTACTTGTGGGAAGAAGCTGCTCCTCAGCCTGGTGGTACTGGCTCTGATACTCCCTTATCTCTTCCCCAATGGTTGCAGCTGAAAGATGCTGAGTGCAGGGTGGAAGGGATCCTCAATGATTTTGCATGCCTTCTCCAGGAAACGATCCCAGTAGACCACACTGTTGGCGGGGTGGGGGGGGTGGGGGGAAGAGACTCCATTGATCCTCTCTGCCACTCTTATGGCCCTGTAGATTGACCTTCAATGCATTTTTCTGCAGCAATCATACCACACTGCAATGCTGCCGGCCAGGACACTCTTGATAGAGCTCATGGAGTAGATTAACATGATGGTGGTCGGTAGGCCCTGCCTGCTTCAGTCTTCTCAGGAAGAGCAGTCACCGTTGTGCCTTCCTGACAAGTGAGGAGATGTCACGTGACTTGGTGTTCTCTACTCTCCACTATAGAGTTATTGATGTATAGTGAAGGCTGGTCATTCTTGGTCCTTCTGAAGTTCATGATCATTTCCTTCATTTTGTCCACATTGAGACTTAGGTTGTTATTCTCGCACCATTTCACGAGATTTTCCACCTCTGCTCTATAGTGCAACTCATCATTGTTGCTGATGAGGCCAAATGACTGTTGTGTTATCTGCAAATTTGATGACACAGTTGGAGCCGGATCTGGTGATGTAGCCATGGGTCAGTAGTGTGGACACAAGCAGGCTGAGCCCACCAGTGCTCAACATTCTGCTACCAACCCAGACAGACTGTGGCCTTTCTGTTAGGAAATTCAGAATCCAGTTTCAGAGAGGGGTGTGGAATCCCAGTGAGGGCAGCTTCTCCATCAGCCTCTGGCGAAGGCTCAACTGGATAAAATTATTAAAGATGATCCTAAAACAAATTGCTAAAGAAACACACCGAGTCAAGCAGCATGTGTGGGAAGGAAAGGAAATTTAAACCTTTTGGTGAAGGTCCTGCATCGAGACTGGTGCAGGGTCTTGATGCAGGAAGGTTGACAATTCCTTTCCACAGTATATGTTGTCTTTTTTTGCTTTTCAATGCAATCTCTGGAATCAATCGAGTGCAAATAGTCTGTTCTTGGGTAAGGAGATCAAAACAGTACACAATACTCCAGGTATGATCTCACCAAATACCTATGAAATGGCAATCAAACTTCCCAAGATCTTCATTCATATCCTCACAAGACAACCCATTATTACTCAGCAATAAAATACACCATCTCTCATCTGCTTTTAGTGAATAACCCCTCTTAAATAAGAATAAAATATGCACTCTTCTCGATCATCTGTTGCTCCTGCATGATCACTTATATTCCTGCTAAATTGTGACCTCCCACCCCCTTTACTCCCTTTTTATGCTCTCTGAACAATTTACATTCCCATTTATCCTTGTATTGTCAGCAAACTTGGCGAAAATAGCCTTAGAAAATATTTAAATCAAGTTGACATGTTTCACATAGGACAAAACGAACTTACAAAGTGCAGAGCTATAAATGGGCTGTAGTTGTTTCCCCATGTATCAGCACAGTAACATGTAGATGCCTTACATCTCAGAATGCTGAACAGTTTCAGAGTGAGTTTTAAGTAGTTATTAAACAATACAAATGTTTAAGTTATTCCAACTGAATTGTACTTAAATCCAGAAACATTGGGACAGTACAATTGGGCTAGGGGTCTACAGTGTAGGGAGAAAGAAACGTATCCAGCGTTTCTGCTCATGTCTCTGCCTGTGGCGCTCCTGAAATGTACAAGTAGAATATCGGCTGATAACAATTCTGGAATTTCTTGGGATTCTCTTGGGCAGCACGGTTGGCTTCGAAGTTAGCGCAAAGCCTTTACAGCGCAAGTGATCGGGACCAGGGTTCGAATCCCGTGCTGTCTGTTAGGAGCTTGTATGTTTTCCCCATGACTGCGTGGGTTTTTTTCCTCCTACTGTTTGGAACCTATCAGGGATGTAGGTTAATTGGGTGTAAATTCTACATTACATGGACTCACTCATTTAATGTATCCTTGTATAGAAATTAATAGCACAATGTTACCAATCGTAAAATAACATTGTTAAAAACAGAAGATACTGGAAACCCTCAGTGGGTCAGGCAGCATCTGTGGAAAGAAATTCCAAGTTCATGTTTGAGATCTAAGACTCTCCATCAGAGTTCTGGCCCGTTGGTTTTTCTGTCTTTACTTCAGATTTCCAGCCTCTGCTGTTTCTTTGATTTTTAATCATAGCGCATTGCTTTGTTTATCTACCAATATGTGATAAATTTTACTTTATGATATAGATTTACAGCGACTTACCAGGTCTAAGATCATCAGGTTTTTGCACTGTAAAAAAAGAATATCATTGAATTTAGCAAACATTATTGTCTTATAGGAGATGGAATCAATTACAAATTAGGTAATTGTGAACATTGCAGTGAAAAATTCTTACTCTTGGAATGAAAATTTTAGTTTTGTGCCCCAAAAAATACTTAGCTATGAACACAGTTGCAACCCTTACCTTCATAGAGGACGAAATCACAGGTTTTTGACAGCTCCAAGGACAAATTAAGTATGTGGTTTCCCCTTATTTTCCTCAAATTTAAGAAACAACATATTCAATAACTTTTACCCTATAAGGTTTCCTTAACTCATGCAAATGCTCCATCCGTGGTTAGATGTCTAAACTATAAGTGGAAATACAAGACAACATATCGATTGAAAACCACTACACGAAGGGTGAAGTAATGGAGGGACTTGTCAATAATTACAAATTAAACTGTAATTCAACCTTAATTGGATAATAGTGTTGACAATTTAGTACTAATGTATATCCTGCCACTCTTCGGAACTATTCTAGATGCTGATGGCTACTCTCTCCAAAGTGCTGGACACTGAAGTGTGTTGGGTTAGTGAAGTTCCAGAAAACCAAGCTTTTGTACCTGAAGGATTTCCATGGATACCAGCAATGACAAGAAGAAGAAGACTAAGTGCCTTCATTGTTTCAGATCAGTGTCACCCCTAGTAGAGTAACAGAACATGGAAGGAGGAGCAGTTGTGCCTCGCATTTATATCCATTTTCCCTTTTAAACACTTATCAACCATGTGTATCAGTTGTTTAAATTCTGTCAAGTGCAGGTGCTGAGAAAGTCAACATGAGAAATCTTTGAAAAATTGGTGAGTCAGAAAAAAAGAACTACAGGTGTGTTTTTTGGAGAGAACAGGGAAACATTCCCAAGGCTCATTTAACTGGGAACAAAAATCTGTCTTCGGTTACTTATTTTACAGCCCAGCATTAATTATTTCACCTGGTGATAGTTCATATTGTTTTCCTTGGAGTTTAAAAGATCCAATAAGATTTTTCTTTACCCCTTTCTATTCCCTTCCTTATTAAACCTAGTATTCCAAACATTTTCTGAAATACCTTATGTCCTTCTCCTAAACACCGAGTTCTTTCTATTCCTTTGTACTTCTCAGTGTGGATTTTCCTGTCTTTCTGCCCAATGAAAACGCTCATCTCATGTTTCTCCCATTTTGAAGAATCATTCAGTCTTGCTGCAGCTACTCCTTCCTATCTCATTATGGTCAAACCTCTGTCATGGCCCCTACATTTAACTTCAAATCACTGATAAGTACCATGAGAAGCAAAGTCTGTAATTAAGCTGTGGAAGCTCATTGTTTAGCACATCCTATTGATCATTTGCCTTTACTTTCCACAAATGCATTTTATATGGGGAAAAAGATATTGTAGCAACGGTCACAGTGCAAAATGAAGAATGAGAAAATGATCAGTTGTAGTCGAGACAAAGTTCAGTAAAAGTCGTTTACTCAGTCACACGCAGCTTTTTAAAACCCCGCATATTCCAAATGGCGACATTGAATTGTGACATCTTGATGTCACTTGGAACCTCCTGAGCTGGTTCGATTAAGCCTCCAGTGAGCTGCAACATGGCGCCACCCCCCCAGCCCCAGAACCAACAATAAGAGGCTAAACATCTGGTGCCATTACTGCCCACTGCTTTTGGTTGGTCGTTCATGTTTTCACATCTGAGGTCATGGCAAGGGCTGTTCAAGGTGGAGATGAGCAGGCTTTAGTCAGTCAATCGTAAACGTCTCTGGATGCCCCCCCCCCCCAGTGTCCAGTACGATTGTTCCATAGCACTCTGTAAGGGTGGCCCGTGTACAACTCTACACACTAACACAAACTCACAGTCCCAGAGTTCTTTTGGGATTAAGAGTGTCGTTGTTCCATGCCTGGATGTGGGAACTAGGACCAATTTTACAAGCCGCTCCGCAGTCTAAGTCTTCAGTTGATGGCACCTCCTGTCCGCATGGTGCAGGCACGAACTCCCGAGGTACTTTGGTGCTGTTCTTATTCCAAGGGGGATCCAGGGCAGCTTGTCTGCCCAATCAGGTCCCTGGAGGCAGGCCATCAGTGCATCCTTCATGTGCCTATGAAACCGCTCTACCAGGCCATTTGACAACGGGTAGTAGGCTGTCATGTAGTGGAGCTGCTTTCCCAGCAGTCACAACAAAACATCCCAAAGTGCAGAGGTAAACTGTGGGCCTCTGTTGGAGGTGACATGTGCGGATAGCCCAAACCGAGATATCCAAGTAGAAATTAAAGCTCTCGTGCATGAGTCGGTCAATGTCTATCATAGGAACCACCTCCGGCCACCTAGTGAATCTGTTGATGACCATTAACAAGTACTTAGTCACTTGTGACACCATAAGTGGGCTGACAATGTTGATATGCATGTGATCGAATCTGTACTGCAGTGGCTGGAAAGACTGAAGTGGCGCCTTTGCACTTTTGCAGATTGGCAGTCCGTGCACGTCTTTGCCCAGTATGTGACCTGCTTTTTGTGTCTAAACCATATAAACGTTGGTTTTCAGGTAGTCTGTTGCTCGAATTTAAGGGTGGGACAGTCCATGAATGGCATCAAAAATGCAATGTCTCCACACAGCAGGGGTGATAGGATGAGGCTGACCTGTGGAAACTTTGCTCAGGAGAGTGGTACCTTGCGGCCCAAAGGCTACATCCTTGAGTTGCAGGGAATTCATCATCTTGGTATTGAGCTCTGGCGGGCGCCATGTAATCTGCACTTGGAGAGAGGGCATGTACTGCTTAAACGGAGGAGCGAGACAAGGCATCAGCCACCACATTACTCTTACCGGAGATGTGTTTAATCCTGGTTGAAAACTTGGAAACATAAGAGAGGTGGCGTTGCTGGCAGGCTGACCAGGGATCTGATGCCTTTGTGAAGGTGAATCTTAGTGGTTTGAGGTCAGTAAAAACCATGAAGTCCCTGCCATCCAAAAAATAGTGGAAGTGTCTGACCACTAGGTTCAGCGCCAGCAGTTCCCTATTGAATGTGCTGTATTTCTATTCTGGAGGTTGGAGGTGCCTACTGAAAAATGCTACAGGCTTCAGTGTCCATTGCTGTTCTGTTCCAAGACCCCGCCTACTGGCACATCGGATGTGTCTATCGTCAAGTTGGTGCATCCATTTGTGGATGGACCAGCAATGTTGTTTTTAGTCTGCTGGAATGCTACTGTCGTTTCCTTTGTCCACTCGAGTTTTTTGGTATTGCTGGGTCGAAGAGGGGTTTCATAACATGAGCTGCAGAAAGTGACATAGAAGTTGCCCATCCCCACAAATTCCTGGAGTCCTTTGATGGTATCAGGCCTCTCAAATTTGAGGATGGCTTCCACCTTACTAGGCAATGGATCAACACCCCAGCTACTGATCTGATGTCCCAATAACTGCCCAAATTTGCACTTGCCAGGGTTCATAGTTAGCCCAAACTCCTGTAGCCAGCGGCAGAGTAAACACAAATGCTGTAGGTGCTCTTTGTGGGAGTGGCTGGCAACAAGTATGTCATCCAAGTATATGAAAAGGAAGCCCAGGCCACGCCCCACAGTGTTCATCAGCCGCTGGAATGTTTCTGCAGTATTTTTGAGCCAAAGGACATTCTCAAAAATTCAAAGAGGCCGAACGGTGTTATAATAGCAATCTTGGACACATCCTCTGGGTTTACAGGTATTTGGTGGTATCCACACACCAAGTCAATCTTAGAAAATATCCTGTCCCCATGAAGATTAGCTGTAAAGTTCTCTATTTGGGGCACAGGATAGCGGTCTGCAGTGGTAGCGTTGTTGTGATGCCTGTAATCCCCGCAAGGTTTTCAACCTCCTGTGGCTTTGGGCACCATATGTAATGGGGAAGCCCATGGGCTATCAGAACAACGTATGATTCCAAGTTCCTCCATTTTATGCAGGCCGTAACTTGTCAGGTGGCAGGCATCAGGTTTGGGCGTGTAGAGAAGGTCTTTCAGTGAGGATGTGGTGTGCAATCCCATGATTGGGTATGGCAGTGGAGAAATGAGGAGTGACAATGTCTGGAAACTCCACAAGAAGTTTGGTGTCTAGGTAATTTGAGTTTTCAAAGGCAGAAAGTCTGGAACATTGTGGTGTTCACCAACTGGCGCCCTCTTACATCCACCAGCAGTGGATTGGCTCTGAGAAAGTCAGCACCCAACAACAGCCGGGACACAGCAGCAAGAATGAACTTCCATGTGAACTTATTGTCCATGTGCCACACATATGACTTGAACTGTTATTCACCCCAGTGAACACTGAACCTGCACTCCTGGTATGGGTGTCAAAGCCTAAAGAAGAAAGGACACTAATCACCGCACCCATGCCGACAAGAAATTTGCATTGGGAGAGTTCATCCAAGACGTTGAGTAGGCTATTAAAGTGACCAGCTGCCATAACCATTGTCACAGAGTCATACTTGTCCAGGGGAACGTGTGCCTTCATTGCTGGTACTCGTGGAGATTGAGCCTTTGGGTGTGACACAGCACTAATTTCTGTGGGGCTTGCGCTTTTCTGTTTCATGCATCACAGAATGGCCACTGTTTGAGGGTTATCAAAGTCCTCGTCAGCCAACATGAGGCGGATATCTTCTGGCGTCTGCTCTAGAAACAACAACTCGAAGAGCAAGCGAAGCCTCCAGACAGTCATTGAGGCTGGTTATCTTTGCTTGATTGTTGGGCTTCAGGGGGAGACAAAGCTGAGTATCATCAGCGTAGCATGCTGAAGAGGAAACTTAAGGGGACAAGCCCCTGAAATAAACAGGAGCTTAAGATGACTCCAGTAGAGGCCTAGCAGGACATCGCCAGAAAAGATACTCAGCACCTAATGATGTGTAAAGATCACAGATTTCAAGCAGTCATTGCATGCAAGGGATATGCAACAAAGTACTAAACATGTCTACTTTAATATACAGTACATACCATTACAATGTCTCAAATATTCTGGTGCCTTGAAATGAGGGGACTACAGGTATATATAAAAAGTGATGTAATTTCTTCGTGGTCAAACCAAAATGTACACAAATAACCTTGAATAAAATCTGGAATATGCACTTTAATCACATGAATTGTTTGATTACAAATTTAAAACTGTGGAGCAAGGGGCAAATGAAGGAAAATTGTCTTTGTCTGTGCACAATATAAGAGGTAGGGATTGCATTAATTGTAGAAGATGCTAGAACAAATCCATTCCTGCCCTTCTCTGATATGCGTATATTTATATTTCAACAGTCAATTTTTAAATTAAAGGCAATACATTTAAAAAATCATGTTACAATTAACCAGTGTTGATGTAGTTCTATGAAAAGGAAATAAATTACAGGTACTTCCTGACTTGCGAATTCAATATTGTTAGGGCGCTTAACTCTCACACATGCGACAACCAAACTCCAATATGCGAACCCACCATAGGCCAAAGATTCGTGCATGCACACAGGAATCAAGATTCTGCACCAGCCTGTGGATCCTGGGGTGTCGACTAAGTACCCACATTTTGTATCCCTGTTATAGATTGTAAAATAAAACAGAAACTGTGTAAATTTTGTTTTTTCATCTTTTTTTTAAACAGATATACGCAATTCCGACATTCCAAGTTATGACTGATCCTTTGATCCAACTTACAGTTGTAAGTCGGGGGGGTACGTTTGTTTAATAAATATATTTGATTTCTTTCAGCATGGATAAACGGAAAACAGTAAATGTAGGGCATTTGGATTTTGAAAATAAAAATGTATAAATGATTAATGTACAATAATAGAGTTTGTAGCATTGGTGGTAATATATCAGCATGGATTGGGGATTAGCAAACTAATAGAAACCTATTAAATGTTTTTTATTTTTAAACTTGGCTTCCTGTAACTTGTCGGGGCTTCAATTATTTATTATCTGTATTAATAACATAGATAACTCTTCAACACCTCACTGCAGCAGTCCAACATTCCCATAGGACTCAAGACACCCACCATTATCCCAGTGTTCAAGAGGACAACAATAACAGGCCTCAATGACTACCAACCTGTGGCACTGATCTCATCATTATGCTTTGAGCATCTGGTGATGGAAAGAATCAAAGCCAGGGTCGGCACCAGAATGAGTGATGAGGGGGAATTAGGGTAACTGGGGTTGTGGGGGCATAGTCCAACACTCAGTTGGGCTGGTGGCCTAACAGCTAGGGTGGGGTGCTGGTGGCCTACTTGCTGAATGGATGTAAACCTCCTCCGACGTAGCAGTTGAATGCACTGCTTTTATTGTGTCCAGAGTCACTAGCGAGTATTATGCTAGACGCTAATGATGCTTGACGCATGCTAGTCAAGCGGATGGGGGCGGGTCTTACAGTGAGCAATGGCCGCGAATGTATGGGGACCACAACACTTCATGGGTGGATGGTGGGGGAGAGGTGTGATAGTACAGATTCTATCACCAATATGTATATTTACATATGTACAGATGGTAGTGTAGGATATCTGTGATTGGCTGAGAGTGTAGCCACACCTGCTGGCAGATCTTAAAGGATTGCTCCGAGCCAGACCAGGTCATTCTGGACTGGTCGACCTACTTGTGATATGCTCCAGTCTTTTAGTTAATAAAAACCTTGCTTTGGATCAACAAATCTTTGGTTCTTTCAACACGCACTATAATTTTATTAACTAAAAAATTTTGAAGGGATGGAGCGTATGCTACAGCTGGAACGCCTCGACATCGACCCACAGACAGCTACAGCCTTGAATGACTTTAAGCACTGGGTGAGATGCTTTGAAACATACCTACAGCTCTCTGATCCTGCCGTGATAGAGGACAACCATCAACTACTAATATTGATGACTATGGTGTCCCCCGAGAGTCTACCAGAGTGACCAGGATGCGACCACTTACGCCGCAGCCATGAAGGTGCTGAAAGGGCTCTACGAGCAACCAGTGAACAGGGTCTACGCTCGGTACAAACTTGCTACAAGGAGGCAACAGCCCGGTGAGTCCTGTAGAGCTTATATTCAGGCACTAAGGGCAATGGGTAGGGACTGTGCCTGCACAGACAGAACTGCTGCAGAGACCACAGACAATCTGATTTGGGATGCCTATGTGGCTGGGGTTCGATCGAATGAGGTGAGGCAGCGCCTGCTAGAGCACGGGGGAGAAAACCTAGAGGACGTGATCTGGATCGCCAAGATGATGGAGACTATGGTTTTTAAGTATGGACATGTACTCTCGGGGCTGGACCCCACACTCTGATGTAAGTAGGATCCCCTCCCTCTACCCTACTACTGCCACTACGCTGCCCAATGCAACCCCAAAATGTTATTTCTTCAAGAGGAACAAGCACAGCAGGTCCCAGTGCCCGGTGAGAAAAGCCAGGTGCCAAAAGTGCTTTAAAAACGGCCACTTTGCTGTAGTCTGTCGCTCCAAAATGGCCGGCGGCAAACTATTAGTCCTTCCCCAATTGTGCACCCATGCACTGCTGGGACTGGATTTTCAGTGCCAGTTTCAAATCGTTTCCCTGCACTTTGGGGGGCCTCACGCTCCACTCTCTGTCTGTAACCACTCCACCCCGGAAACCTCCTGCCAGTGGCAGCCTGGCTGGAAGCCTGTGGCCACTAAAAGCCGGCAATATAGTTATGAACACAGGAAATTTATCACAAGCGAGGTTCGCAGACTGCTAGATGAGGGCATTATTGAACCTAGCTCAAGTCCATGGAGGGCCCAGGTGGTGGTTGTTAAAAACGGGGAGAAGCCGCGGATGGTGGTTGACTACAGCCAGACAATCAACTGCTTCACTCTCCTGGATGCGGAGCCCCTTCCTCGGATCACGGATGTGGTGAATCAGATCACCACATTTTCCACCATTGACTTACGTTCGGCCTATCATCAGCTCCCGATCTGCCGAGAAGACCAACCTTTCACAGCCTTCGAGGCGAATGGGCGGCTGTATCAATTCCTCAGGGTACCTTTGGGGTCACAAATGGCGTTGCGGTCTTCCAGTGGGAAATGGACCGGATGGTGGACAAGAACGGGCTGACTGCTACTTTCCCGTATCTGGACAATATCACCATCTGCGGCCATAACACGGAGGATCATGATGCCAACCTTGAGAAATTTTTTCAGACGCAACTCGGTTGAACTTGACCTATAATTTTGAAAAGTATGTCTTCTGGACCACGGCTCGCAATTCTGGGCTGTGTGGTGGAGAACGGGGGTGGTCATGCCAGACCCTGACTGCATGCGTCCCCTCATGGACTTGCCCCCCCCCTCCCTCCACACACACCCAGAAGGCACTCAGACGCTCCCTGGGTTTTTTCTTTTTCTATGCCCAATGGGTTCCACACTATGCCAACAAGGCACGGCCACTAATCAAGACCACCTCCTTCCCCCTGTCAACCGAAGCCAGAGCAGCCTTCAACCACATCAAATCGGACATCGCTGCTGCAACGCTGCATGCCATCGATGAGTCCATTCCATTCCAAGTCGAGAGCGATGTGTCTGACTTTGCACTGGCAGCCACTTTGAACCAGGGCGGCCGGCTGGTAGACTTCTTCTCCAGAACCCTCCAGTGTCCTGAGAGCCAACACTCCTCTGTTGAGAAGGATGCCCAGGCCATAGTCAAAGCAATACATCATTGGAGACACTACCTCACTGGCAGGCGCTTTACACTGCTGACTGACCAATGCACAGTCTCCTTCATGTTTAGCAATACCCAATGAGGTAAGATCAAGAATGACAAAAATTGCCAGGTGGAGAATCGAGCTCTCCACCTTTAATTATGACATACCGTATCGGCCTGGTAAACTCAACGACCCGCCAGATGTGCTTTCCAGGGGGACTTGCACCAACATACAACTGGACAGGCTGCAGAAACTCCATGAGGAGCTCTGTCATCCAGGGGTCACTAGGTTCGCACACTTTGTCAAAGCTCGCAACCTGCCCTACAGTCGAGGAGATTCGCTCCATGACCCGATGTGCGCTGAGTGCAAGCCTCACTTCTTCCAACTGGAGAACACCCACGTCATCAAAGCCACCCACCCCTTTGAGCGTCTCAGCGTAGACTTCAAGGGGCCTCTACCATCGACCAACCGTAACACCTACATCCTTACAGCTATCGACGAGTACTCCCGCTTCTCATTCGCTGTGCCCTGCTCGGACATGACTGCCTCCTCAGTTATAGAGGCCCTGCACAGCATCTTCACCACCTTCGGGTACCCCAGTTACATCCACAGTGACAAGGGGTCCTCGTTTATGAGCCCAGAGCTGCAGCAGTACCTTCTGGAGCGTGGTATTGCTTCAAGCAGGACCAGCTATAACCCACGCGATAATGGGCAAGTCAAAAGAGATAATGCCACCATTACGACCATACCGGCATGGCTCACGGTTCCCGCTCCAGTCCTCAAAGAACGACCTCTTGGTTGACCGAGTGACTCTGCTCCACGCGAACCCGCATTATGCCTATGTTGAGTACCCAGACGGGCGGGAGGACAGTCTCGGTAAGGGACCTAGCCCAAGCCAGATCAGGCGCAGCAGTGTCTTTAACCCAACCTCCCCCTATTCCTTCTCCCCCAGGTCATGTGCTTGAACAGAGGGACCCCACTAGCTCAGGACAGACTGTTGACAATGCCATTGAGGAATTGAGCGAAGCAGTGGCCACACCCAATGGGCCTGCCGGCGACACAACTCCAGTGACTCTGATCCTGGCGGTCACGCCGGATGGTCAGGCCCCCTGACCAGTACAGCCCCTAACCTCCATCCACCCTGGGGTTGGTTCTAAAAGAAGAGGTGAATATGATAGTACACATTCTATCACCAATGTGTATATGTACAGATTGTAGTGTAGGATGACTGTGATTGGCTGAGAGTGTAGTCACACCTACTGGCAGGTCTTAAAGGATTGCTCCTAGCCAGACCAGTTCATTCTGGACTGGTTGACCTACTTGTGATATGCTTCAGTCTTTTAGTTAATAAAAGCCTTGGTTTGGATCAACAAGTCTTTGGTTCTTTCGACGCGCACTACAGGGGGATCCCAGTGAATGCCTCCCCTTGAGACTGACCCTGATCAAAGCATACCACCCAGAGCGAAGATGCTAGACTCATTTCAAATCACATATAGAAGAAACCATTCCACAGATGATACTATAATCATGCCCCTTCACACCATCCTGCCACCTGGAGGCTATTATTCATCAACTTGAGTTTCGTATTTAAAATGATCATTCCCCAGAGGATGGTGGAGAAGCTGTCTTCATTGGGACTCAAAACCCCTTTCTGCAGCTGGATTTTGGGCTTCCTATCGGAAAGACTCGTCTCTCCAGGTCAGTGGTAAAACATCGAGCACCATCACGGTGAGCACGGGCACACCTCAGCATTGTGTGCTGAGCCCACTCCAGTTCATGCTACTGACCCACAACTGCACAGTCAGATCCAGTTCCAACTGTGTCATTGTTTGCTGCAGTAATTGGCCTCTTCAGCAATAACAAGGAGTCGCACTGCAGAGAAGAGGTGGAAAATCTCCTGATATAGTGCAAGAGTAACAACCTGAATTTCAACGTTACCAAGGTGAAGGAAATAATTAATCATGGACCTCAGGAAGACCAGGAACGACCACCCTCCACTACACATCAATAATTGTAGTGGAGAGTACCAAATTCCTTGAAGTTCACTTGACTCGTGACCTATTGTGGACACAAATCTCACTTGTCAGGAAGGTGCAACAGCGACTGCACTTCCTGAGAAGACTGAAGCGGGCAAGGCTACCAGACACCATTATGTCATCATTCTACAAGAGCTCGACCGAGAGCAGCCTGGCCAGTTACATTACATGTGGTACAGTTGCTGCAGTTGTCCCTTCCACCCTGCACCTTTCAGCAGCTCCTGTTGAGAAAGAGACACAGGAGCATCAGAGCTGGCCGAGGATCAGCTTCTTCCCACTGGCAGTGATAATGCTGAACCATCAAATGAACTGCTCATACTAACAATCTGAGACTCTCAAATTTACAAAACAGTATTTATTTGTATATATGAATACTCTCCTGCATCTGTATGGTTTGTCTGTATGGGCATTACGTCTGGTTGTGTATCTGTGTGCTTTGCACCAAGGACCAGAGAATGCTGTTTCGTCAGGTTGTACTTGTGCAGTCAGATGACAATAAACTTGACTTGAGATGACAGAACCATGCTTATTGTAGCCAAATTTGCAGAACAGAAGGCCATCTGTCCCATTAAATCTGCTCCAGCATGCAATAATAATGATCTCGGAATGGATTTCACACCATGTAACCACATTTTCCTCATAATTTTTAATTCTCTGCTATGCAAAAATCTAACTATGTCTTAAATATATTTAATGAGCCAGCCTCTTCTGCTTCCTTGGACAGAGAATTCCACATGGACTACTCTCTGAGAAAACAATACCTTCTCACCTCCATGCTAAATCTACTGCCCCAAATCTTGAGGCTATGATCCCTAGTTCTAGTCTCATCTGCCAGTGAAAACAAATTTCCTGACTCTATCTTGTCTTTAAAAAATTACAGAAATACTAAAGGAACTCAGCTAGTCTCACAATATCACATAGGAGGTAAAGATATATTACTGACATTTCAGGCCTGATCCCTTCTTCCAAGCAAGAATCACGACAGGCTTCTTAATTAAAAGACGAGAGAAGGGAGGTCTAGGCTCTATCTTGTCCAACCCTTTCAATAATTTTATATTTCTATGATCCGCTCTCATTTTTCTGAATTCCAGTGAGTATAATCCCAGCTCACTCAATCACTCCTCATAGGCTAACTTTGGAATCAGCTTGCTGAAGCTCCTCTCCACTGCCTTCTTGCACCCAGCTGGTTGGTGAGCATATCCATGGTTACTGTCCATTGCTGTAGTTATTAAACTTTCATAGCTATACAGGAACTTACAAAGACATACATAAACTTTACCATAACAGGTTGCAGTGCATCGCTCTTTAAAAAAAACCCAGAATATTTCTATACACAGCATCTAATATTGAAATGGCCACAAGGACATATTCCTGACCCTAGAGAAAATAATATTCATTCTAGATTTAATTTAATGAGCAGCAAATCTCCTGATATAGTGTATCCTTTACACTAAAATATACCATATAAACCCCTTCCCGTAATTGTCGATACCATGTAATAGTCAACCCCTTTTTTGGCCCGAAAATCAGTTGTTTGGCCCGAAAATCAGTTGTTTGACCCATGTAAAAGTCAATCCCCCTATTTTTAGCCCCAACTGCCTACCCATCCAAACTCCTGACACCCGACAGTGGACACTGACCTTGGCCTCCCGCCTCAATCCCCGACCGTGGATCCTCTCCCCAGCTGAATTCCTGACTGTGGATCTTCCCCTCCCCAGAGCCGACTGATCTGAACTCCCAACGCCCCAACTATGGACTTACTACCCAGTCCTGGCCATCTGAGCTCCCAACGCCCCAACCGTGGACTTACTACCCAGTCCTGGCCATCTGAGCTCCCAACGCCCCAACTGTGGACTTACTACCCAGTCCTGGCCATCTGAGCTCCCAACGCTATGAACGACGCAAGTACTTCACAAGGTCAGAAGTTTGATCTGTGTAAAAGTCAATCCCTTCTTTTATGGCCTGAAAATAGGGTCCAAAAAATTTGAAAATTACATGAGTATATACAGTATATATGCAAATACTTATCATTTACAGGATGCAAGTACTTTAAAATGTAACATTTTGTACAAAGTATGCATGTTTTCTAGTTCTTTGAAATAAATTGGTTTTAGAAAATATATTTTCCATGCATGTATGATGCAGGTAATTTTGAGATTGGAAAATATATTTCAAGACACAGACATCCATAAAAACAACACAAAATGGAAATGAGAATTTAAAAATATTCTGGCAAGAAAATGTTAGAACTAGGTTCCCATTAGCGGGGACATTTTTGGTTTTTGATCTTGGAAAGATTTCTTTCACTGTTCACCAAAACACTAGCTTGGAATGTTCAGTGTTGACAGAGTTTGTGATAAAGGACTTTGTCTTGTTTTTCCTTGTACTGGTTACTTGCATTTCAGTATTATGCTTCAATTGCCTTACCTAACCAAATGTTCTTCATATTTCATTTGTTTTCTATTATCTGTAATAGTTTTCAGCCATCCCCATTATAGTTTTTAGATAATCAGTTAAATTCCTTTACACTCCTATCACTCTCCTAACCCTGGAGAGGCCCATTTCATTTTTTTTGGTTCACGTAAAACATTAAATTGCCTGCTCAATCCTTAGGTTGTGATTGATCTGGCCATATGCTTCCTGTTTCTTTTCCATTTATTTTCTGTTTTTGTATATTTTTCCTTCACAATTCTAATCTCATTTACAATTGGGCAGTCACATGTGAAACAAGGGGGACATGTTAGGGAAAGCTGAAACTGGCTGGCTCAAGAATTCTGCACAGAATTTCCCTGATCAGAATTTTTCTACAATACCTTCTCTCCTGCCACATGTAAGCAATAGTAGAAATGCAGCTGCTGTTATTCTTTTGCAGATTTGTGTTATTGTCACGATGCAGAGCTGTAGTGGGTGTGTGGAGAATGACCCCGAGATGTAATGATAGACAGTGAACAGGTCACCATGGAGAGCAAAAACCTTATAGTCACCTCTTTTTCTTCTGTTCTACTAAAAAGAATCTTAGTTGCCACCAAAGCCTCCAATAATTTTGCAGGTACTTTCCAACTTTGGGGGCTGTAGTACCACCAACCAGAATTTGCAATGAAAAAGAAATAGAAATGTATTGTATGAGGAGAAAAATATTCATTAACAGGACCATGTCAATAGCTGGACCAAAAGAAACTACTGGAGAAATTCAGCAGGTCAGGCAGCTGTGGTGGGGGGGGGGGTGTGAATAGATAATGTTTTGGGATGAGACAATTAATCTAGATTGAAAGAAGGGTATGGGCAGTTTAAGAGGTGGAGGGGTATACCATAAGCTACAAACAATAGGTGGATTCAGGTGAGAAAGGGTTAATAATTCCTTCACTATGTGGTGTTTGCTCCAGATTCTATGTCAATGACTGATTTTATTTTGTCAAAGTAAATGACAAAGAATGGAACAATTCCACAATAGAAACCAAAAATAGGATATAATGAGCACGGTTTGTCACTTAGGTCACATTTGAACTTGTTTCATAGTCCACAACAGGCTTGAGAGGCCGACTCCTCTTATTCCTTACCATCCCTCTCAATCCCCATATCTTTTGATTCCTTTTTTGTATTTAAGTCTCTCATTTTCAGCCAGCATGGTTGAAGCACATCCCACCAGTTTTCAACCTGCTTGGAGGGACATTTCCACGGTTCTCAGATGGACAGACACTGGAAGTGTTTCCAGAACTACATTGAACCCACACCTAGGTTTTGGTCTGATTAAACCCATATAATTAAATAACTTGAGCAGACTTTGTTCCTCCTTCCATCTTGTTCTCACGTTTCAAACACCATTGTGACTTTTCACTGATTCTAGTGCCAGGACCAGCATTTGTCGTCATGGCTTCAGCATTAAAAAAAAAGGAAAACTGTTGAACCTATTTCTGGTGTTGAATATGTGTGATCTACTCCTTCAAAACATAGCTACAAATGAATTTAGAATAACTCTTACACAATGAGCATTTGCTTTATGTATGCAGCCAGTACATGTCAATTTGAAGAAATAACCCCAGGCACCTGTTTGA
The DNA here is from genome assembly GCF_036971445.1 of Narcine bancroftii. Classification (NCBI taxonomy): domain Eukaryota; kingdom Metazoa; phylum Chordata; class Chondrichthyes; order Torpediniformes; family Narcinidae; genus Narcine; species Narcine bancroftii. Next base: position 80,233,897 of record NC_091479.1, on the reverse strand, counting down.
TAGATTTCTTCTCAGTGTTTTTTCCATAATTGGCAGTCTTTAAGGAACCATTTATGAAAATACTTGAGGCATGATAAAGGGTTGGCAAGGATGCTGAAAATTAGAACAAAAAAACAAATTTTATTAGATATAAATACAAACCAAGTGACTGATCATGTACTACAAATTGCACACAATTCCCTCACAATGATGTTATGGTGTATCTGCCTCAAAAACAGATACTTCATGGCAAACTTTAAATTCCATCCATTTCTTGCTTTTTAATGTTTATTTTTCTCTTCTGTAATCCTTGTTTTATTGTGAAGTTCATGATTATTGGCCCAAGACAGACACATTAATTTGTGCAGGAGACTAAAAGATGATAGAGATTCAGAAAATTGAGGCATAGATAAACTAAACAGAGTCTGCTTCCCCTGTTGGAGGCGGGGATCTGAAACTAGAGGCCATAGGTTTTTATCTGGAATGAGCTGCTTGAGGAGGTAGAGGTAGGAACAATAAATACATTAACGACATCTTGACAGGTACTCAAATGCAGAGGGGAATATGGAATTAATGAAGGCAAGAGGGTAGGCATGATGGTCAGCCGAGATGCTGTACAACAATGCAACACTTCTAATCCAATTAGTCAGCCATACCATCATGGTTTATAAGAGATGCCTCCTGGAAATAAAAATACATACATCTATTTCCCTTTTTACCTTCTGACATCAAAAGCCTCTAAAGTAAATGTAAAAGCAATGCAAAATAGTCTTTGTCAACCTTTGAAAAAAATTAAACCTGTGTAAATGGTATTCACAGAAAAATGACAACTTTCAAAGTTTCACCACACAAATTATTTTTCAAATCACAATAAAAACACACCTTTTCATTTATATTTGCTTAATTTATAAAAACATGCTTTCCACAGTTGATATACATTAGAATATCACACAATGGCTTCACAATACAGATACAAATCAATAAAAACCAAAATCACAATGGCATATTGAGGTGTGCAAGTATGGATGTGGTGCAGACATCATAAAGGCAGTGAATGTTATCCATGATTGTGGCAAAATATGTTGAGTGATTTTGCTGCAAATAATATTTGATTAAAAATTAAAGCATATATGTTTATAAAAATGATCAGGTTTAAAAAGTAAAACCCTCCTTTTAAAATGTAGTTAACTGAATTCATTTTGCCATAATATCCCAAGTTATATAAATAGAGTATACTTAGTACAATGAGTTATACAGTTGTAACAAACAAACTGAAGCACATTACAAATAAATACCACACATAGGCTGCAGTAAGTACATCAAACAAATGCAACACAAATTGATGGACCAGTGAGATCTGAGCACAGGCTTAAGCATACATTACAGACACATTTGAGCTTGTCATATAGGAAACAAAATAGGTTCTACAAATCATACGGACAACATTAACAATGGAACATACAGAAGATAATGCCCAGGTAGGAGAGTATCACATCACAAACACCTAAGCTAGAGTTTTTCACAAAAGACCACAAAGCATTAATGTGTTTTAAGGCAAGAACACAGAGCAGTTTTAAAAAAAAAATTAACTGCTGTGTATACTGCTTCACTGCGGGATTGGGGAGGGGTTTTCATTTTCATTCCATGTATTGCCAGGCATGATAGGTAGCATCAGAGCAGATGCATTTCGCATCGGCTCCTGACCTGGCTTTTCTTGGTTCCGTGTGAACGACCAACCTACCTATAAACACAGGTCATTCACATTCCAATTAAGTGGGATCTCTGTAAGATGGTTTTTGAGGAATGCAATATAGAATGATCACAGTGACAGTAATGTTACATGATTAAGGACCTTCTGCTGTTGAAATAGCAAGATTTTTTTCAGTTTCTATTTTTTTTACAGCTGATGCAAGCAACAAAAAATAATGCACAAGCCCTTTGTTCTACAAAGGAATTGACTCAAAATAAGCTTTGATCTCCTGCATGAAATGTCTCAATTGCCCCTTTCACGCTGGCACACAGCCAATATACCAGTTAAAGAGCCAGTGTGAACACTCACGAATCAGCATTTAGGCATCAAATCACCCCGGGGATGGACCGTCTAGGTAGGGTGTATCATCCCTAGAGTCATCTGACAGCTGCGTGCTGATTAGCCCAGTGTGAAAGGAACATGGACTATCCAGGGACAAAGTAGTAATGCGCTGATGACATTTTTGCGTGAGTGCAGGAACTTGAAGGAAACAAAAGATTTAAAATGTATAAAGTTTGTATCAATTTACCAAGTCCTGATCAATTTATTATGATCTTGTATTTAAATAAAATTAATCATGCCTAATTATAACATTAAGCATTATGTACAGCATAGTATGAGCCCTTCAGCCCCTGTTGTTGCCTGGACCTATATAAATTTATAAAGAACTGTGGGAAAGTGGTAGCAGCAATAAAAGACATAGGTAGAAAATTTATAAAGACGGGGGAGTGAGAGAGAGAGAGAGAGAGAGAGACAGAGACAGAGAGACAGAGAGAGAGACAGACAGAGAGAGAGAGAGAGAGAGAAGACCTGCCCTCCCAGATTTCCGTCTGTCAGAGAAACGGCTGCATGCACGGAGCTCTTATGAAGGGGTTTCTCTGCCGCACAGAATTCTGAAGGCCAGGCCTGCCATCACTCAATGTGTCACTCAGGTGCCTGGTGGTGAGTATGTAAGGAAGCAGAGAACCAGTTAACAATGGCTTCTTTAACCGGTTCAATGAAATTTACAGCTCAGCCAATGTGCAAAAATTGAATGTTTAAGTGGATAATATCTTTAAATCTATCATTCAAATTACAACATGGGGCCAGATCTGATAATCAGATCTCTTTTGAATTCTATGTAACAAATATCATGCCTCAATATGTACTGTATATGACAAAAAAAAATATCAAGGTGCATGAGAGAGTTACAAGAAAGGGCAAAGACCCTGACATGCTCAGCTCTTGTGCCAATTAAATGATACCATTATCTCCAGTGACAACTCTTCATCCTGTTAATGATCTGCCATGTCTTGTTGGTTGATTTTTTCTGTGGATACTGGATGAATATCTTTTTACTTTCTAGGGGCAACTTGGGAAATGATTAATGCAACAAGGCACAGGAGGCACTGCAGTCTTTGGAATTGAGCTCTGGCAATATTAACATTGCCTCCAATAAAGGAGGGATACAAAAGAGAGTAAACAAGGCTATTTGGATCAAAATAGTAGTTCCAAAAATTATTTCAGCCATCTATTTGTGACATAATTTAAGGGAATCCTTCCTGTAACTTCCAAAACCAAATTGGATCCTAGTTTTAGAATGGTCCCATTTTGGTTCTCTGAGCAAATGTGAATAATGATCTTGAAGTCCACACTACAATTTGGCAACATATCTTGTTCAAGTACAACAATGCAAAATGTAGACCATTAAAAGCCTAATTAACATCATGATTATTAGGTTATATGGGAAACTATTTCTAACATTTGCAGAATTTTTATTTTATTCTTTGTTTAAATTTTTGATTGAAACCAATTCCATAGCAAATGTATTTGCATGATTGCAACAAAACCAGTTTTTTTTTCTGGGGTACTTCATTGATGTGTCCCTTCATTTCCTTCTTTAAAAAGTGGTATTCTGCAACCACTGATGTCCTTATTCACATGCTAATTTACTGTCGAAACTGGACAATCCTATTGCAAAAGCCTGTAGTGCACACATTGGATAATTGTAGTCCATTGTAAAAACATCTTCTGCCACTCGTCCAAACTGCATCACAATGTAGTCAGCTGGTGGTTAGAAAACATCATTAAGTTTGCAAATTTAACTATAATTCACATTCCACATGCATCAGTAATTTTATTTAAACAAACAAGCTAAAGCAAAAGTAGCCACACAATTGCTTGCCAGTTGCCATATGTTATTGTCTCCATCACCTCCAAAGAATCACAAAATGATTACAGCACCCAGTTAGTCCTACTTCCCAACTCTCTTCCCATAGTCCTGAAAATTCTTTCCCTTTTGAATGTAATCAATTCTGCTTCAAATGCTACCTCTAGCAGTGCATTCTGGACACTATGCATTTGCCATGCAAAATAAATAAAAATAAAGTGGGCTATAGTCCCTTCCTCCTGCCAATGCTAAATCTATTGATATTATGATTTTTTGAATGTTCTCCCACTGATACTTCCTCATTAGCCTGCTAATTTCATTAATACCAATTACCTTCAGTAAATGAAAATCAAAAACTACATACACTGGAAATTTGAAAAATGGAAATACTGGAAACAATCAGCTAGGAAGAGAAGCCAAGATATCATTTCAGTCCTTCTGGTTTTTTTTTTCCTCTTCTCAGATCCTCCCTAACCTGGTAATGTTTCCAGCATTTGTTTTTATGGTCATTGGGCCAGGAAGACATTGATCAAGAAAGTTCTCCTGAACAGAATTCAGGAATCCTTTGCCCTTTCTGTGGAATTGTTATTCAATTCCATATTTGAATAGTTGAAGTTCCCAATTATTACTGCTCTCTGGCTTTTGCATATTTTGCAATTCCCAACAAATTTACTCCACAATGTTCTTCCCACTATTTGGCAACCTTCAGAATAACCCCAGAATACACAATAGTGTATTTGTACCTCGTATCTTTGTTCCATGATGTCCTCTATTTTGAGCATGACAATTTTTTATGGACTAATTGCAATGGTGAATATTTATCCTCAAGGATATTTTCCTCGTGTGGTAATTTATGCTTTATTAGTGCATTTTGTATATATATGTAGCTGCAGCAAAATAGTTTACGTGCATATGTTCACTGTACTTGTGTGTACAATGATCTCATCTACAATAATCATCTTAATACTTGCATTCATGGTTCCTTTTTCCAGTGCATGCTGAATATTAGAGTTTGGTGAAAATAAAAACAACTGCTGAATGATTATTAAATAGTGAGAGATTAGGAAATATTGGCTTTCACCGTATATGAGAATCTGGGAAATAACATGCATACAGGCATTTGGAAGGTAAACTGGTCCTTGTAGCACTGGTCAAGGGAAGGCTCACAACTGTATGATTTAGGTGGGACTGCACCTGGAGAACTATTTTGGTCTCCTTTCCTAAGGAAGGGGCAAATAAAATTCTAAGATGGAAACAGAGACATTTTAGAACTTGGTGGGGGGGGGGGGGGGTCACAGTTTCAAAGTAAAGGAAGGGAGAAATGTCTTCACTTGGGGTGGTAGTTCTTTGAATTTACTAACTCTGAGAATCATGAAAGCTCAGTTATTATTTGCATTCCAAAAATAAATCAATACATTGCTGTGTATTAAAGGGGTGACTGGATTTGTGGCTTAGGGCAAGAAAATGGTGTTGAGACAGAAGATCAGTCATGAGGGGCTAAATGGTCAGCACCTTCTCCTATTTTTAAAATTCTAAAATATATTCCTACCCTTGAATCCAGATCAGTATTATTGTCACAATGCTGCAATCCCATGGGATTGACTGCACCTGCAGCACACGAGCCTTGTTTAATATGTTTTTCTGTTTACATACGCACACGGCTAACTTATCTTAGGCCTTGTATTCTCTTGGTCTTACGGTCTAAAAACATTCTATTAATTCTTCTTGAACTTCCTTTGGATTTATTTCTCCATTTTAATCCATTTTCCAGTCCCAAATTAGTTAAAGGTTCTCTGTGTAGCACCATCAAGACCAAGTGCACACATAAAGATTGCCTGAGTCCAAAAGTGAGGAAGGCTGTCAGAAAGCAAGGATGGGTGAAGCGGCCAGAGCGATAAGGAGCAGCACACAATATTGTCATCATTCTGGTCCTCTTGAATATCTACCATTAAACAGGGCCTAAATATTCTTATTATTGCAACAGATTTTTTTTAGGCCAATGCCATTCCCACTGAGGCTATTTATTCTCATTTCAGTACTCTGGTGGTAATTATGACATTTTCATAAAATAAATCCAGACAGCAAAGATGGAAAGGAAATGAAGCAAGAGAACAGATTACAGGAGCTCTGAGATTTTTGCATCTTCATTAGAAATGAGGTACCTGAAGACTAGAGAAGAGCTAATGCTGACCCCTTGTTCAAAATGGATATTAGAGAAATAGGAACTACAGGCCAGCGAACCTGGCAGAGAAGTTGTTGGAGGTCGTCAGAGTGGGCTGAGTCAGAGTGGTAAGGTTTTGGCTCAACAGGCTTTGGCGTGAAGAGGTAAAAGGCGAGGACTTGAAGTAAGAAAGGGCCACCGTATTCAAGGAACAAAAAGGATTCAGCAGGTAGGCACAGGTAAAGGCATGTTTTAGATATCACTTTTTTTTCTAATCAAATAGTGGGAATGGCAGCCAAGGCAGAGGAATGCTCCTCTTGTAGAATGCGGGTGGTCAGGGAAGCCACAGTATCCCTTACAACTTCATCTACATGAAGTGCATCCAGCGGAGGCTCCTAATAAGCTAAGTTAAAGAATTGAAGCTGGAGTTGGATGAACTCCAGATCATTCAAGGGGCAGAGGGAAGGATAGACAGGAATTACAGGGACACTATCACACCTAGGAAGCAGGAGGAGGATAGGTGACAGTCAGGAGAGGGAAAGGGAACAGGTAGACAGTGCATGACACCCCTGTGGCCATTCCCCTCAATAATGTTTTCCATTTTAGATACTGTTGGGGGGGGGGGGGTGTGTGGAACCTACCAGAGACAAGCCACAGTGATCAGGCTCTGGCATGGAGTCTAGTCCTGTGGGTCAGCAGAGGAGGGAGAAGAAGAGGTGAGCTATAGTGATAGAGGATTCCATAATTAGAGGGACAGATGAGGTTCTGTGGAAGAGATCGAGTATACCAGATGGTACATTGCTTCCCTGATGCCAGGGTCCAAAATATCTCAGATTGAGTTCACGGCATTCTCAGGAGGGAGGGTGAGCAGCCAGAAGTCATAATCCATATAGGAACTAATGATGTGGGTAAGAAGGGTGAAGAGGTCTTGCAAGGAGAGTTCAGGGAGTTAGGCGCTAGGTTGAAGGAAAGGACCTCCAGGGTTGTAATCTCAGGATTGCTACGCATACCACATGCTAGTTAGGTTAGAAATAGGAGGATAATGCAGATTAGTACCTGGTTAAAGACGGTGCAAGTGGGAGGGCTTCAGATTTCTGCATCATTTGGTTCTCTTCCAGGGATGGCGAGACCTATTTTGACAGGACGGTTTGCATCTAAACTGGAAAGGGACTGATATCCTTGCAGGACATTTTGCTTGTGCTGCTCCGGTGGGTTTAAACTAGATTTGCAGCGGGATTGGAACCAGAGTGCACAGCAGATAGAGGAGTGGTGGAGAGAAAAGATTGTGAAAATTGCATGCACCATTAGAAGTCAACAAGTTGTACATGGTGGAAATGCTTTCAGGTGCATCTATTTTAATGTAAGGAGTATTGTAGGAAGGGCAGACGAGCTTAGAGCGTGGATTGGCATGTGGAGTTATGATTCTGGCCATTAGTGAAATTTGATTGCAGGAGGGGCAGGACTGGCAGCTCAATGTTCCAGGCTTCTGTTGCTTTAGATGTGATAGAACGTTTTGGGGGGGTGGGGGTAGGGAGGAGTGGCATTGCTCATCAGGGAAAATATCACATCTGTGCCAAGGCAGAACAGACCAGAGGGCTTGTCAACTGAGGATATTTAGGAACAGGAAAGGTATAACCACATTCATGGGGTTGTATTATAGACCACCCAATAGTCAATGAGAATTGGAGGACAAAATATGTAAAGATAGCAGGCAGCTGCAGGAAACACAAGGATGTGATAGAAGATTTTAATTTTCCACACATTGACTGGGACTCCAATACTGTAAAAGGCTGGATGGCTTGGAGTTTGCCATATGTGTTCAGGAAAGTTTTCTAAATCAATATATAGGTATAGAGGTACCAACTAGAGAAAGTGCAATACTTTAAATAAAATGTTTTTTTTTAAATATAGTCCAATACTGTATCTCCTATTAGGGAAAGAGAGAGGACAGGTGACAGAAGTATGTTTCAGGGAACATTTTGGGTCCAATGATTACAAGTTTGTTAGTTTCTAGGTAATTATGGAGAAGGATAGGTCTGGGCCTCGGGTTGAAATTCTAAATTGGAGAAAGGCCAATTTTAAGGAAATGTGAAATGATCTAGAATGCATGGAAGACCTTCAAAGGAGACATTTCAGAGTACAAAGTTTCTATGTTCCTGTCAGGTTAGCAGGGATATTGGGGATCTGTTTTAGAAGAGAGAGGTATATAGCAGGAATAGGCAACATGGAGCAAATTAGGTATCTGAGAAGTATAAAAATACAAGAAAAACCTCAAGAAAGAAATCAGGAAGACTAAATGAAAACTAGGTAGGTTGCTTATGTGAAGAAAAATCGTAAGGGTTTCAACAGGAAAATTGAGAGCAAAAAGATAGTAAGAGACAAAATTGGTCCCCTTGAAGATCAAAGTGGTTGGGTTTCTATGGAGCCAAAAGAGTTGGGGGAGATCTTAAATGTTTTTATACCATCAGTATTCACTCAGGAAACAGGAACAGAGTCATAGGAAGTAAATAAAACAAGCAGTAACGTCATGAAGCCTATAAAGATTAAAGCAAATAAGGATAGATAAATCCCCAGGGCCTAACAAGATATTCCCTCTGACCTTGAGGGAGGCTAGTGCAGGGGCTCTGACAGAAATATTTAAAATGTCCTTAGCCACGAGTGTGGTACCAGAAAATTAGTGAGCAGCTCACATTGTTCCTTTGTTTTTAAAAAAAGGCTCCAAAAATAACCCTAGAAATTATTGGCCAGTGAATCTGAAGTCAGTAGTAGGTAAATTATTGGAAGGTGTTCTAAGAGATTGGATATACAATTATTTTGATAGCCATGGACTGATTAGGATTGCCAACATGGTTTTGTGCATGGTAGGTCATATTTAAACAATCTTATAGATTTTTTTTGAGGAGGTTACCAGGAAAGTTGACAGAAGAAAGGCTGTGGATATTGCCTACGTGGACTTTAGTAAGGCCTTCAACAATGTCCTGCATGGGAGGTGAATCAGGAAGTTTCAGATGCTAGATATTCATAGAGTAGTGGTGGTTGATTGCTTCTCAGAGTGGAGGCCTGTGACTAGTGGTGTGCCTCAGGGGTCAGTGCTGGGACCATTGTTGTTTGCCATCTATAACAATGACCTGGATGATGGGTGGGGTGTGGGCAGGTGAAGGAGCAAGACAGACTGTTGGGGAAGATAGAGAAGGATTTGCAGAAATGAAAATATTTGCTGATTATTTTGATTGGAAGGGTTAACTGTGTCAAAATGAAAGTGATGCCAAGATTACAATATCTTTTTTAATTGCTGCCTATTTCTTTGCCAAAAAATTTCTTTTATTATACTCAATGAAAGGGGGGGGGGGGGGGGAGGGGTGAAGGAATTTATCTATGTGGAGTGTTAAGTCAAAGCACAAAAGAAAGATAATCCTATATTAATACATATGATTACAGTAAGGCAAGAAATTAATGAGTGTATTGGGGGGGAAAAAAAGCAGGGATATCATTAAGAGCACCATTATGTAAGAATGTGTTGTTGCTTATGAATATAGGAAACAGAATATTAAACTCCTGGTATGACAAAGGAATAAGATGCATTGAAGACTGTTATGCAGAAGGAACACATGTCTTTTTATCAACTAAAACAGAAATATGGAGAGGCTAATGGAACTTTCTTCTGTTTTCTCCAGCTAGGGTCATTACTGAGAGAAAGATGGGGGCCAACGTTGGTCCCACCTGAAATTAGTGATATGGAGCAAATGATCTGGCTGAGGAATACATCCAAATTTATAACAAAAATTTATTGTACTCACCAGAGTGAAAGTGCAAAACCAGGTTTACAGAGGTCGAGGGAGAGATGGGAGTTCGGTGTTGTAATATCAGAAAGATAATGGTCTGATTGGTGTTTGGATAATATGATATCAATTATAAATGCAAGATATGGATTGGTTCAGTTCAACTTCCTACACCAATTATATCTTATGCCACAGAGCTACATAGGTCAAAAATCTGAAATATCGGATATGTGCTTTAGATGTGGGATTGAAACATAAATATTTTTACATGCTACATGGTCAAGTGTGAAGGTGAGGCCTTTTTGGCAGGATATTACAGAAATGTTAACAAAGATAACAGGGGTGTCCTTCATGGAAGACCTGGAGCTTTATCTTTTGTGTAACTTTAATGAAATAAATAATTAAGTTTACTCAATTCCAGATTTCTTTTGTCAAAGTAGCTTTATCAGTGGCAAAGAAGTGTATTGCAATTACATGGAATCCAACTCCCCCATACTCATAGCATGATGGACTGCAGACATGAATAGTGGTATACCTTGGAGAAAATTACATGCAATCTAAAAAACAAGTATGACACATTTGTCAAGATATAGCGGCCATATATGGACTACATAGTGTCCCAATTATAATAATGATAAAAATACAGATGCTGTTACAATATAAACAGATGCGGCTTCCCTGCATAGATTTTTTTTTAATGAGCTCTGATACTGTGTGGATTTTTATATTGTAAGGGTAGGGGGAAAGAGAGGGGTTTTCCTTTTTTTGTATGAAAAAAGTTTAATATATTGTGATAGTGAAGATTTTTACTATGTTATTTTTATAAAAAAATGTAAAATAAAATTATCTGGATGATAATGTGGTAAAATGCATCAGCAGATGACACTAAGATGTGGACAGGGAAGAAGATTTTCAAAGCAGACGGATCTGGATCAGCTGGAAAAATAGGCTGAAAAAATGGCAGATGGAGTTTAATGCAGACAAGTGTGAGGTGTTGCATTTCGGAAGGACAAACCAAGAAAGGGCAAACACGGTGAAATGTAGGGCACTGAGGAGTTCAGTAAAAAGAGGGATCTAGGAATACAGATACAGCAAATTGTGGTGTCACAGAAGTAAAGAGCGCTTTTTGGCATATTAGCCTTCATAAATCAAAGTATAGGTTGAGTAACCCTTAACCGAGGAGGCCCCAAAACATTTTTTTTAGTGCTGACATGTCGTCACAAGTGGAAAAAAATTCAACATATGACTTGCCCATGTGGGGCTCTGACGCTCTGTTGGAGCCAGTTTGATTACAATAACAGTAAAATGAAATCTTTGCTTTTGGCTGGGAAGATGCTAGGTCCAAGTCTTCAGCATCGGCTGCAGCCAGAGTCAGCGACGGCGACTCAATTCTGAGCATCGGATATGGTGACATCTGCATCGAAGAATTCACCTCGGGCTCCTGGGCAGGTACAGGGACTGTAGCTGGGGGGACTGGCAGCGGCCGTGGGGAGGTGGCGGGGACCGGCAGCGGCCGTGGGGAGGTGGCGGGGACCGGCAGCGGCCGTGGGGAGGTGGCGGGGACCGGCAGCGGCCGTGGGGAGGTGGCGGGGACCGGCAGCGGCCGTGGGGAGGTGGCGGGGACCGGCAGCGGCCGTGGGGAGGTGGCGGGGACCGGCAGCGGCCGTGGGGAGGTGGCGGGGACCGGCAGCGGCCGTGGGGAGGTGGCGGGGACCGGCAGCGGCCGTGGGGAGGTGGCGGGGACCGGCAGCGGCCGTGGGGAGGTGGACTTCTTTGTAAGGAGAGATCAAGATCTTTTCGGTAAGTACTAAATATCATTTCATGTGAATTTTCTACTTGTGGCGTCATGTCAGCACCCAAAAAGTCTGCAGTGGTTTGATGTTTCTGTTTAACCGCCCGTAACAGTATTCTGTTGATTCTACTATACTGCTTAGTTCCATTGTTCCATAATGCAAAAAAACCCAAAATCGTGTGGTCCCAAGCATCTCAGATAAGGGTACTTGACCTGTAATGAATATAGGTATTGGGATGCAATGGTAAAGTTGTGCAAGAAATCGGTGAGGCCGAATTTGGAGAATTGTGCAGTTTTGGTCACCTAACTACAGGAAAGATATCAATAAGAAAGAAAGAGTGCATAGAAGATTGTCCAGGATATTGCCCGGACTTCAGGAATTGAGTTACAGAGAAATGTTAAACAGGTTAGTACTTTCTTCCCTGGAGTGTAGAATAGGGGAGATTTGATAGGGGTATTTAAAATTATGAGGGGAATAGAAAGAGTAAATGTAGATAGGCTTTTTACACTGAGGGACGGTGAGATACACTAGAGGACATGGGTTAAGAGTGAAAGGAGAAAAGTTTAGGGGAACTTCTTCACACAGAGTGTGGTGGGAGTGTGGAATGAGCTGTCAGCTGAAGTGGTGAAGGTGGACTCAATTTTAATATTTAAGAAGTTGGATAGGTCCATGGATGGGAGAGATAAGGAGGGCTATGGACCTGGCAAAAAATAAAATGGTTTGGCACAGACTAGAAAGGTCAAAGGGCTTTAATGTTCTATGGTTCTAAAGTTCTGAGGGACAGGACTTGAGTTCACCTGGAAAGACTGTGAGTAATTAGAAATCAGCATGGTTCTGTGCAGGAGAAGTTATATTTCACAAATCTTACTGGAATATAAGAGGCTGAAGAATGACCTCAAACATTTACAAAATTATGAAAGGCACAGGTAGGAAATCATTTTTCCAGGAGTAGGCAAGTCTAAAACTAGAGGGCACAAGTTTAAGGTGAGAGGGAGGAATTTAAAGGAGATTTAAGAGTCAACTATTTCCACACAGTAGACAGTGGATTTTGGAATAAACTGCAAGAAGAGGTGGAGGAGGCAAATGCTATTACAATATTTACAGGTACTTGGGTAGAAAAGTAGAGGGATACAGCAAACAGGATGAGCATAGACAGGCATCATGGTCAGCAGGGATGAGATGGGGCCCTAAAGACCCATTTTTTGTGCTACACAAATGCATGAATACTCCACATCCAGACAATTAATCACTGAACTTTCCATCACTCCAAGCATCTGACCTTCAGGTTTGATACTTACGATCATTGTCATGAACAATCTGAAAGTTCTTGACAGATGCCTGTGTAACTCTCCCGTGGAAATTCAGTACATAAGACTGCGTATCATCGTTCCAAACAGGCACTTTGTTATGCAACTCAATTAGGTTTTCCATATTTCGGTTCTGCCACATTAACAGCAAGCTTTCATGTTCCTGGGAGATTTTTTTGAAAGCACAAGTAATCATTGTTAACATTTGTAATCCATCCTTCAAGAACAGATTTGAAGATGAGATAAACTTGGAGAATTTGGCAAAAATAAAACAGCCAAGGCTACTTTGGAATTTATTTCCTTATTTAACCAGTTTCTGATTATGCTTTGGTGTTAATGGGATCTTTTCATAACACAAAAGACAATTCTGCTTAAGAAATATGGAAACTGTTAAATTTAAAACTAAAAGAAACTAACTACGCAATAATTTGTACACATTAAGTGGACATCAAGGTGTATGTGCATATATACCATATTTGATAGCATATAAAGACCCACATTTTACCCCCCCAAAAAATGGCTAAAAACCATATCTGGGTCTTGAAGTTGAGGTATCTAATAGGCTAATGTTTACACAGATGCCGTAGACTACCAGTACTTATACCTAGCCTAACTTCATAATACTGTATTATTTACTCAAATTTCATCATTATTATTATGGAAACTTAAATTAAAAAAGGAGAGATGAATATCTTTGTTTAGTTCCCAATTCTAAAAAGTTAAGCCACAACCGTTTCTGAGCTCGTGTGCAGGTTACTGTCTCTATTTGTCATACGTGCCACATACATCTTCATTACATTGAAACATCTTTTAGTTTTTAAATGAAACTTGAAATGAGGGTGATAATGATGAGTAATACCAACAGGGATCATTGTCACTGCTTGGCTCACTAGCATCATCGCCATCTATAGTTGCACACCAAAAAATCCCAGACATGTTCACGAGCCGTAGCTATTTTGTGTATTCGGTGTTTATCACAACAGGGGCATGTCAGTACATCGAGTATTATCATAAAAATAACAACAGAAATATAAATGCACGGTGAAGGCAGTGGAAGATTTTACCCTCAAGGTGGCTACAGGAGAAAAGTGCTTAAACTATTTTATTGGATACACTCAAAGTGGTAAACTATGCAAAGGAGCATGGTAATAGAGAGGCAGTGAGAGTTTTTGGAGACCACCTACAGTAAAAATTATACAAGAATGGAGAAAGTGAGAACAGCAGCTACAGACTGCTTGAAAGCGCTGTCCAGCCCCACATTGGCCAGAACTTGAGGAGGAGTTAAAAAAAAACAAACTGGCTGATAAATAAGAGGAATTCAGAGAAATGCATTTCTACCAAAATGATAATTAATGAGGCCAGGAGATTATAAGAACAGGGAATCAGGGTTTTGTAGGAACAGAAGGTTGGCATTACCAGTTCATGAAAAGGTAAGGTTCATCAATGCATACAAAAAAATCCATTGTACAGAAAATGCCAGCAGATTATGAAGACAACAGGAAGAGTGAAATATCCCACCACTCCACAGGGGTGTGTAAGAAATCTTGGGGAAATGTAAGAACTGAAATTATTGTGAAGGCTTTTATCTCTACTGGTAGCTTGTGTGAGGTGTTTTCTGCTAAAATGTTTTCTGCTATAGCTAAGCTGCTTTTTTCTCTTGAAAATTAGAGCAGTATTGTTATTAAAAAGATTTTTCCTGTTGTCCTAGTTGTATGTTTTGTCCAATAATTGAATAACATTAAATGTTACCTGTAAATACACTAAACAAATGTTTCTTAATATTTGCTGCTGAATTTAAGGGGGGTGGGGGGGGGGGAAGAGATCTTTATATGCCCATGGGTCTTATTTGCCATCAAATACGGTACTCAACATTTTAAATAGGTTGTAATTTCACCTCCACTGTACCTACTATTGATCTTCATGATGCCTATTTGATTCATTGAGTTCCAAAAATGTGTCTCATGTACTTGGCATCATGTTTTTTTTTAAATATTTGTGTCATTGTTCAAGTCCTATAGGTCAGCTAACCCAACATCCAGATCTCATTTTAAAAGCAGTTAATGATAGTTTCATAATTTCTTTTTCCTTATAGATCTGTAATGGTTCATATGACAACAGGTCCTTGAAATTCAAGTTTTATGATCACAATATCCTGCAAAATTAAAATACATTAGATACGAAGATTTTTTTAAAAATGACTTACATTACGAGGCTTGATAGGGACTCGTTCATGACTCATGCTCATCCCTGGAATGACAACAGTCATTTTCCTTGGCCCCTTAAACCCAAGAACATTGGTCTCCTGGAGAGAAATACAAGTTCTTTCATTAATAATTTATGACAATATTATTGCACACAAATACCAAAACCATCTCAAATCACACATACTACACCTGTCAGATTAATGGTTAAAGCACAAGGTCAGGAACTTGGTACCACATTGGTCAGAGTTGAATTGGGTGCACAGAGGGAAGATGCAACTACTTGTCCCCAGGCTCTTGCAAACCTGAAGCAATTGAGTATGTAAAATTACACAGTGAGTGCATATATGCTAGAGGAAGTGGTAGAGCCAGATGCAATTATATTAAAAAAATATTTGGTGCAGGGATAGGAAAAAATTTGTGGGATATGGGTCCTTTTTTGTCAGCTCTAGTTTTGATATGAAATAATTCAAATCAGCTAAGGGGATTTTGAATGAAAGTAGTTGGAATGGTTTCAGTCGTAGCTTTGACACTCACATGCTAGACTTTACATAACGGATGGGGATATGACTAGAGCTTCAACCTCCCAATTAGCCATTTAACTATCTACTACTATTGAGGACCTGATGTTAATGAACCACAGAATTTTATTCTGATATGTTGGATACGAGATGGTTTAGCTCTAACAATGGCATGCTGTGTCATACTCATGAGCACTCTTATGTGACAGCTTCACCAAGTTGGTATGTCATTGGTACTGTTCCTGGCAGGTTCTGCACTCCTCAATGAATCACGTTGATCCCCTAGGTTAACTATAATACACAGCAAGTAGCATGACATGGCCATGAAGTTACGTATTGTTTATGGCCAGTTTTGAGCTGCCAGATGAAAGTCCATTTGGTAACACAGCAGTGCTAAACAACATAATAGAAGATGTCTTTGATGTGAAGACACGACTGTGACTCCATGAGGTCTATACAGTGGTCATTTCAGTCACTGCTTTTATGGAACAGAGGCATCTTCCAGAGGTCATATCCTGTCATTATGTTCTTCACCAAAGTTCAATGGAGTCCACATTATTATTTTATTGACTGATAATGTCATCTTGATTGATTTCTAAGCAATAAAAATAATTATAATGTACAGTTAATGTTTATGAAAATCAATTATCGTCTTTGCAGCCTATTACACCAAATCTACAAGATACTGAGATACATTTTAAGCAAGATTGCTCATTTATGAATAGGATCTTCCAATCTACTGGGACCTTTCCAGAGAATTTTGGCAAATTGTCACCAAACTGATTCCATCTGCATTGAATTTGTCCATCGTTATTGAATGAAGATCTACCGGGACCAATGCCTGAAGAGGGCACACAAAATCAGTGAACCTGTGCGGACTCGAAAGGCCAACATGGCCTGTTTCCGCTCCGTAAATGGTTATATGGTTATATATGGTTATAACATCCATACTGAGGACTTAGAAAAGTTCATCTATTCATAGAGGACTACTCAAACAATGATTCCAGATTCTAGAATGAAAAATATTCTACACTTACATAGCAAATTGCAGCTAATTCTTGCCTGGTATTGGCTTCATTAAGCAAACCAACGGCTTTTGCAGGATTTACTCCATTATCATAGATTGTAAATTTAGTTCCCATTAAATTTGACCTAATTGAAAAGAAAGCCAACAATAATCAGCATTATTCACAATGTATAGAAAAACAAAAGAAGTGCAGATGTTAGAAAACATTGGAAAGACTCAACAGGTCAGACAGCATTCGTGGACAGATGAACTATCAATGGTTTAGGTTGGTCCATTTTTTGAAACTAGGCTGGAAAGGGGAGGTAGAAATTATAAAATGGGAGGAAGGGCTGGGGAGGGGGCGAAGAAATGTGATTCTGGATAAAAGGTAGAATAAGTGGAGAAACAAACAGGTGGGGGAAGAGACAGCTGCCAGGGAGGCAATTTAGAGAGAAAAGCAAGTATGGGACCAGGTAAAGGACAGATGGGAAGTGGAACTGGATTGAAATGGAGGTTAGCAGAAACTGGAAAATTCAAAGTTCATCTCATTGCTTTTTAGGCTACCAAGGCAAAATCTGATGCTTCATTCCTTGAGTTTATGTTCAGCCTCACCTTGGCAGTGGATGAGGTGGGGAAGAAGAAAGTTTGTGTGGGATTGATAATAGGCATTAAAATGTTGGCAAACGAGCACATGCTTGGCAAAATGGTCATCCAATCTGCATTTGATCTCACAAATATAGAAGAGGCCACATCAAGAGCACTAAATACTATAGACCAGGCTGAATGAGGTGCAGATAGAGCTCTGCCTTGCCTGGAAGGTCTCTATGGCTCTGCATGAAGGTGTGGGAGATGAAGGGACAAGTATTGGAGGGGGGTGGGGGGAAGAACATATAACAAGATCCTGAGTGCCTCCGCAACGTGTCAACGAAAAAGACATTTCCTCTTGTCAAGTTGTCAAGACTTGGAACCACTGTTTGAAACAGAGGTGAATAATTTCTTCTGTCAATAGGTTGGTGAGCTTTGGAACACTTCCACAGAGGGGAGTGAAAGTAAAGGCTTTGGAAACTTAAAGCAGAGAAATGAAGAATTTTGATAAGGAAGTGGATAAAATGAGATGCAGATAAATAGAATAGAGAGTTGGAGAGTTAGTCAGATTAACAGTGATCTTATTTGTATGGCATATTTGAATGTCCTACTTAGAGTTCATATGCACCTGAATAATGTAAGAGACTGTTCATTCTTCACTGCAGATTTATCTGATCTTCAATTGCACTTTCCAACCACTTAATTGGTGTTTTACTAATTAAGAACTTTTATTCTTAATTTCTTTGTCCATTTACACAGATATATTATTTTTCATAATGCTTGTTGGTTCGCTAATATGAATCCCATCTATACATGTGCAGCCAATTCTTCTGTTTGACTTGCAGCACAGGCACCATTTTGAGCGCTGACGAAAGGTTGACAAAAGTCAGTAAATCGTATTTAAGACAATCCGACAAACATATGGAGGCCGAGCGCGAACCCCAGAAAGGCTCTCCCTAGAAGAAGGTGAGCAAAAAGCAATCCAGGGCAGCCATTGGGAGGTTCCCAGGCCCCAAGATGGGGGAGAAGTGCAGTGTAACCGACGTGCTGAAGAACCAGCAGGCCTGCCAGGGAGCAGTCAGACCGCTGAGAAGCAGCAATGCCGACCTACACCCATTGGCTCAGGGCAAGCCAATCTACCTCTGTTGCGGTAGGATCAGGTGACAGCTGCCTACCCTCGTGGAAGGTGGGGCCCAACTCTGGCTGCACGACCTAGCTTCACTGAAGTTGAGGTCTGACGTGTCTGGCAGTGATACAGAAATGCTGCCACAGGAGGTGAGCTCATTGAGGGAATGTCTCTCTCAGTTCTAGTGGCAGTGAAAAGGAGGTGCCTTCACTTAGTAAGACAAGATTGGGCCGCTCTACGACCTGCTCATCGTAGTTAATCTGCCCGCTCAACAGGCAAGGTTGGCCTCCAGCCGCACAAAAAGCCTGAGTGAAGGTAATGCAAGTGTCTCTGATACACGGGCACCCGCTCAATCGGGGTCCATCACAAACGCCTGCCGGAGTGCAGAGTCTATGACCAATGAGGAGATATTGCTAAGACTGGACAAGTTGGAAGGCATGATATAAGCAATCGTGAGTAAACCACAAGTGCCTTCTGAGCAGGGGGAGGAATCTTATTTCCAATATGAATGGGACGTAGGATGAGGTGGAGCCTGAGGGGCCAGACGTGGAAATCGAGTCCCCCTAACCCCCAATACACTTCTCCCATTGGTCGGGTTGAGAGAAAAGTTCCATCTATCTCAGCAAAATAGGGCAACCCCCTCAAAGAAATTGAGGGGTCAATATTTTATCTGGTATCTAATGTCTTTGAAGAGACGCTGCTAGAGGACTCGATTAAAAAAAATACCACTGCCCAGCCATTTGCCCTCAGTTGTATGTACCAAAAGTAAATTTGAACGTCCCCATGAGAGCCAAGAACATGAAGCTGCAAAGATTACAGGGTTCTCTGGTTAAAGGTATCACTGCGTTTTCCCAGACACTGTCATCAGATTATAAAAGAGACACCACAAGATGCACTGGGGTTGCTCTCTCATGCCAATTACGAACTTAATGTCTTCAGGTAGGAGTTGATAAAGCCTGATCTAAATGTTCAGTATGCTCATTTATGTAAACCCGCTAATCCTGTCACTAAATGTCTCTTTGATAAGGATTTGAGTAAACAGGTGAAGGACCTGAATGAGCAGCAGAAGGCAGCAGCTGGAGTGGTTAGAGGTTCGAGAGTACAGGCAAGAGCAACTGCTATGTTCCTTCCCAATCACAGGTACGCGGGGGGCTTTAAGAGGCGATATTCCTCTCAGGCGGCACCATCACGCAGGCATTTTTTATAGCAGCACCCTCTGTGGAGACATTGGCAGCAGAATTTTCCTGCCCAAAGCTCTTCACAGAGTGGCCAAGTGCCAAAAAAAATGAGTACCACCTATAGACAGCTGAGTGCATTTTCTATGATGACGATAAGATTATGGGCGGTCAATTAACAATGTTCTTTAGCCAATGGTGTAATCTTACTACTGATGCTAATATACGGCATACAGTGTCTGGGTATCAAAGTGAGTTTGACCCACAGAAATTCCCTCCGGTTAGGAGTAAGGGCTTATACAATTATATACACAGCCCACAGCTCATGGAAGCTACACATAAAGAGGTTATGGCATTAGAACACAAAAACGTAATAGAACGCTGCTGCCAGGAAGAGAATGGGTTCATTTCAAACATATTCACGAGTCCCATGAGAAACGGAGGAACGAGAGTGATCTTAGATTTATCTGACCTAAATGAGTATGTCTTATGCCAACATTTCAAAATAATGGTTCACTACGTTATGCCTATATTATGTAAGGGCTATTTTATGTCATCCATCGATTTACAAAATGCTTATTATTCAATATCTATTCACTGGCTCTCGAGAAAGTACCTGAAGTTTATTTGGCAGGACGAATTGTGGCAATATAAGGCACTCCCTAATTGACTTTGTTCGGCGCCCAGAATACTAAAAAAATTGCTGAAACTGGGTGAGTCATATGGTGATGAGTTACTTGGATGACACCATCGTGACTGGCAGGTCCATGGGCGAAACACTGAGAGCAGTGAACACCACTTCAGCGATGCTGCAGGAACTGGGATTTACTATACACCCAGAAAAATCAGTCCTCAGCCCAAACAGAGAAATTAACTTCCTCGGGTTCCTCTTAAACGTGGAATCTATGAGAATAACATAACCAGAAGATAAAAAGGTGGAAATTCTTCAGGCTTATAGTGTTTTGATTGCAGAATCACATCCCTCTCTACGTAAAGTAGCAACAGTAATTGGGAAATTGGTGGCTGCTTTCCCAGCCGTTCAGTACGGTCCACTAAAATATGGATTCCAAGAAAGATAAAGTACAAGCCTAAAAGGCCACCATGGGTAATCCTGATAGACCTATGAGCTTATCGCAAGAGGCTAGAGCAGAACTTGCGTGGTGGAAGACAAATGTATCAGAGGCTTATGCCATGATAGAGATTAGAAAGTTTGATATGGAAATCCATCAGATGCTAGTGGTGAAAGATGGGGCACCAGAGACTTAACTACCTCTGCCAATGGCAGATGGACTATTCAAGAGATTAGTCTGGCATCATCATCTGGCATTAACTTCCTAGAAATGTTGGCAGCTCAGTTGGCACTGAAATCGTTCTGTGCAGAGAAAAGGGGTATACATGTGTTGATGAGGTTAGACAACACCTCAGCAGTAGCATACATGAATAAAATGGGAGGTTTGAAGTCCCCATCATGTAACTGGCTCGCAATACAGACGTGGAGTTGGTGTACTGCGAGGAATATCTGAATTACAGCCGTGTATTTGCCAGGGTGTCTGAACTATCAGGCAGATTTGATGTCTAGAAAGTTCAATGATAGAACAGAATGGATGTTGGGGGAAAGAGATTTAATCTGATAGTACAAAATTTTGGGTTGCCAGAAATCGATCTGTTTACATCTCGTTTAAATGCCCAAGTACCGAGATATATATCCTGGTTGCCAGACCCTCCGGTAGATGCCATAAACGCCTTTACAATTGATTGGGCAGAACTGAACTTCTATGCTTTTTCCCACTTCTCATTAGTAGCTAAATGCCTGCACAAAGTTCAAGAGGATGGGGCCACTGGACTCCTGGTGGTGCCAAATTGGCCTTCCCAGTCCTGGTTCCCAATGCTGAATTGGATGCTGCTGGAATGGCCTTTACTGTTGAGAAGGAGCAAGGAATTGCTAGTTCAGCCAGTATCTCTCCTTCCCCATCCTCTCATTCACCTCGATCTCTTATGTTGAGGATTGATGTGAAAAGTTTGGCGTAAAAGGACTGAAGCTGAAAACAGTGAACATTATTTGTGCTTCATGGAAAAAGTCATCTCAAAAGCAATATGCCATTTATTAACATAAATGGCATCTGTTTTATTTTAATGTGAGTTTAAATGTTAATTACGTTTCAGTTTCAAATGTTTTGCATTTCTTCACTGATTTGTTTTATGTTCACGTACCCAGTTATACTGCTACCAATATGGTCAAGAGTGCTTTGGCGGCTTGCCTGACTCTATGAGACACCGAACACTGTCAGGAATCATCCCCTGATTTCAAGATTCACGAGGGGAGTATTTCACTTGCCACGTATGCCACGTTATCATGCCACCTGGGTTGTTAAAAGTTGTGTTGGATGTGTCGCCAGCATATACTTTGGACTTATGTGACTTTCTCGGAAATTTCTCATGCTCGTGGCCTTGACTTTGGTCCAAAGAATACAGACTTTAACTTGTTTACACTTAGACTATATCATTTGGGAAAATGATTTTGTTGAACTTCATGTTCATGACTTGTTGAAACTTAATAAACTTGGTAGTGTAGGAACAAAGTTTAAATTGTATGCTTATCAAGAGGATGGAAGAGTATGTGTAAATCGCATCCTCGGGCATCCTATCAGACCTTGGCCAGATGGCTAAAGAGGACCATGAGGTTGGCTGGAGTGGATACCACTCGGTTTGGGGCTCACTCAACCAGAGCGGCAACTACGTCTACTGGTAGAGTGGCAGTCCCCATTTGGGATATCTTCCGTCAGGCGGGATGATCAAATGAAAGAACTTTCAACAGGTTTTACAATAAACCTCTGACGACAGAGGGGAAAAATTTCACTGCAGCAATTTTGCAGGCTGCTGATAGAATTGTGCCTCTTACTAGAGGTTCATTGATCTACCCTATGGTCTTTCAGACCATGTGAAAAAGAGACCACTGAGCTTTGAAATCTCACATTAACGAACCAACGAGCATTACAAAAAATAATGGAGCATTAAAGGAGAACTTACCGGTTCGAAGTTTGATGATTATTATTTGAGTAATGGGAGTGGTGAGATAATATGCCCTCCTCACCCTCCCGAAATTACTTACAAGTATGCCTCACAATAAAATGCTCTTTTGACAGAATACCAGTGATCACGTTTTACAAGATTCCAAGATTGGCTGCACATACGCAGAGGGGATCTCACATTATGTCACCACTCCCAACTCTCAAATAATCATCAAACTTCAAACCGGTAAGTTCCCGTTTAATGCTCCATTAAACCTTATGACAATTACTTGCCATATGCTTTCCCCACCAGTGCATGGTCCATTTGATCCATTTCATTCAACTGAAATAGGCTGAAGGTTATTAATTAAAGCCATTGCATCATCAACTCTTTCAAAAATCTACTCAAGGATAAATTATCTGTTGATTGAAATAATGCAAATTATTGATGATATATTCAATTAATTAATTCTTGAACGCACCAAATTTAATCTACATAAAGTTACATCTATCATTCGATCTATATACTGGACTTTGTAATTATGGCAGATATCACCAACTCACCTTAATTTCCCTATGTAGCTTTCAGCTTCTCGTGATAAGTCTGTTGCATCAACAGATATTAAATAATTGGAAGTTTTGCTTTTTTTTCTTTTTCTTCCAGCTAATAAAAATATCTGTGAAAAATAGTATATTTAGAACTCTGCTCATCACAGTCATTTAAGATTGGGGAGCAGACACAAAAGTGTGAAAGCACACACAAACACATTTAAAGATGGTTTCTTCCTCTCAGCCCTCGTGCTCCGGAATGAACTCCACAACAATGTTATCATGCTACTCTTGCTTAGAATTATTTCATCTTTCTTTTCACTGTAACTCTATACTTTGCAAATTGTATTCTTTACATTAGGGTCTTGATTAGCTAGAGCATCAAAAGTTATGGGAAGAAGGCTGGGAAGTGGGGCTGAGTGAGAAAATGGAATGAGCTCATGAATGAATAGCAGGACAGATTCAATGGGCTGAATAGCCTATTTATGTCCTTGTGTCTTATGGTTTTACCTGCATGAATTTAGCAATAATCTGTTAGACTGATAACAAAATAACCCTTATAAGTGTACTAGGTAATAATGTGACAAACTTTATAACTTTCTACAGTCACATTGTAGTAAATTAAGACATTCTTTTCTCTTCCCTAATTATTGTGTTACTTAATATGTTCATAACTTGATTATTCATTATTGCAGAGTACAACTTTTCACACTGATGGCATCCAGTATTAAGTATTTCCAGTATAGTAGTCAAGATTCCCACAGGAAAATCATCTCACATCCTGGGCAGCTCTACAAATTCCCATGTCAAATGTAGCTCCTGCCACAAAGTTTCTATCCCAGTTTATAATAATTGGACGAAAAAAAAACACTTCAGCAGAAATGTCTTTATATTATACCAATTGCTGCAAAGACAAACTCTCAACTCAAAGGAAGCCATATGCCTACAGTGTAAAATCCAATTCAAAACACAATGTCACTATTGAGAGCCTTGTCTGCTTTACTTTACTGGCTTATTCCTTGATAAACATTCCTTATGACTTGCATCTCACTAACTTTGCTCTACATTAAAATTCCATTTTTATGTCTACATAGGCGAAATGTGAATAGTTTACGCTGTAAATATTTGTCTAAATGGAAAATGAATCGAGCTGCTAGGTGAAGTTGTGAATGCAGGCTCAAATTTAACATTTGAGAAGAATTTGGACAGGTACATGGATGGTACAGATATGGAGGACTATGGATGAGGTGCAGGTCAGTGGGACTAAGCAGAAAAATGGTTCGGCACAGATGAGAAGGGCCGAAGGGGCCTGCTTCTGTGCTGTAATGTTGTATGGAATCAGAAAATCAGAGGTGCTGATACTTGAATTGAAAGACGAGTATTGCTAACATTTCTTGGATCAGTT
This sequence comes from Narcine bancroftii, assembly GCF_036971445.1. Lineage (NCBI taxonomy): Eukaryota > Metazoa > Chordata > Chondrichthyes > Torpediniformes > Narcinidae > Narcine > Narcine bancroftii. Next base: position 80,209,403 of record NC_091479.1, on the reverse strand, counting down.
TAATTTACACTTTGCTTTGTTTCCATTGGTTTACAGCAAAAAATCCCCAAAGTTTGACTCACCTTCTTGCCATCATCACGCTCAAGATGCATGAAGTAGGTTGGATACAGACCACGGTCCATTCCTTTCTTGTCCCGGGTGATCCTGCATTGAATAGTTATTCCCCGAGGGGCAGGTCCCAGCACAAATTCCTCCAAGTTGTCTATGTCCAAATTTAACCCAGATGCAGGAGAAGGGAGAGAGGCAGCAGCTGACTCCTTCAAATTACAAGGGAAAAACTTGATATTATTAATGCAGCTCATCCATGTGGTCTGGAATTTTACGCCATCAAATGAAATATTGCAACAGAAGTAGGCCTGAGAAATGAACCAATTCATTGTTGGAAATCTCACATTCTGCCTTAGTTGTGGAGTGATGCCAGTCCATGTTTCCCCTTACAACAAATCAAAGATTCTATATGACCTTCTACTGTTTTAATCCACACCCCCCATTAAAGTTAAAGATAAAGGGGCCAATTGTGATTTTTTTTAACATCTTGCAATCATGGAGGCCTCTGCCAAAGATGAAGGTGCCCATGCTCATCAGTGAATCACAAGGGATTGCAGACTCTGGGGGATCATTGGACCAGTACAGGGCATCAGAAGTGGGAGAACACACTCCACCAAGAACTCTAAGAGTAAACACTACAGGAAAGGTGGCCACGGCAGCAAACCGGCAAGGGCCTCAGCAGCTGAAGGACTCACACTGGGCTGTGAGAGACTGGCTCATGGGAACCAGGTATTGGGACCGAGACTTGAAAGAGTGTAGACGACAAGAAGGGTTGCCAAAGGGGCTTTGGGTGCTGAAAGCTTACTGACATATCAGAAGTTCAGAACTGGGAGCTCTGGTTTACCAATAAATCGGACAGGACACTGTGCAGCTGCAGAATTTCCTTCTGTGACTTCCCAATTAACAGTGTCAGAAACCTGACACTGCTAGAAGACAAATGCATCATAATAGAGTCCATAGGTATACCCATTCAATCTTCACACATTTTCCAGCAACAAGACCATAGAACATTACAGCACAGAATCAGGCCTCTTGGCCCAAACCCTCCATACTTCTCCCATCTCTGTACCTGCCCAAATTCCTCTCAAAATTGAGCCTGCATTCACCATTTCAGCTGGAAGCTCATTCCACACCCCCACCACTCTGTGTGAAGAAGTTCCCCCTAAACGTTTCCCCTTTCACCCTTAATTCATGTCCTCTGGTTTGTATCTTACCTACCCACAGTGGAAAAAGCCTATTTACATTTACTCTGTCTATCCCTTTCTTAACTTTAAATACCTCTACCAAATCTGCCCTCATTTTTCTACACTCCAGGGAATAAAGTCCTAACATTTCCCTATAACTTAATTCCTGAAGTTCAAGCAATATCCTAGTAAATCTTCTCTGCACTCTTTCCATCTTATTAATATCTTTCCAGTAGTTAGGTGACCAAAACTGCACCAGTATTCCAAATATGGCTTCACCAATGTCGTATACAACTTTATCATAACTTCTCAACTCTTGTACTCAATACTTTGATTTATGAAGACCAATATGCCAAAAGATCTCTTTACAACCCTATCCACCTGTGACGCCACTTTCAGGGAATTATGCATCTGTATTCCCAGATCTCTCTGTTCTACCGCACTCCTCAATGCCTTACCATTTACCATGCATGTAATTTCATGGTTTGTACTTCTAAAATGCAACACCTCACAGTTTTCTGAATTAAATTTCCATCCTATTTTTCCAGCTGGTCCAGATCCTTTTGCAAGCTTTGAAAACCTTCTTCACTGTCCACAACACCTCCAATATTAGTGTCATCTGCAAAATTGCTGATCTAATTTACCACATTATCATCCAGATCATTGATAGAGATAACAAACAACAATGGTCCCAGCACCGATCCTTGAGGCACACCATTAGTCACAGGCCTCCAGTTTGAGAAGCAATCATCTGCCATTACTCTCTGGCTTCTCCCGTCCAGCCATTTTCAAATCCAGTTCACTACTTCACAATGAATACATAGCATCTGAACCTTCCTGACTAACCTCCCATGTGGGACTTTGTCAAAGGCCTTCCTAGTAACCTCCATGAAAACCTTTATAAGATTGATTAAGCATGATCTACCATCCACAAAGCTATGTTGACTATCCTAATCAGTCCATGGCTATCCAAATAATTCTGTTTGATCTCTTGGAACTCCTTTGAATAATTTACCTACTACTGACAGCAGGCTCATTGGCCTATAATTTCCAGTTACTTTTAGAGTCTTTTTAAAGCAACAGAACGTGAGCTACTCTCCAATCCATTTGCACAACACCCATGTCTGATGTTTTAAATGTTTCTGCCAGAGCCCCTGCAATTGCTACACTAGCCACCCTCAAAGTCAGAGGGAATATCTTGTCAGGTTTTACTTGCTTTTTTTTAAATTTTTTATTTTTCACACCATAAATCACATTAGCCATGATATACACTATTTCTTTTTCACACATATACAGTGACTTTTTCTCCCCCCCCCCTTCCTCCCAAGCCACCCCCCCACCCCCTCCCCCCCATCCATTTTAGGTATACAATCTAGGTTGCATTAAGCCAGTCAGACAGACAATGTTGTCATTCAACAAAAATACACCAGAAATTCTACTGAGTCCATTCTTTTCTTTCCTTCTCCTTCTATCAACTTAGGTAATGTTTGTCCCCGGTAGGTTTTCGCTATTGTATTTAATGTAAGGCTCCCATACTTGTTCGAATATTTCAATATTATTTCTTAACCTATATGTTATTTTTTCTAATGGAATACATTTATTCATTTAAATTTAGTAGTTTCTTCCTTTTAATTTGGTTATGTATTCCATTAATATTTAAAGTCATATAGTTCAGCGTAGCCCTTTTATATTTTGTTTATCTTCTCTTTCCGTTTTTCCATCATTACCTTTCCTCCTTTTCCATTTCTGTTTTCTTATTTTCAACTCTTTACCAGACAACATTCCTACAACATCCAATATTTTCCTTATTCTCCTATTTCTATCTTCTTTATCCCCAATCTCCCCTTCCCCTCCTGAGTTGTCCTTTATCCTTTGTCGGACAACCACATCTCCCCTCTCCATTTGGATTTGCGAATCCACTCGCAAGCGTCAACTGATTTTGCAGTGACCGCTATTTCCCCCACCCCGCCCCCCCCAGAAAAGATTTCACTTTTCATATGTCACAAAGGTCACTCTTTTAATTCCCTCCTTATTCTCTCTATTCCATTACCTTCCCTTATTAATTCTTGTCTATATTATCTATATTTTCCTCTAAGTACAGATACATTCACGTATGCACATTGTCTCTATTCACTCTTATACCTCTTTACCCGCATACATATCAATCGTGATCATTTTTACTCTCATTACCCGTCTTCCTCCCTCAGTCTATTTTTGTAATTGTTCTGCAAATTTTCGTGCTTCTTCTGGATCCGAGAATAGTCTGTTTTGTTGTCCTGGAATAAATATTTTCAATACCGCTGGATGCTTTAGTATAAATTTATACCCTTTCTTCCATAAAATCGCCTTTGCTGTATTGAACTCTTTTCTCTTTAGGAGTTCAAAACTTATATCTGGATAAATGAAGATTTTTTGCCCTTTATACTCCAGTGGTTTGTTGCCCTCTCTTACTTTTTCCTTTGTCTTCTCCAGTACCTTTTCTCTTGTAGTATATCTTAGGAATTTTACTACAATAGATCTTGGTTTTTGTTGTGGTTGTGGTTTAGAGGCCAATACTCTATGTGCCCTTTCTATTTCCATTTCTTGCTGTAGTTCTGGACATCCTAGGGTCTTAGGGATCCACTCTTTTATAAACTCCCTCATATTCTTGCCTTCTTCATCTTCCTTAAGGCCCACTATCTTTATGTTATTTCTTCTGTTATAATTTTCCATTGTATCTATTTTTTGAGCTAGTAGTTCTTGTGTCTCTTTAGTTTTTTTATTAGATTCCTCCAATTTCTTTTTTAAGTCTTCTACCTCCATTTCTGCTGCTACTGCCCGCTCTTCCATCTTGTCCATTTTCTTTCCCATTTCTGTTAAGGTCATCTCTATTTTATTCATTTTCTCTTCTGTGTTGTTTATTCTTTTTCTTAAATCATTAAATTCCTGTGTTTGCCATTCTTTAAATGACTCCATGTATCCTTTAATAAGAGAAAGTACCTTCTTTATCTTGCCTTTCTTTTCTTCTTCTATTTCACTGTACTCTTCCTCTTCCTCTTCTTCTTCCTCTGGGTTGACCATCTGTTGTTTCTTTGTTGCCCTTTCCTTCTCTTCTTTCTTGTTTCCATTGTCTTCTGTGGTCTCTTCTTGCTGCAGGTGTTCTGCAGCTGTCGTTGCCGGCTGTGGAGATCAACTCCCCAGCTGGTCCCCCCTCTCCGCAGCGGGCCTCTTCGGACAGGTAAGGCCTTCACCTTTTTCCTCCTTTGTCTTCTCTTCCTCTCTTCTTACCGTTGCTTTCGATTTTTCTTTTTTTGTCGCCATCTTCTTTCCACCTTTATACTCACTTTTCTGAAACTTTTATTTCTGTGCCTTTGTGTTTTCCTTTGTTTTTCCCGACTTTTCTGGAGAGGGCTGGAGTTCACCGTCCGGCCACTACTCCATCACGTGACTCCTCCAGGTTTTACTTGCTTTCAGACAACAAGCACTTCTTCCTCTATAATCTGTATAGGTTCAATGACTATGCCCTTTTCCCAAGTGAATACTGATGAAAAACATTCAAAACCTCCCTCCCCATCTCTTTTGGCTCCATACAAAACTGACTACTCCGATCTTCAAGGGGACCAATTTTTCCCCTAACTATCCTTTTGCTCTTAATATACCAGTAGAAACTCTTAAGATTTTCCTTCACATTATCTCCCAAAACAACCTCCATCTTCTTTTAGCCTTCCTGATTTCTTTCTTAGGGTTTTCTTGTATTTTTTAAAAATATATACTGCTTAAGTACCTCATTTGCTCGATGTTACCTATTCCTGCTAAACATTTCTCTCTTCTTCCAAACTAGATCCCCTATATACCTCAAAAACCAAGGTTCCCTATGCCTACTAACCTTGCCTTTAATCCTGACAGGAACATACAAACTCCATATTCTCAAAATTCTCCTTTGAAGGTTTTCACTTTCTGAACATATCCTTGCCAGAAAACAATTTATCCCGCGCATTCTAGATCCTTTCTCATTTCCTGAAAATTGGCCTTTCTCCAATTTATAATCTCAACTTAGGACCGAGACCTTTCCTTCTCCATGATTAACTCGAAACTAATAGCATTATGATCACTGGACCCAAAATGTTCCCCAGCACATACTTTTGTCACATGTCCTGTCTTGTTCCCTAATAGGAGATCCAGTATTGTACTCTCTCTAGTTGGTAGCTCTGTATAATGATTTAGAAAATTTTCCTGAACACATTTGACAAATTCCAAGCCATCCAGCCCTTTTACAGCATGGGAGTCCCAGTCAATATGTGGCAAGTTAAAATCTCCTACTATCACAACTTTGTTTTCTGCAGCTGCCTGCTATCTCTCTACAGATTTGCTCCTCAAATTCTCGCTGACTATTGGATAGTCTATAATATAACCCCCAAGTGTGGTTATACCTTTCTTGTTCCTAAGCTCCATCCATATAGCCTCAGTAGATGAGCCCTCTGGTCTGTCCTGCTGTGATATTTTCCCTGACGAGCATTGCCACTCTTCCCCCTTTCATCATCCTGTGCTATCATGTCTAAAGCAACAGAACATTGAGCTGCCATTCCTGTCCGTCCTGCAACCAAGTTTCACTAATAGCCACAATGTCATAATTCCACATGCCAATCCTCGCTCTAAGCTCATCTGCCTTTCCTACAATAGCCCTTGCATTGAAATATCTACATCTGAGAACATTTCCACCACATTCAAACCATTGTCTTTTATAGATGAATGCAATTTAAACAATCTTTTCCCTCCTCCACTCCTCTATCTGTTCTGGCACTCAGTTCCCCTCCCCCTGAAAATCTAGTTTAAACCAGTCGGAGCAGCACTAGTAAACCTTCCTGCAAGGATATTATCCCCCCTCCAGTTCAGATGAAAACAGGTCCCACATTCCCTGGAAGAGAGCCCAATAATCCAGAAACCTGAAGCCCTCCCTCCTGCACTCTCTCTTTAGCCAAATGTTAAGCTGCATTATCCTCCTATTTCTAACCTCACTAGCACATGGCATGAGGAGCAATCCTAAGATCATTACCCTGGAGGTCCTGTCCTTCAACCTTGCACCTAACTCCCTGAACTCTCGTTGTAAGACCTCTTCATCCTTCTTATATTAGTTCCTAAATGGATTACGACATCTGGCTGCTCACCCTCCCTCCTGAGAATGCTGTGAACTCGATCTGAGATATCTCAGACTCTGGCACTAGGGAGGAAACATACCATCCAGGATACTCAATCTCTTCCACAGAACCTCTTACCTGTCCTTCTAACTATGGAATCCTCTATCACTACAGCTCACATCTTCTCCCTTCCCTTCTTAGCCACTGGACCAGACTCCGTGCCAAAGACCTGGTTTCCATGGCTTGCTCCTAGTAGGTCATTTCCCCCCACCCCCCCCCACCCCAACAGTATCCAAAATGGTACACTTGTTATTGAGGGGAATGGCCACAGGGGAGCCCTGCACTGCATGCCTGCCTGTTCCCTTTCCATCTCCTGTCATCCATTTACCTCCTCCTCGGTGTGATAGTCTCCCTGTAACTCCTGTCTATCACCCCCAATGCCTCCAGAATGATCCTGAATTCATCCAATTCCAGTCCCAATTCCTTAACTCGGCTTGTCTGGAGCTGCAGCTGGATGCATCTCGCGATGAAGTCATAAGGGATACTGCTGTCTTGTCTGACAATCCACATTTTGCAAGAGGAGCATTCCCCTAGCTGCCATTCCCACTGTCTATGCCTAGATGAACAAAATATTGTATGATATCTTTTTTAAAAACCTGCTCTTACCTGTGCTACCTGCGCAATCTTTTGTTCCTCGAATAGGGTGCCCCTTTCTGAATTCAACTCTTTGCCTCTTACCTGTTCTTGCCCAAGTCTGTTGAGCCAGACTCTCACTACTCTGACTCGGCCCACCCAAACAATGACCACTCCCCCCTTTGTCTTCAAATGTTCAACTCGATTGCCCAATCAACTAGATAACATGAATCAAAAGGATGGTTAATATTTCCCATTAATGGAGTGAACAAGGCAAATTTTAGCATCTCATCCACTACTCCAGGTGATTGAGAATTTAGTCTCAACATTTCTCATCACTGCAGCAAGTAACAATTAATTTCCCTAAAAATCACAGCTGATGAAAATACTTATTTTTGCCAAATTAGCAGCTTTACATTGTCAAGCCAGAAATGAATTAAAACTGACCAAGTAATGACAGTACAACTCCGATGATCCGAAGTCAGATTCTCTGATATCTTCATTTATCCAAATTTTTTAAAAATTTTGGATAAATGAGGATATCTGAAACAAATCAGAAATCCGCATTTACCCAATATTTTTTCGGAGCCAAACTGACCTCACAGGTTGAAACAAAAATTCATCCAACATGAAAATTAGAATGCCGATTGTCCTCGTTTCAGGTAACTCCCTCCCCTCTCTCTTTTCATTTCTTCTTTACCTTCTCCTATTGACTTTTCGCTCCAACTCCCCTACTCAAACTGAGAGCCAGTGTCTCCCAGCCACAAGCAGTCATAAGAATCCCTTGTCCCAGCATCATTAAGGAGAGCGGCCTCCCAGGCAGGAGTGGGACTTCAGGCTCAGGGGGGTTCCCTCCCCCACTTCTCGACACAGCAGAGCTCCCCGATGCTGACTCCAAACCCTCCCCTCAGCCTACAACCACACACGCACACACCGATCTCCCCAGTGTGTGTGGGCAGTAGGCCTAGGGGAGGATTCAGAGTTGGGACTCCAGTGTCGGGACCTCCGGTGACTAGGGAGACAGGAGCCTGCTGACTTGCCAGTGAGTCTTCCTCCGACCTGGGAAGTTTCCCCGGGGATCAGCAGCGGGCAGTGGGTACATGTTGGGGATTGGCTGCAGTGGGGAGATCTTGGTGATCGGCAGCACCCAGCTTTTTTTTGGTGAGAATTAAACATTATTTTGAAGCTTAAAAAGCCTTCCCTTGTTGTTTGTTGCTGTTTAAACATTGATACAAGTGATTTGCTGTTGCTACCAGGATGTCTTTTTAAAAAATGACCAGTTATCCGAAAAAGCGTTTATCCGACATAGGCCCAGTCCCAACCATTACGGATAATCAGAATTGTACTATATTTGAGAGGAGATCCTAAAAAGAGTGCTACATTGTGTGGGGCTTCTAATTAGAACAGGATTGTTGAATATTCCCATTCCTTTACATAGAAACATAGAAGATAGGAGCAGGAGCAGGTCATTCGACCCAATGCCCTATTTTTCTCAATCCATATATATTGTTGCTAAAATTTCACATCTTTATAATTTTCCATTAATTTCTTTTCCAGTATTTTCCTTGAAGAAATCATGAAAGAACTGTTGTTATTTCAACTTTGTTTTGAACATAATTTCATATAGAACTGAGATCAACCTTGTATCATTTAGATTAAATTGTCCAAATTTATTTCTTGTGAGACACTAAATTATATTTCCAATCTAATCCAGTGGTCCATGGGGTGAAAAGATAACAATGAAGATTTTGCTTCCTGAACACTTTTTGGGCGTATTATATGTATTTTGGGCTGCTGATCGTGAAAATCATTTTTAAAACATTTCCTCTCACATACCTTTTTTTAAAAGATACAAGATATTTTTGTGATTTCCTTTCATATTTTGTCTACTAGTATATTGCTCACAAAGCAATGTTTTGCTGAGTCCAAGCATGCCTGGGCATGCCCTCAGTGCAGGTGTCATGCAAATATTGTTTTAGGCCTGGCCATGCTTAGTCAGGATAGATACAGACAGTATATAAAAGCAGCTCACGTATACAAATGCCATGCATTACATTGATAGAGACTGAACACATGTTGATGCACATGTTCTTCAGGCTAGAATAGTGAGTGTACTTAACTTTAGCATTTATCGTCTTCAGGAAAATTCAATACAAGCGACTGCCTGGGGGCCGGGCTGATGACTCCATCAGCCCGCGACCCAACTCCCTGCAGTCTGACAGCCCCCCCCCCCCCCCCCCATTGGAGAGGGGGGCCGGCAGGGCATGGGTGGCTGGTGCAGGCTGTCACAACCCGGCTGGCTGCTCCTGCACCGGGGCCGCTCTCTGCAGTTCAAAACGCAGCATAGCAATGGCAGTCTTCCCTCCCCATAATCCCCCACGCAGCTGGAATTGTTGTGGGAGACACAGAGCTGTTCCACCTGTATGGGGAATTATGGGGAGGGAAGATTGCCATTGCTATGCCGCATATTTATGATGGGTGGCGCTGTGATACCAATCGCCCCGCCTCCATCAGATCCAGAGGCGCTACAAGGCGCCTCTGGATAGGAATAGGCCCTTTCAGGTGGGCCAGTTAATGTTGCAGCAGCCTTTTAGGGCTGCCACCTAAAAAGTGCATTTGCAGTTTTAAATCTGCTCCTGTCACTGGCCTCAAGGCAGAAGGCCCATCTGAAAGGGCCCAAGGTCAAAGATCCTGGAGTCAATTGCCAGGATAAATATGCAGTCTTTAGCAAGATGCAATTTTGTTGCTGAATTTTACAGATGGTGCAGTAGTGGAACAAATTGAAGTATCTAGCATTTGCTGATAACAAGGCTGGAAATTCTGCATTTGACAACACATCCCCAAGTCCCAGACTTTTGCCACTTAAACCAAAATCAATAGCAGTTATTGATCATTTTATATATTTCTTTGGGGTTAGCATTTAATGCATCCCTACTCATCTAATCTGCTGCTAACCTCCAGAAATCTTTTTTCATGGCAACCCATTTTTCAGTAGTGCACAGTTTCTTAATTTGCTGCTCTAAAATAGATGGGTTTTTGTTTTTATTCCCCACCCCCCCCCCCCCACCCCCCCCCCAGGTATACAGGTTGTGGAAGGTTTTGTTGGTCCTGCTCAGAGTGCTCTCACATATCAAAATAGATATTGTGAGAAAAAGACTTCGATAACTCTTATTTGATTTTTTTTTCCTTTTTAATCTACATATATTTCTCTCTTCACTTTATTTAACTCTGAAGGGAGATGCTGCAAATTAGAGGAATTCAACAGGTCAATAAGAGGAAAAGGAATTATCAACATTTCAGGAAAATTAAAATCCATTTAACACAATTAATGTTAAAATCACAATGTCCTGAAAGTTAACTTACTTCCTTAGGAAACATTTCTCACCATGGAATTCAATGGAATTGCTGAATCTGGACTGATCAAAGGGCAGATTGTCACCGGGACAGATTTTGCTTGCAGTCAGAATGAAAGTGACAGATGCCACACAAAAAAAGTTCAGAAATTTCACTTGATTGACCAATAAATAAACCTCTGGAGTGTTTAGAATTGTCATTCTGACTCCCACTACAAAAGGGATTGCACCACTAACTTCAGCAGAATCTCTCACCTTGATTGACTGTTTGTTGGTGGCAGAAGAGGGCCTGACATTTTCATAACTCTGAGAGCCTGAAGTAGTATCATTCTCTTCTTCATCATCTTCTTCAAAGTTCATACTTCCAGAGATTCCTATAAAATTATTGAATTAATGTGTGATGATTTATTTTGTTTTAAATGGAAACCTCCTGCATTATATTAAAAACAATCAGAAAACACTGATCATGCAGATTTTTGTTCAAAGCAACTAAATTGACCAACATGCTGAAAACCGGCAAAAGAGATTCTGATTAACTTAAAAATACTAAAATTTTAAAAGCATTCTAGGCCTTTTTTTTTGCTTTTTTTATGTTTGTATTCTTCAACCATTCAACAATTTACTATTTTAAATCCATCATCGTGACTACACCATTTCATTCTTCAATAGCGAAAACAACTTGAACCACTGGAAATCATGCAATCTTGCTATGACTAATGTTTATCCACAGGACTTGACGTTTACTCAACCTAGCCCAAATGGTCACCATCTCTTCTGTAAAGATCCAGATCAATAATCTTGGAATCTTATTAATAGAGTACAAAAACACGAACAACCATGTTTCAAATGCACAATTTACTGTGATCTAGTCTCCATAATTTGGACGTTTGCCTGAAATATACTTTAAATATCCAAAACAAATTCAAATTAAATACAAAATGCTAATATCAGTAGTTGGTTTATATATAAGAAAAGGTACAAGGACTGCCTAAAGAAATCTCTTGGTGCCTGCCACATTGACCACCGCCAGTGGACTGATAACGCCTCAAACCGTGCATCTTGGCGCCTCACAGTTTGGCGGGCAGCAACCTCCTTTGAAGAAGACCGCAGAGCCCACCTCACTGACAAAAGGCAAAGGAGGAAAAACCCAACACCCAACCCCAACCAACCAATTTTCCCTTGCAACCGCTGCAATCGTGTCTGCCTGTCCCGCATCGGACTTGTCAGCCACAAACGAGCTTGCAGCTGACGTGGACTTTTTACCCCCTCCATAAATCTTCGTCTGCGAAGCCAAGCCAAAGAATATATATATATATATCCAAATGAGCTAACCCAATTATAGGTTTTAAATAACTTTTAATTCAATTATATTTCTTATTCAAAAAGCGAGAGAGAAAAAAAGCAGGAATCATGTCATTCCGTCATTCCTGCCATTCCAGGAATCAGCCTGGTGAATCACCTCTGCACTCCCTCCATTGCAAGAACATCCTTCCTTAGATAAGGTGACCAAAACTGCACACAATACTCCAGGTGGGGTCTCACCAAGGCCCTGTACAGCTGCAGTAAGGTATCCTTGTTCCTATACTCAAACCCTCTTGATATGAAGGCCAACATACCATTTGCCTTTTTAACCGCCTGCTGTATCTGCATGCTCGCCTTCAGAGACTGGTGTACAAGTGCCCCTAGGTCTCTCTGCACTTTCCCATCTCTTAATCTATTGCCATTCAAATAGTAATCTGCCCTCCGGTTTGTATTACCGAAGTAGATAACCTCACATTTATCCACATTGTAGTGCATTTGCCATGTATCTGCCCAGTCCCTCAATTTCTCCAAATCACACTGGAGCTTCCTGACCCCCTCTTCCGTGCACACAACCCCTCCTAGATTAATGTCATCTGCAAATTTGGAGATATTACATCCAATCCCCTCATCCAGATCATTAATGTAAATTGTAAACAGCTGGGGTCCCAGTACAGATCCCTGTGCCACTCAGAAAACGAGCCATTTATCCCAACTCTCTGTCTTCTACCTGTCAGCCAGTTCTCAATCCACATCAATACTTTGCCCCCAATCCCATGAGCCTTGATTTTGTAAGCCAGTCGTTTATATGCGGGACCTTATCGAAGGCCATTTGGAAGTCCAGGTACACCACATCCACTGGCTCTCCCCCATCTATTTTACCTGTCACCATCTCAAAGAATTCCAATAGATTTGTCAAGCACGATTTACCTTTTGTAAATCCATATTGACTCTGTCCAATCCCTTCTCTGCTAGTCATATGCTCCGCTATTACATCCTTAATAATGGATTCCATTATTTTGCCCACTACTGATGTAAGGCTCACCGGCCTATAATTCCCCGCTTTTTCTCTACCCCCCTTTGTAAATAGTGGGGTAACATTAGCTACCCTCCAATCCATGGGTACTGATCCTGAGTCTATCCAGTTCTGGAAAATAATTCTTAAAGCATCTGCTATCTGAATGGCCACTTCCTTAAGTACTCTAGGATGTAGATTATCAGGCCCTTGGGATTTATCTGCCTTCAATCCCATCAATTTCCCCAAGACCATGTCCTTAGGGATACTGATTTCTTTCAGTTCCTCCCTTGCATTAGTCTCTATGTTTCCCAACATCCTTGATGCAAGAGTAAGCAGAAATAGTGCGTACTCTGGTTGACAAACTGTAACAAGTGGCATGCCACACACAGAGATTAGCGCTGGGATTTCAATTTAATTTTATACGTTAAATAAATTATTTGGATGAAGGAACCCAAGGTTTAGTTTCTAAAACTGTTGTGCACAAAGATAGTTGGAAAACAAGTTGCGAAGGGTACACAAGGTTAACAAGTTGATACAGACAGATAGGTTAAGAATTGTGGGCAAAGATCTTGTAAATAGAACACAATGAGAAAGTGTGAATGTTTTGACTGGACTTTTTTTTTAAAAAAGCATGTTACCTCATTACAATTGCAGAGTTGTGAGTCACACAACTCTGTATGACTTGCAAAGTTTAGTATGCATATTACCATAAGCAATAAAGAAAATTGACATCGTTAGAATGTCAATGTCCACGTCAGCTGCAGGCTCGTTTGTGGCTGACAAGTCCGATGCGGGACAGGCAGACACGGTTGCAGCGGTTGCAAGGGAAAATTGGTTGGTTGGGGTTGGGCTTTTCCTCCTTTGTCTTTTGTCAGTGAGATGGGCTCTGCGGTCTTCTTCAAAGGAGGTTGCTGCCCGCCGAACTGTGAGGCGCCAAGATGCCCGGTTTGAGGCGATATCAGCCCACTGGTGGTGGTCAATGTGGCAGGCACCAAGAGATTTCTTTAGGCAGTCCTTGTACCTCTTCTTTGGTGCACCTCTGTCACGGTGGCCAGTGGAGTGCTCGCCATATAACACGAACTTGGGAAGGCGATGGTCCTCCATTCTGGAGACGTGATCTACCCAGCGCAGTTGGATCTTCAGCAGCGTGGATTCGATGCTGTCTGCCTCTGCCATCTCGAGTACTTCGATGTTGGAGATGAAGTCGCTCCAATTAATGTTGAGGATGGAGCGGAGACAACGCTGGTGGAAGCGTTCTAGGAGCCGTAGGTGATGCCAGTAGAGGACCCATGATTCGGAGCTGAACAGAAGTGTGGGTATGACGCTAATCTTTGTGAGGTTTTTCAGTTGGTTGTTTTTCCAGACTCTTTTGTGTAGTCTTCCAAAGGCGCTATTTGCCTTGGCCAGTCTATTGTCCATCTCGTTGTCGATCCTTGCATCCGATGAAATGGTGCAGCCGAGATAGGTAAACTGGTTGACCGTTTTGAGTTTTGTGTGCCCGATGAAGATGTGGGGTGGCTGGTAGTCATGGTGGGGAGCTGGCTGATGGAGGACCTCAGTTTTCTTCAGGCTGACTTCCAGGCCAAACATTTTGGCAGTTTCCGCAAAGCAGGATGCCGCCGCCTACCTTCTGCTCGGACTGGGGCTGGGGCCGCCGCCACCTACCCTCTGCCCGGACCAGGGCCGCCGCCACCTTCCCTGTGCCCGGACCGGGGCCGCCGCCACCTTCCCTGTGCCCGGACCGGGGCCGCCGCCTCCTTCTTTCTGCCCGGACCGGGGCCTCTGCCTGCTTCGCTCTGCCGAGGCCGGGGCCACCGCCTCCCCCTCGCTTCTGCCCGGACCGGGGCCTCCGCCTGCCTCGCTCTGCCGAGGCCGGGGCCGCCGCCTCCCCCTCGCTTCTGCCCGGACCGGGGCCTCCGCCTGCCTCACTCTACCGAGGCCGGGGCCGCAGCCTCCCCCTCGCTTTTGCCCAGATTGGGGCCGCCGCTGCCTACCTTCTGCTCGGACTGGGGCTGGGGCTGCCGCCGCCTACCCTCTGCCCGGACCGGGGCCGGGGCCGCCGCTGCCTTCCCTGTGCCCGGACCGGGGCTGCCGCCGCCTTCTTTCTGCCCGGACCGGGGCCTCCGCCTGCTTCGCTCTACCGAGGACGGGGCCACCGCCTCCCCCTTGCTTTTTACATTTTACACCCCAGTTACACAGCAGTAAGAAAGGGTGTGACTCGGTCAACCCCGTCAAAATCCAACCGGGTCCCTGACCTACCTCAGAGGTAGTTAGAGAACCCAATTAAACTTACCTAGGCCATGTCCACAGGTGATTTGCAACCAGGTTTGGTCCGACCTAGGAGGGGAGGCAGGCCCCTCCAGCCCGGGTAAGAAACCTGCATAGGAGAATTTATTGCTAAATACTTAGGAAATTGATTACAAAAGCATGGAGGTTTTTTCTCCTCTATTCGAGTCTGTGAGATCATCTTTTACTAGATGGTCTCCTTTATCATTATCTTTGATAGGTAATATTATCATTTTAATTGATTTTTATATCTATTTCAAGCAATTCTACTTTTTATCCTGACAACATTTTGTTAATATGGACTCAAAAGTTTCCTTCTTTATTTGGAAGAACAAAAACTCTAGAATTAGTAAATTTCATTTACAAAAATTGAAAAAAGATGGAGGCTTGGCCCTACCTAATTTTAGATTTTATTACTCAGCTCTTAATATGCATTATCTAATTTTTTGAATTTTTTATTCTGACAAATTGGAGGAATTTAAAAAATTTCGGATAAATGAGGATATCCAAAACATATCAGAAATCCTCATTTATCTGAAATTTTTTTTCGGAGCCAAACTGACATCACAGGTTGAAAAAAAAAATTCACCCAACATGAAATTAGAACAATTGTTCTCGTTTCAGGTAACACCCTCCCCTCTCTCGTTCCATTTCTTCTTTACCTCCCCTATTGACTCTCTCTCTCAAACTGTGTGTCACTGTTTCCCAGCCGCAAGCAGTCAGAAGAATCCCCTTGTCCCGGCATCGCCAAGGAGAGCGGCCTCCCAGCAGCAGCAGGGATCTCGGTGGGGAGATGTTGGTGATCGGGGACAGGCAGCATTTTTATTTTAATGCTTAAAAAGCCTATACAAGGGATTGCTGTTGCTACTGGGCTGGGTTTTTTTTAATAAAAATGACCAGTTATCCAACAGAGGCCTGGTCCTGACCATTTCAGATAATCAAAGTTGAATAGAATTATACTAGCAATTATGATATATAGTTGTTTAAAAGCTAGAAACTGTCACAAGATAAATTTAAAAGGATAAATTGAGATTCTGACTGTAATCAGCTAGTACCCTGATGTTTGCCTCAGTGGATGAAATGATATCACCACATCCATTATATAGAAATTCTGAGATGAGACAACTGTGTCTTAAATAGAATGGCACTAAGAATAGCTGTACTGAGAATTGTGCAAAATGTGCTGTTAACATAACAATTACAGCACGGAAACAGGCCATTAGGCCCTTCTAGTCCGCACCGAACCAAACACCCCTTTCTAATCCCACCTCCCTGCACAATGCCCATAACCCTCCATCTTCCTCTCATCCATATACCTGTCCAACCTTTTCTTAAATAATACAATTGACTCTGCCGCCACTATTTCTCCCGGAAGATCATTCCACACGGCTACCACTCTCTGAGTAAAGAAGTTCCCCCTCATGTTACCTCTAAACCTCTGCCCCTTAATTCTTAACTCATGTCCTCTTGTTTTAAACCTTCCTCCTCTTAACGGAAATAGCCTATCCACATCCATTCTGTCTATCCCTTTCATAATCTTAAATACTTCTATCAAATCCCCTCTGTTAAATGTCTAATAAATTGATTTCCCAAGTTTGATTATGAATTAAAATTATATTACAGATATTGGATCTGTACTGTTTCTGACTCTGTGTGTTTGAATTTCAGTGTATTCATTATGTCACTGAAGACTCTCAAGAGCATCTACAGGTGTTCCGTGGAGAGGATTCTGGCTGGTTGCACAAGTCAAGATGCGTTTATTTGTCATTCATACCATAAACCTTGCACTGTACAGTGAAAATCACAAAGTGTTTCTCTGGACTGTGGTGCTAGTCATTTAAATGGATAAATTACCTCAAACTTTTAATAAATAATATATCACATAAATATCATGTTACATATGCTAGCCCTGTGTCCCTGGAGTTCAGAAGCCTCATGGCTTGGGGGGAGAAGCTGTCTCATAATCTGGTCATGAGGGACCGAACACTTTTTTTTTATAAAACTTTATTTATTCGTTCAAAAAACAAATAATATAACGTATGCAGCAATTAAACATAAACATGAACAGTTTTTTTTATATATAGAAAAGAAAAGAACCCCGCCCTCTTCAGCCAACTCTCCTAAGGAGAGCCATAAAGAAAGAAAATAGAAATATTAAAGAAAAAATTAAATATACATATTAAAATCTAATCAATATAAATTGAAATGTAAATACTCTATAACAACCACTTATTAATAAAAAAATTATAATTATCACACGAAACATAGGTAATTTTTTCCATTATTAAACAATATTTCATCTCATTATGCCATCTATTAACATCAATCATATTTGTATCTTTCCATGTACTAGCAATACATTTTTTTTTGCTACGGATAAAGCTAAATATACAAAAGCAAGCTGAAACTTACCTAATCCCAAACCTTTCAGAGGTTGCAAACTACCCAATAAAAATACTGTTGGATCTAAAACTATTTTAATCTTATACAGGTATTCTAAAAAAGATTGTATATGTATACATAACCAAACAGCATGAAAAAAGTTCCAACCGTATCACCACATCTAAAACACAAATCTTGCAGACATGGAGGAAGTGAAGACTTCCTCACCTCCACCTCATTTTTTGCCTTGAAGTGCACGGAGAAGTCATTCAAAGCATCCAGGAGGGTGACATCCCTGGCACAGGCTGCTAGTGGGGCTTTGTGGTTGGTGATGGCACAGATGCCCTCCCACATGCTCATGTCTCACTACTGTCCCAGAAGGGACTCTGAATCCTCCAGGCATGAGCCTTTTTGCCTCCCTGATGGCCTTGACTGCCTTGTCACCCACTCTGCATTCATCCAAGGCTTCTGATTGGGGCAAGTAGTGATGGCCTTGGGCATAGTGACATCATCGATGCACTTGCTAATATAGCTGATCACTGACGCCGTGTACTCTAACGATGCGATCCACGTCCATTGCTGCCTCCTTAAACATGTGCCAGTCAGTGCTCTTGAACCAGTCCTGAAGGACAAAGATGGCTTCTGATGGCAAGTCTTTACTTGCTTTGTAACTGGTCTGGAGCATCTGACGAGTGGTCTATGTGCTGGGATTAGCATTACAGAGATGACTGTCTGGTATGGACTTGCTTTGACTTTTCATGCACTATATTTATTTACTATTGTAAAATGGTTTATATGAACGTTTGCACTGTGACGCTGCCGCAAAACAAATTTCGTGACTTGTTCACGACAATAAATTTGGATTTTGATTTGCTTGAAATTGACAATTTATGTCAATGTGCATTATTCAGCAGGACCCATGTTCAGTCTTTTCCTTAACCAACTCATATCAGCACATCAGAGACAAACAAGAAAAAAATTCTAATTTTGATACATTTGCACTGCAAATCTATCTTCTTAAATTTAGTCAGATCAGCCCGCAAAGAATAAAATGTTGATCTCAAAGGAAAGCAGTAATGGCCAATGAGTTGCTCCATTTTCAGGTGCACAGATACAATAAATAGGTTCAGAAAAATAAATCCCTTAAATGTTCATAAAAATTCTACCACATGAAAGGATATAGTTGTTATGTCTCTGTGCTACTTGGGAGGCTTCTTAAATAACTTAGAGATGCAATATTCAAATAACAGAAGAGAGTTTACTTCCTGATGTCTTCCACCATCTCAGGAAACTCTTCATACACACTCAGACATATACATATGCCCCACAGTGGTGTACTACAGTTACAAAATAGTTCACATTATCCTGACTATATATATAACAATAGTTAGCATTGGCATGGGAGCCTGGAAAGTTCTGTTAACCTGTCAAATGGTAATACATTTTACTTGAAAGGAGAGGTACAGAGTTGGTTTAGTCTCTCATCTAAATGACTGGATCTTCCACTATGCAAAACTACTAGACTGGGAAACAAAAAGTCTGCAGATCCTGAGCAACACAAAGGGCTAGAGAAACTCAGCTGATCAGGAAGCATCCATGGAAAGCAACAGATAGTTATCATTTTAGGCCGCAACCATTCCCGATGAAAGATTTATGAACCAAAAGTCAACTATCTATTGCTTTCCACGCTTGTTGCCTGACCTGCAGAGTTCATCCAGCACTTTGTACGTTGCTTTATATTCCGCTGAAGTCTTGGGTTCAAACTATGTGAGGTTGGAAAACACATTTACTTCCTAACATATTCTGTTTTAGTATGATCACCCTATTATTACTTCAATTTCATCTGTTTGAAAGAAATAAAATTAGAAATTGCATCAAGTAATCTTCCCTACCTCTTTGTTCCATTATTTCTTGGATTTCTGGTTTTCCTGACGAGTCTAAGAGTGCTTCAACGACATCACTGGCTGAAATTGATTCACTGACGGACAGGGATTGGATTCTGTTCCTAATATCTTGTACTTCATTACTTATCAAGGATCCTGGCCCATCAATACCTACACAGATGGAAACAATCTTATTTTAGTAATGGGTGATAATGCTCAACATCGAATATCACGAGGTCCACAATAATTTTACATTTCCACCGTGCTCGTTGAGACTTCTTGCTTGATGCACCATCCAAAACTGACTTCCTTATTATGGCTGTAGTCTGAAACAAAGGACACAAGACTAGCGTAGATACCACTTCCTTGCTCCACATTAAAACCAGGTATGAAAATAAAAAAAGATAACCAGACTGATGAAGTTAGTAAGGTCATAAACCTTTACCCACCACCCTCATAGTAATAATATTCCTCTGACCCTTTGCCATTTGTTTCATATCATATTGTGTAAAGGGCTAAAATCCAGGAGTTTTAGAACCTATGCCCAAAACCATTCTAGAAATTCAGTGAATAAGAATGGCAAATGGATTCTCAAACTCCTAATTCATGTATTCTTAATATAGCCAATAGTGTTGTGAATACATTGATAGAATACACCGAAATCCTTGTACCTGACAGTTGTGCGGATAAGAATCTTAAACACAAATGAGTTAAAGGATCAGTTTTTGTTTTGGTATTTTAAAAAAAAGATGTCTACTCACAAAAGAGAATCAGCAACAACTGTTTTTCATTGGAACAAGTGGGAAGGGAACTGAGTCCCTCACCTGATTTGATTGGTATTTCTGTTTCCATTATACCGTGACATGTTGATCTTTTCTCCCACCAGTGATTGGAGTAAAACACAAAAGTCTCCAAATGCTGTGGTTATAGTAAAAACACAGAAATGCTGAGGAACTCAGCCGGTCTCGCAGCATCCTTAGGAGGTAAAGATATATTACTTTGAGGAAGAACTCCGGCCCAAAATGTCAGTACATCTTTACCTCCTATGGACTTTGTGAGACTTGCTGAGTTCCTCGAGTATTTCTGTTTTTACTTTTCTCCACATCCCCCCTCCCCCCCAGTGATAAGACAGTCAGTAGACACAGCACAGTGGCACTGCTAGTGCAGTCACTGTGTCAGGTGCTCTGGCTTCCTCCCATATCCCAAAGAGCTGCATGATGTGTTGCCTTTGGTATGTAGGTGAATAGTAGGATATAAGGGAAGTGAAGAGAATATGGGAATAACAAATAAAGTGAAAGTCTGCAGATGTTGAGATTGTAGAATAAACACAAAAATTTGAAGGACCGCAGGAAATGTTACACTTGTGCCCACACCTCCTCACTCATTATGATTTAGGGCCCTAAACAGCCTCTTCAAGTAAAGCAGCACATCACTTGTGAATCTGCAGGGGTCATTGACTGCATCTGGTATTCCCATTGTGATCTCCTCTACATTGGATTGACTGGACGCAGACTAGGAGATCACTTCACTCTGTCCACTTTAATAGCGTGGACCTCCCAGTGACAATCCATTTCAATTCTTCGCCTCATTCCAATGTCTGTCCATGGTCTCGTGCACTGCCAGATTGAGACCACGTCCCCTTCACTGGCTGTCTCTCCCCTCCCCAGCTTGATTATGATTAAGAGCATCGCATCACCTACAAATTAACTCAATTACTTCATTTAAGAAATTTTACAGACAGGGACAAATATCTGTGTGTTGGTTTTGATTCCAATGCAGAAAGCACAGTCTTTTTTTTTATAGAATGAGGAGATGTCTTCTTTGCACTGGGCTCAAAGCACAAACTGATCCCTGGACAAGTCCTTATAGGGCAACCTCAAATTGGGTACCATTGTATCTCTGCACTTGGAGCACAATAATAATAATTTCTGTTGCTAATAGTCACCAGTATAATTGGATCAATCTTATAATGGCTGAGCCCAAATGTACTGTTTGCATGTTGCCGGAAGACAATCTCCTCCCTGTAAATTGCTGCTCTTGTGCCTTCAGTTTAACTAGAGCATAGGGAATTATGACTTTGATCCTTGTTAGTGTAGGTCAATCTATTTTAATTTAAAAATCAGTTTTATAGAGAGGACCCATTCTGGCCCTTACACCTGCTCTGCTATTCAATAAATCAATTTTAATCAATACCATTTATCGGTACTAATAGCCTCATATCCAGAAAACCCTTCAATATCCAAAAATCTGTTCACATCTCTCAAGAATATACTCAGCACCTGAATTTAAAATACTGACTTGGCTGGAAGCACATCATCCCCTGCATCTACTCTGTCAAGTTCTCTACAGATCCAAGAGGGTTTTTGGCAGTTTGTTTGGAGGGGTGTGGGGTCAGGTAGAGAATAGAGGTCAACAGTGCTGAGAAAATTAAATGTTAAGAACATAAACTGCATCTTTGATGGCTGGAAAGAAACCTTAACTGTCATTGTTTAAGTCATATTTGTAAAACAAAATCCAAAAACACCAGTAACAGAGAAAGCAGGAAGCATATTACCCCCCCCACCCCCCCAGAGGTAGACACCAGTTGTTGGTCCAAAATCTTCAAGTAGAACAGAAATGCTTAATTATTTAGACCATGACATTTCATATTCTACTAACATGGAGCCAGAAGGTATAGATGGTGTTCTAAATTAATATTTGGGTTATTCACAAGGAAATTTCATAGTTGGAAAATTAATTGAAGGGGTAGGTGAAATTCCAGTGTAAATTTCCAAAAATAAAGAGGAGACACTGAATGCCTTGGCAGGCTTAAAAATGGACAGATAGATCAGATAGGATTTATTTCACACTGCTGCAGGAGGCAGAGAAAGAGTTAACTGCCTAGTCTGCTGAATGCTTCCAGCAGTTCCTGTTTTTAAAAAAAAATTGCCTTTTAAAGTCTCTGATAATAATTATTTTCCAAAGGTAGAATTAATTAGACATTTTATTCTACCTCATCACATATCCTAACGCGCAAAATTCTAATAAGCATGGTTCCCAGAAAGAATGGAAACTTGCACTGGACTTTCACCTACTCCTTCAATATATTGTCCATTGTGAATACTAATGTACCGAGTTAGGACCTCACCTACACCTTCTGGCTCCATGCACTGATCATCTCTGTCCTTAATGGGCCCTACTTATTTTCCCCTGGTTTATGCCTTTGACCTCAAAACATTGCCTGTTAGGCAAATATTCCACCTTGCATACAAAGATTTGGTTGAACACCAATATAATACTTGCTTAACAACCTTAGTTATTAGTTTCACATCTTATTTCTGTCAGGATTTGAGATTAGTGCTATTTCATGAGCACCCTTCCTCACCCCCCTTGTTATTTCAATTATCTTCCTATTTTCACATCGACTTGTGTTTAGCTTCATGCATTTAGAAACTGGTCCACTTCAGACCATGAGGCATTTTGCAGTCCTCAACGACAACTCTGACTTTTCATTCTTCAGGATCACGATGGACTTTTCTGGATTCATAGGTAATAAAGGTTTGACTGTTTATGTGCAAACCTTTGGAAGATCTAGTATTGTAGATGGGCCATGTAACCAATACAGATCTGCTTTTTCCTTCTCCATTATTCTTGATGGTGAACTGTTTTGCCATATTAGCTTCATTCATCTGAGGTATCAGATTTGTCTCCTTGTGGTTCCAATGGTCCCAAGCAAATACTACTATATCTAGACCTTCTGTTTTCTGCTCAAGCAGCTTGCAGGTTATCCAATTCATTTGTACATGTCTGTTATTTTCTATTTAAAAGCCATTAATCCATGGTATTTTTTCATTTTACTATAGATTCTACATATACTTCATGTTTAGATCATGAAAGACTAAAAAGATTGTATTGTGGGCGAGGGTACACAGCCATGAAGAGATGCAGATCTGCACAGTTTAAACCATGAAAATCAAATACCACTAGTATAATGGGTTTGAAGCTAACCTGGTTCGCCTTTGTCCCCTTCGACAGCTCTCTTCAATTTGTTACCTTCTTGCAGGTTTCTCATTCTGTCTGTCCATAAAGATTTCTCAGGAGGAAGTGTCAAGTCAGATTTCTTTCTATCTTCTTCTGCTAAAACAAGGCAAAGCAAAAGAAAAGAGCATCAGTCACAACATTGCCTTCCTCATCTTCTAATATCAATTTACATTAGTCATATAAACATACATATGGAAAAATTCCCCTACATATAGAAAATAGATGCACAATAATTCATTCTTTATATTATTTCTTGTGCAGTCATACTTTCAAAAGAGACAAAGTATTGTCTTTCACTTTAAACCTGATATTTTAGATGGTATTACAACATTTTTTTGCACCTACACACTGAAACCAACTGCCCATTACTATTGTAGACTGAGTAAGTACTGGTGGTTCTTTTAAGCAGTGGTTTATTAAGTGCCAATATCACCTTAACCCACAGGAAAAAAAATCTATGAATCAAATCCAGATCCAGAAAAAACAGATATTTGAAGAACTGTTTGTTTAAATCATACATCCACTTTAATGTCAAAGGGGATGTGGCTTCTCGTGGTTTTCCTTAGCATTTTGGGATTCTCCAAATATCATTCATTTCAAGCAGCAGACAGCAGAAACTTCCACTGATTGAAGGCAGGATTCCCAAAGAATAAATGTGGCAGCTTCAAGTTGGTCTTTCGTAGTAGGTTTGAGGAAACTTAGCTGGGCACACTAACAAGAGCTCCATAATGATAATAACTCTCAGGCTGAACAGAGAATAATGTACTCTTGAAACAAGTCAAAACAATGTATTTACTAGGAATTGTAAGAAATTGTTGCAAAAGTTGGTGGCATATCTAAACTATCATCTGGACTACAAAGAATTTGCCACGAGCTTCCACTGAGACAAGACATCTTTACAGCTCTTCAGGGGTTTCTAGCTTTGCAACATTTGGGCCTTAGAAGGAAGTTACACAAAGTAAAAGAACTAGGTGCAAGCTTACTCAAGATTCATCATGAATATCAACAAAAGTAATCATTATCCCATTACCAAAGAGGGCAACGGTAACAGGCCCAATGGCAGTGACCTCCACCATCATGAAATGCTTTAGCGCCAGATGACAGAGTACATCAAAACGCACCTTCTAGAGACACTGAACCCATTTCAGTTTTCCTACAGATTGAATCATTCCACTATAGTCTTGTCCCTCCATTCTGTCCTGTCCCACCTAGAGGTCAATCCCTCATATTCACTGACGGCATTTAATATGATTGTATCCCAAGGCTCGTGGAGAAGCTGTCCTCCCTGAGACTCCACATCCTTCTCTGTAAATGGATACTTGACTTCCTAATGGAAAGATCACAGTCTGTCTGGGTTGTCAGCAGAATGTTAAGCACCATCACGCTGAGCACTGGTGCACCTCAGGGCTGTGTGCTCAGCTTGCTCCTGTTCACGCTACTGACCCACAACTGCATCACCAGATCCAGCTCCAACAGTGTCATCAAGTTTGCAGGAGACACAACAATAGTTGGCCTCATCAGCAACAATGACAAGGCGCACTACAGAGAAGAGGTGGAAAATCTTATGGAATGGTACAAGAATAACAACCCGAGTCTCAACGTGGGCAAGACGAAGAAGATGATTGTAGAGCTCAGGAGGACCAGGGTCTACTGCCCTCCACTATACATTAATAGTTCGGAGGTACAGAGAGTAGAGAGCACCAAGTTCCCCAGAGTCCACTTAAGAAGTGACCTATCCTGGACACAAAGCATCTCCTCACTTGTCAGGAATGTGCAACAATGAGGGCCACTATCCTGTAAACTTTCGACAGAAGCTCTAATGACAGTTCCCTGACCAGCTGCATTGCATTGTGTATGGTTGCTGTAGAGTATCAGATCGGCAGTCAATCCACAGGACCATAAGAGCATAGAGGTTCTTTGTGGTCTCTCAATCGCGTGATTTACAGGAATCTTGTCTAAAGAAGGCTCGCAAAAATCAGTGAGAACCCCTATCTTTCAGATACTCCTGTCAGGAAAGTGAATTCCAGAGCCACACCTACCAGGCTGAGAAACAGCTTCTTCCCACAGGCAGATAGACTGATGAATTGCTTATACACACCCTCCGCTACTCAACTATTTAACAAAAATAATATCTATTCATATTAATGTTTGTCGACAAGTACTGTAGGTACGTATATATCATATTAATGTTTGTAGACAAGTACTGTAAGTACGTATACATCATATTAATGTTTGTAGACAAGTACTGTAAGTACGTATACATCATATTAATGTTTGTAGACAAGTACTGTAAGTACGTATACATCATATTAATGTTTGTAAACAAGTACTGTAAGTACGTATACATCATATTAATGTTTGTAGACAAGTACTGTAAGTACGTATACATCATATTAATGTTTGTAGACAAGTACTGTGCACACACATATTAATATTTGTAGACAAGTACTGTACATATACACAAATATTACATAAATAGTTTGTCTGTATGTCTGCATGACTGCATGTGTTTGCAGTGTGTTGCATCAAGGACTGGAGAACGCGGCTTCGTTGGGTTGTACTTGTACAATCAGATGATAAATAACTGAACTTGTCAAGCAGAGCCACTCTAAGCAGCAATAAAGTTATTAAAGGTCTGTTCAAGTCCACAAGTTTACCATAACAAAAGATAACTCTCATATGCCAAACTTTACAGAATATCCACAGGAAACTGGTTTTAACAAAAAAAACCATTAAAATGGCACAATCAATGCCAGTACAAATTTATAAAATAAAAAAATATGCTTTAGCCAAATAGCTTAATTAGAGTAGCACTTAGAACCAAACAACATTTATAAAGAGCTCTCTTTGGAGAGGAGAACAACCGGCGAAAGTGAATCATGGCCTGAAATAACCAGGAATCATATTAATGAGAAAAACACGTCATCAAAACCATGATCACCAATACAACCATCCTGGCAGACACAAAAGAGGAATTTGACAAGGAAATTTATAAATGACATTAATAAATGTTCAATTTCTACAGCAGATGAACAGCTGGCGAGTCAAGGCTACACCAATACCGATCCCATTTTCATGAGGGCATTCAACCACTTGCATTCAGAGGCCCTGCACGACACAGATGTACTGAGACCTGCACACAAATCACACTTGAGACAGATTATGTTCCATTTTATATTGAATATAGGTATGTTTTAAAGGAGATAAATTGTAGTAGGTTTTTTTTAAGTGTAGGTCACAAACAAATAAAAACATTTCAAAACAGATCTCATTTAAAATGAAAGAGTTTGGCTCAAGCCAGACAGTCCAGGCTCCGAGTGTCTTCGCAAAAACTTTGAAGAATACCTATAAGGACTTCACAAGTAGGTGTTAATTGGACGTGCAGTGGAGTAATGGATTTTTGTTTTGGAAAGCCACAGATGGATTGGGAAGATTAGGTCCAGTGCCACAGTATATCTGAGCGCAGTTTGCTGTTCTAGGAAGGACATGTGGTTTTGCAAGCAGAGAGGGTCAAACAGGTCAGAGAGAGAGAGACAGAGAGAGAGAGAATTCAGTTCTACAGCAGCAGCTGGGACTGGAACACGACAAGCTGGCAAGCTTGTGGAAAAACCCCATTTTGAAGACAGGTTGTGAGTTCTTAATTCAACCTGGTCAAAGCCCTTGTGGTCCATACAAGGAGAGGACCAGCTGCCTAATGTTTCACTTGAAATAAGAGAAACAAAAAGGAACTCTGCGGTGACTGAAAGAAAGAGCTAATCATCTGGAAAACTCTGATGGGGCAAGTTTCTTTGGAAAGACACTGAAGTGGCTGATTAAAAAGAATCAGTTTGTGTTCAGCAAACAACAAATCTCTCTCTGAAAATTGACAAGAACCTTCCAGAGCAGTAATCATTTACCTTTCAAGCACCAAAGCCTGGTGGAATTCATAAATGTTAAATTTTGTGCACAGTATAAGAATTGCCTGATACTGGTGAACTTGGACTGAGAAGTGAGATTCGACTGAATCAAAGAACTTTTCTGAACTTGTACACAAATTACATACACGTGCGCTTAGAATTAGAAGGGGGTTAAATTAATAGTAATAAATTAAAATTTGAACCTGTTTTCTTATTTAAAGATGATTAAAAGCAACCTTTGTTTAAGTAACCATTTGTCTTAGTGAATTTCTATTGCTGCTGGGTTTTGGGGTCTTATGGGCCCATAACGCACTAGAACAGGGGTGTCAAACTCAAATTCACAGAGGGCCAAAATTAAAAACTTGGACTAAGTCGAGGGCCGAACTAAATATTTATTGAAAATTTTCAACAACATCTGCATGTTTTCTCTTCTTTCAACATATGTAATGTTAAACTTTAGGATATAACTTTAGGAGGATAATGTTACAGGTCAGGAGTAGGTAGCTCAAGTTCACCCTTTGCTTGACCCGAGGGAAACATATTTGGTCCCTGTGGAGATGTAGTCAGCATTCACAGGCTGTGTCCATTTTGGCCTGCATCAGGACTCAGCATTTCCTGCTCACTCCTCAGGCTCTAGGCCTCTATTCACCCTCGACCCACCATCCCTCTACCTGACCAGTCCTTTACCCCCTCACTCCACTCGCTCTGCCTCTACCCACCCCATCCTATACACGCCCCTCTTCTGCCTATCCCCTTTACCCGTCTCTCACCCTCTAATCACCCCTCCCCTACTCACCCTGCCCCTCCCCTTTTACCTCTTCCCTATCCACCCCTCCTTCTACTCATCCCTCCCTCTAACTGCCCCTCGCACCACCATAACTTCCCCTGCCCATTACTCCTCACCTACACCCTCTGCCCACCCCTGCTTACCCACCCACTCAGGCCCAGTGTGCTGCCGATCAGCATTTGTGGAACAGCGGGGGCCGTGCGTAGCCTGCCATGTCCGTCGCGCCTACAGGAAATCACAGGTGCTCGCAAATCCGCCGCACCGCTCGACAGGTGGGAGAAATGACTGGTTGTGCGGGGAGCCTTCCAACTGGCTTGCCGGCTGATGACATCAACAGACTTCTCGTGTTACAATTTTGTTTTCCCCGTTCTTAAAAGTTTGCACGGTCAACCTGGAACACTCTTGCTCCCTCCGCGTCCCGTGGATCTGATGCCCGGGTGTTGTTAGGATTCCCAGCAGAAGGTTTGTGGAACTTTACCATTCTGCATTCCTTTTTGAGAATATTCTGGCCATCTTTTAAGGGGGGTGGTTTTAGGGGGGAGGGGATAGTTAGGGGGTGGGGAAGGATGTGCAATGAAGGGGGAGGATGGTGGGGGTGTCATTACCAAAAAACAGCATCGGCTCTCGCTGCAGGGCGGGCCACCTCTAATACATTTTTGAAATGATCTTGCGGGCCAAATATAATTATATTGCGGGCCAAATTTGGCCCGCGGGCCAGAGTTTGACATGTGTGCACTAGAATCAACAATATGAATCAGGTGGCAGACAATGGCCAAAATGAGGTAGTGGAAGATCTACCTGAATAAAATTAAATGTTCATTTTGTTTACAAATTGAAACAACTTTCAACCAAGGGTCAACTTTTGTCATTTATTTCACTTATTTTTAAACCTTCCCAAAACCATTATAATTGAAGTTAAAACCCAGAGTATAATGTCACCTCAGAACAATTTCTATCTGTCCATAATGATTCAGGTATCACACACTCACCTTAGAGTGAGAAAGCATTCTCCCCACCCCCCTCCTGTTTTAATGGTAGTGTTAAATTAGATCATGTAAATGTTTCTCATGTCGCACAGAAGAAACCATTATTCATCTTTGTCACCTTGGAGAATGTGATCTTTAAGAAAGTGCAGATTTGATGTAAACTTTACTTACCATTTGGAATGCAGTTGCTGGTGATGTTATTCTGGGATTCCACTAATGGGGATTGTTCTTCACTTCGCTTTGGCTTCAACCTCCGTGGCTTGCCTTCAAGATTTGGCTGAACCATGAGAAGGTTCTGCCGTTTCCTTCTTTGCTTCTGTTCCAGCAATGCACGCTAAAAAGAGAAAGCTAAAATATTAATTTCAAGCTTGATTTATTAACATTAAGGAGGAAAGTTCAAGCACCAACAATTAGCAAACAGAAACTTGATTACAACTCGAGTGACCGTCTTTGAAGAATGACATACATCTTTCTTAGAATTAAATTTAAAATACAAGGCAAAAAGTGCCCATTGCATCCAAGAAGTCAGTGACATTATTTAAGGTTCAATGTTTCTTTTATTTGATGTAGGCAGGGACTCTTTGGACAAGGTATACAAGGATACTAAGTTTCATTAACTGGATGAACAGTGAGTTCGATCATCAGCAAGGACATGACACTAAGATTGGAGGCATTGTGGATAGCGAGGAAAGCTTTCAAAGATTGCAGAGGGATCTGGACCAACTGGAAAAATGGGCTGCAAAATGGCAGATAGAGTTTAATGCAGACAAGTACAAGGTGCTGCATTTTGGAAGGACAAACCAAGGTAGGACATACACAGTAAATGGTCGGGCACTGAGGAGTGCAGTAGAGCGGCAAGATCTGGGAATACATAATTCCCTGAAAATGGTGTCACAGGTAGAAAGGGTTATAAAGAATTTTTGGCATATTGACCTTCACAAATCAAAGTATTAATCAAAGTATTATACATAGTGGTAACCTCCTCCCAATTTTTAAAGTGGTACTTGCAGAAATTAGCCACAGGGTGGAGCCACTTTATATTTAAAACACAAAAGGTTGAGATTTCCTAAAAAACGGTCTCACAAGTTCATCTCGAACAGCCATGAAGCTCAGGACTTTGGCACAATCGTGTAAATCCTAATATTCTGATAAATGATCATAAATTTCTGATCGATGTTCCAATGGGAGGCTGTGCTCACTTTTGGCCATTTTTTACTAGACCTCAATAAGCTCCTGAAGAGATTTGAGGTTCTCCGTTCTATTCTGGGTGCTCCTCCTCTATTACTTTTGGAATCTTGTGAGTTGATGAAGATAACGCATTTCCCATCCAACTCACCCCACACCCCCTCCCCCCCTTCACCAATGATTCTTTGAGAAAATCCTTTATCACTCCTCCTGGAAATGTCTTGAAGTGACATACATATTGGTTGTTTTGGAAGCCCGATGTCAGGAATGTAAAATTATGTGGTCCACCACAGATGAAAGCAATGAGTCTTGATGCCAAAAATGTTAATGCAGGAGAGAATTCTGGTGTTTGCTTGCTTAGCATGCCCATGGATTTAATGGATTTTGCTGAGAGTGCATTGGTGATGTGACATGCCTCCACGACCACACTCTCAGCACTCTGGATGAATGGGTACAGCTGGGGTTGATCCACGTAATTGATCATCATTATTGAAGTTGCATGGCGTCTCATCCTCCAGTGGAGCAGGATGAAGCCATGTGTGCCTTTGAAGTGTTTAATAATTCCCCAGAAAAAGCTGTTGGGTTTTTGAGGTGTTGCTTGGGTGCAGCCCTGCATCATTATAATGTTATCAATGTTGAATACTGATAGCATCTCTCAATAGCCCCTTTCACATTTGCATCTCACCAAATTGGTCGTTCAGTGTCCTGGGATAAGAATGGGGGTTTGGCCTTTCACACTTGACCTCTCCTAACTGGGCACCGAAAACTTTCACACTTACAAGGAGCCATCCCTGGAGTTGGGACTGTTTTACCTTCTACTGTTGACGTCATGACGCATCGAGTGATGGTGGACCTGTCCTAAATCCTGATCAATGCATTATAATCTTATATTTGAAAATTAATCAAGCTTAATTATAACATAATTAAGCTTTATGTACAGCACAGTGTGAGCCCTTCAGCCCATTGTTGTTGTGCCGACCTATATAAACTTTTATAAGAGTCCACAGGAAATTGCTATCAATAAACAGGGTGGGAAAGTTGGTAGCACTTAATTTATATGGTGTGGGAAAGTTTGTAGCGCTATAGCACACTATTTGTATAGCGTGGGAAAGCTGGTAGCTCTATCGCACACAATTTATAAAGACCATGGGAAAAAGCAATGGTGGACTTGCCCTCCCAGAAATTCATGCAGCAGAAAAAGGCCTGTATACCTGGCTGCATGCATGGAGCATTCATGGAGGGATTTCTCTGCCACATGGCATTCTGAAAGTCAGGTCCGTCATTGCTTTTTCCCCATGGTCTTTATAAATTGTGTGCTATAGTGCTACCAACTTTCCCACTCTGATTAAAAATTGTCTCCTTTGCTATTTATTTCCCCACTCTGACTTTCCCATAGCAAAGTTTATACCTTCATTTTAATCTTTTCTTCCTTCAAGTTCCTGCACTCACACAGGGTCATTTCAATCCCACGATGCAATTCCCCATTTCACACTTGCCTGATTACAGTGGCATTGACCTAATTTTGCTTTTCACACTAGACACTTTAAAGGCCAATTGGCAGTTAATTCCTGGGATCACTTGCAAGTGTGAAAGGGGCTTAAGAAGGTTAATTATGCCAACATAGGGAAGCTACACCCAAAGCCCAAGGCTTAATCATGATTCAGTATGTGCCTTTTTCTTCTCCCATTTAAAGTTTACTCTCCCTTCCCTTGATCATTACTTCAAGCTTGCACCCCATTCAAAATCTTGGCCAAATCATTTGATTTGGATCTTGCACATCTGCAGTCTTCAGGTGTAGAAAAATCCTACAGCTCACAATCTTTAAAATCTCATTTTACTCTAAATCAGATCATTTATTCATGATTTTGATTTCCAGATCCAAAAACTCCACAACAGAAAAAAAAACAGGACATAGTGACATGCCATCTAATAATTTCATATCTTTCGATAAGATCATCTTTTTTCTGAATTTCCACAAGTCTACTTGTCTCACCATTAATGAAATCTTCACATTCCTTGGAATCGAATCAAATTTGTTACCCTTTGCTCCACCTTAAGGCAAGTACATCTTTGAGGAAGGAGACCAAAATTGTAGACAAATGGCTAAATATAAACTCAACAAAACCAACTCACCTTGGATCTCATATGATCTAAGATTCCAGAATAACCTGCTATATGGGACCTTGGTCACCCTGATGTCATCAATCCTCTTGTTCACCTTTCATAAACTTAGGTTTACCTCCCCATTTGTATTTCAGTCCTTGCCTACCCAAATGTTCGCAGATTCTGTCCCTCAGAATCCCTCCAGAGACTTCCCTACTCCTGTGTCAGGATCTCTGGTCTGCAGCTTCTGGACTTCTTGTTGCCACTCTTAAATAACAGGGCAAAATTAGCAACCCTCTAGTCTTCCTGCACTTTACTCAAAATATCTCTGCAACAGTCTGTGAAATTTCTTCCCCAGCTGGCGATCAAGTCACATGGTGTGCTTTCCTTCATTTGTCAGGGTGATGAGCACAAGATTAAGGCAGTCATATTGCAACTTTACAAGAAACTTTCGTTAGGCCGTTATTAAGAGCACTGTGTTCAAGTCTGGTTGCCCCAGTACTGGAGGATGTGTAGGCTTTGGAAAGGGTTCAAGGGAAAGGAAGCTGCCTCAATAACTGGTCTGGACGATGGGGAGAGGTTGAGCAAATTTGGGTTATGTTGTCTGGAGTGTCAAAGGCTGAGTGGAAACATGATGGAACTTGATAAAATTATAAGGTTAGAGAGCCAAAATTTATTTTCCAAGGAAAACATGCCATATACTAGAGGACATGAGTTTAGCATGAAGATGGAAGCAAGTTTTTTTTTTAAAAAAACAAAGAGTGGTGTGTGGTCTGGAATAGGTATAATAGGTATAAAGAGTAATGTTGGTGTTTGATAATTCTCTATAGACCCTTGAATTGCAAGGAACAGAGGGATATGTATCATATGCAAGCAGAAGTTTTGTTTAATTTGGGCATCAGGCTGCACTGCAATGTCCTATGTGCCATGTTCCTCAAGGTCCAAGGATGTGCTTGATCAGGCTTTGGGGATTTGCCTGCCTTAATGTGCTCCAGGGCCACCACACTTCTTCCCTGAGACTTTATGCATGGTCCAGGACATCATTACTCCTTTGGTTTAATTCTTTAGCTTCCATGATATTCCTCACAGTAAAAGACTGATGAGAAATATTTAAAATCTTATCCATCACCTGTAGCTCCACATAACTGCCATGTTGACCTTTAACATGGCTGCTTTTCCTCTTATCCACTCTTTACATTTAATATGCATGTAGAATATCTTGAGATTTTCCTTTATCCTGCCTGCCAGATCCATCTCATGTCCTCTTTTTGCCCTTCTGATTTCCCTCTGAAGTGTACTTCAACACTTTTTAGACTCACCAAGTGATTTAATAGGTCTGGACTGGCAAATCCCTCCTTTGTTTTCCTGAGAAGAGCCTCAACATCCCTCACCAACTCAGTCTAACTTCCCAGCCTTGCCCCTGCCCCCCCCCCCCCCTTAACAGGGGCATGCTGTGTCTGAATTCTGCCGAGTCACTTTTGGAAGCCATTCCCTTACCTACGAACATTATCTCTCAATCAATCTCTAAAAAATTCTGGCCTAATACCTCTGAAACAGGCCTTGTCCCAACTTACACCTTGTAAACCAGTTTGTCTTTCCTCACAAAGATTTTAAAACAAAGAGCTATGGTCACCATCCTAAAATATTCCCCCAATGACACTTCAGTCACTTGCTTTATCTTGAACCCAAGATGAGATTCACTGATGCACCCCCTCAATGTATTGATTTAGGAAGATTTCATGGACACAAATGTCATCCCATTCAAGCTCCAGGCACTTGGAGTGACCCAGCCAATATCAAGAAAGTTAAAATTGGCCAACTTGCAATTTCCCCACACAACTGTTCTTCCAATTCCCTGTTGACTATTGGGGTCTAGAATGCAGTCCCATCAAAGTGATCAATCCCTTATTTCTACATTCTATCTACATAAATCCATTCCCAAGGATCAATGGATATCAAGCCAATTTCAATTCCATTACAAATAAAATGTTCCCATCAAAATATTTAGCAAGTCAATAATCAGACTCAGCATTGAACTCCATTGGTTTAATGTTTTAAAAATATTAAACAATATTGACAATATTAAGGATAATGACATCCTGCAATATCATTGCTCCAGCTCTTGTATTTTGATAACGCTAGTATTAAAATATGTATATAAATGAAAACCATACAAAAGTAATACTTTGAAAACATTAAAACCCATTTCCAATGTAAAAATATAAAATGAGCGTCATGAAAACTGAGGACCAGGCCAGTGGGTAATGTCCCACCAATGTGAGGGTAAGCAGGGCAAACGAGGTGAAGCAGGGATAGATTGACAAGCATCCTAACGGACCTGGCAACTTGGGGCACACGCGGCTCTCAAAGGCAATGCGAAAGGCCAGCAGAACGGAAAGGGTGAACCTGTTAAATTAGACACAGTCAGAGCTTGTGACTGGAAAAATAGCCGCCCAGCCTCCTGTGGACGTGAAAATGGTTTGGGGCCCGCGGCCTGCACGGAGTGAAACAATACAGACAGGATCGGACAGAACTCGAGGAAACGAATGGAAGTCCGGGCAATGTGAAGAAGATGGATTGAAGTGAACAGCAAGCGCACCAGGTCAGATGAAGCAGGAACACGATGACGCCCATGAAGAGAGGCTGCAGCGTATTAGTAAAGCAACGGGACCAGAACAACTTGACGCGCCTGCGGACACAAAGGGGGGCCGCTCTCACAGACGGAAAGAAAATGGTGGCCTGGAGTCTAAGCGGCTCTGCTCACCATACGGATGGAGAGATTGATGAGGAAACGGAGGACCGGGCAATGTAAAGCTGTATTGAGCAAACAGTCAGGGCACCAAGCTGGAAGAACAGGAGACTGCAGCGTGGAGCGCAAGCTGGCCCGAAGAGGGCAGAGTATTAAGGAAGTAGACCAAAGAGGGTGAAGGCTACATGTCGCGCATGCGGTCATCAAAGGAAAGGGCCGTGCAAGTGGACCTGGATGGAACCTGGCAATTTGGAGCATCAGCCGCCTTGAAAGACAGAAGGCAATATGAAGCACAAGCGGACCTGAAATGGTGATGGCTCCACGGACGGTTTAGGGAAACCCAGTGAAATTACAGACTCAGTCAGAGCTTTGGAGTGAACGAACCGAGAAACGGGCGACTGTAAAGAGCTGCCAGGCGAAGAAGGGAGAGTAGAGAGCGCAGAGCTCCAGCAGAGCAACTTGGCATGCATGTGGACCAAAGTGGGAGAGGACAGCTTGTCGCGCAAGCAGACTTCATAGGAATATGGCAGCATATTACTGAAGGCTGGGGACTTCTTGGGGTGCAAGTGGACCTTAAAGGGAGAAGACATCTTGCATTGCAAGTGGACCTGAAAGAATGGTGCTCCGAGAACCATGGACAGTGAACGAGGTCAGTCAGAGAAAACTAACGGAAGAAAGCGCAGCTGTATAAGACTGACAGTTGAAGCAAGGCGAGTAGGAAGTGGACCGGGCATTGTGAAGTTATATTCAATGAAGAGTCAGAACACCAGGTAGGATTAGGCAGGAAAACGTTGATGCCCACAAAGGGAGATAGCAGCTTTGGCTGCATTATTCTTGTGCTGCTTTAGTTTTATTATATTTAGCCATTGCATGCATTAATTTTTAGTCATTCACTTTTTGTGGGGTGAAATATACCTACTTGCAAGTATTTGCTACTAAAAGTATTAAACAGTTCCACTGTTACTTTAAAACCAGAGTGACAATTTTTGTAACCTATGTCATCATAAAGTTGTCATCTAAATTATTCCCCTCTTTATCTGCTTTTCAATTACACAGTATAATAAACCCACAACACTTCCTTGCAGCAGCAGATGTTACTGGCATAAAAACATTTGGGTTGCCAGCTCTTGAGAAGCTCCCCTCTTCTATATAGTATTGTTTTTAATATTTGTTCTGAAAATTGTTGGTAGTGTAGAGAAATAATCAGATGCTTCATTACATTTCAACTCACTTGGTCTTTTTTTTGTCGAAAGGGTAAATTTTAATATCACTTAATTTTATTGTTTTAATTATATTTAGTGGCAAGAACATTTTTACTTATCTTTTCAATTACTTCAAAGTTGCATCATCTTCTACCCTATAACACATCAGCAAAAGCAACATCAACAGGAATCAAAACACCTGATATAATAATTACACCAACAAATAGCTGGTAAGAGAGGCCAAACATTTCAGTATTGATAACAAGTCAGAAAATGCCCATTCAGCGTTCAAAGCTATTATACCTGTTTCTCCAGCTTCTGCTGTCGAATATTAATATTTTCATCTTCAAAGACTCTGAGAAAGCAAGAAGACAATTAATCATTGATCACATCGAGATTTAATATACAAATATCTGTAACCTTCAGTTAAGGTCATCTGAAGAGAGCAGAACAAGCTCAGCATCCTCACTTTTGGTAGCAATTAGAGCAACTCAATCAAAGTGAATTCATCCTGCCAGTTCTGGCTAAGTAACAAATGTACTCCTTTCTGACTTCCACCAGATGTTGTTCCAACCACTTCCAAAGCTGATAAGCAAAACAATTACTGACAGGGCTTGAAATGTTATTAAATTGCTGTGTTTTATACTAGGTAAAGAGAAAGCAACTTACAAAATGTGCCATGCTTCCCCACATCCATGGCCGTGATGTTTAAAAACATTTATAGAATTTTTTTTTTAATTTAGACATAAAGCATGGTAACAGGCTATTTCAGCCCATGAGTCTGTGCTGCCAAATTTACACCCAATTAAGCTACACCCCCGGTACATTTTGTACAGTAGGAAGAAACCAGAGCACCAGACATCAGGAGAACGTACAAACTGTTTACAGTCAGCGTGGGATTCAAACCATGGTCCCAATAGCTAGCGCTTTAACAGCATTGTGGCAACACCATGGTCCCAATAGCTGGCGCTTTAACAGCATTGCGGCAACACTATGCCAACCAAGCAGTCTTACACTGGCAAGGCTGGCATTAATTGCTGATCCCAAATTCCTCTTGTGAAGTTGATAGCAATCAGTTTTCTTGAACTGATTCCACCAGATTGAAAAAATCCACAAATGCTAGAGAAACTCAGCAGGTCAAAGTGCCTTTCTCCAACATTTGTGTGTGTGTTTTTTTTCCACTTAACCACGGTGTCAACAGTATCCTGTGTTTTACCCCATCTGTCTGATTAGAGTACACGTCATGCAGTTGCGTAGAGAATAACTGGATTTAGGCCTAGAGACATCAATACATGTCCAAGTGCAAAAAAAAATCAGAGTGAAGGGGGCACGACCTGGGTGGTGTGGGTCTTTGAGGATAGAGGTTGCTTTTTTAAAAGATACCACCTCATGTAGACGTCCTCGATGGAGTGGTGTCTGGTACCTGTGATGTTGCAGGCAGAGTAACAACCCTCTGGAGTTTATTCTTGTCTTGAGAGTTGGCACTTCCATATCAGGCAGTGATGCAACCAGCTAGAATGATCTCCACAGTACAATTTTGAAGTTTACGAGTCTTCAGTGACATACTGAACCTCCTCGGACACTTCACAAAGTATAGGCACTGGCAAAACTTTGTGATTGCATCAACGTGAGGCTCCAGGACAGATCCTTGGAGATGTTGACACAAGAATTTGAAGTTCCTGACCCAATCCACTACTGAGAGCCCTCTGAAGTCCACAATCATCTCCTTGGTTTTGTTGTCGTTGAGCGCAAGGTTGTTACACCATTCAACGAGCTGATCTATCTCCCTCCTTTTTGCCATTTGTGATTCTGCCGACAACTGTCATATCATCGGCAAACTTGAAGATGGCATTGGAATTGTGCCTGGCCAAACAGTAGAGCAGTGAGTTAAGCACACATCCTTGTGATATGCTTGTGTTGATGATCAGTGAAGAGGAGACATTGTTTCCAATTCGTACTGACTGTGGTCTTCTAATGGGAAATCCAAGGATCCAATTGCAAAGTGGGGTACAGAGGCCTAGAGTTTGTATCTTCTTGACTAGCACTAAGTGAATAATGGTATTGAAGGCCAAGCTATAGTCTGAAGAGCAGCTGTACGTATGAAATGCTGTTTACAAGCTGATCCAGAGCTGAGTGGAGAGCTCGAGATATTGCATCTGCCGAGGAGCGATTGCGTTGATAGTGGTCCCAGATCTTTACTTAGGTACGTGTTAATTCTGGCCATGACCAGCCTCTCAAAGCATTTCATCACAATAGAAGTTAGTACCACTGGGTGGTAGGCATTGAGGCAGCCCACACTACTCTTCTTGGGTACTGGGATGATTGATGCCCTTTTGAAGCTGGTGGGAACGTCTGACTGCTACAGTGAGAGGTTGGAAATGTCCATGAACACTCCTGCTAGTTGGTGGCACAGATTTTCAGTACACTGCCAAATACGCCATCAGGGCCTGACACCTTGTGAGGGTTCACCCTCTCAAATGATGTTCTAATGTTGCCCTCAGAAATAGATATTACAGGGCCCTCAGCCTTTTCATGGATTCTGGAAGACCTTGTTTGGTTCTTCTTCTCAAAGCAGGCATAGAAGGTGTTCACCTCATTGTGTAGTAAAGCATCACAGCCATCTATAGTGTTCACATTCGTTTTGTAGGCTGTAATGACCTGCACTCCCTGCCATAGCTGGAATTCCTCTGGAATTGCCACTTTGCTTTAGAGATTGCCTTCCACAGGTCATATCCAGATTTCCAGTAAAGATCTCAATCCCCAGCCTCGAATGCCCTTGTTTTCACCCTCAGCAAGTTGCGAATTCTCTGATTAAGCCAGGGCTTCTGGTTGGGAACCACCCAGTATTTGCGTGTGGGTATTTACTCATCCACACAGATCTTGATGAAGTCAGTGACACCTGTTGCATATTCAAGTCTATGGATGAGTTCTTGAATATATTCCAGTCCACCGATTCAAAGCAGTCCTAGAGATGCATCTCCACCTCCTTCAGTTTCTGCTTATACGCCGGGAGTAGAAGGACAGCAGGTGATCAGACTTGCCGAAGTGCAGTCGTGGCATTGTTACGAGTCCAGAGGACCCCAAAACCCAGCAGCGATAGATATTCGTCAAGACAAATGGTTACTTGTCAGTTTTCAGAGAGAGATTTGTTATATGATGGACACTCAGCCACTTCAGTGTCTTGCTGACAAAACGTGCCCCCTCATGGTTCTCCAGATGATAACCTCTTTCTTTCAGGTCACCACTGATTGCCTTTTTGTTTTTCTTATTCCAAATGAAACATTAGACAGCTAGTCCTCTCCTCTTGCATGAACCACAAGGGCTTTGACCAGGATGAACTAAGCACTTACAACCAGTCTTCCACATGGGGTTTTCCACAAGCTTGCCAGCTTGTCCTGTTCCAGTTGGTGTTGCTGGCTGTATCACTGTAGAAGTGATCTGTGTGTCTCTCTCTCTCTCTGAGTGAAAACCCGTTCGACTCTCTTTGCTTGCAAAACCACATGACTCTCTTAGAACAGCTCCAATCTGCAGCTCCAACAAGACCTTTCATCTGTTGCCTTTTTATAAACAACAATCCATTAGTGAAGTCTCTTGGGCACTCTCCAAAGCTCTTGCAAAGACTGTTGGCCCCGAAATGTCTAGCATGGGGCAGAGCTCCAGTATTTTAAATAAGATCTGTTTTAAAATGTTTGTATGTGACCTACTCTAACAAACCTTTCCTAATTTATCTCCCAGAAAAATATCTATATACTCTGTCACAGTATGGGTCGGAATGCGTTTTTCATGGTGGTGTAGCAGTGGTTGAGTGTGTTGGTTCCCCTGGTCTCGCATGTGACGTGTTGGTGGTAGTTTGTTGGAAACTAAGTCTCCCACAATGATCAGGAAGGCATCCGGATGTGTTGTCTCATGGCTGTTTATCACTGTGCTCAGTCCCTCCAGAGCCAGCCCTGGTAACACCAAGCCAAGCAAGGATATATTTGGGGAGGGCATGATCAAATTTTGTTCATCCTTCAACTCCTTGAAGATGCTTAATCACACAAGTTCAGTAAACAGCATAAATATTATTGAGCCTGTTTGATTATAACTACTAATACTAGTCTTCATTTCCAGTTTGAAGTTGGCCAGATTGGCAGAATTTCTCACTAAATGTCACACCAACTTCCTTTCCATTTATCTGCTGAACTAGATCTCTGGTAAATCTTCTAGCCTGCACTTCACCGAGAAGCCTTTCAAACTCCAGATTCAATCAAACTTTTGACTGTGACCACTGGGAAGGAAGATGGACTATTTTTTAGAACTGTGAAGGGGTGGGGTACAGTAATTTAATGAAATGCTGTAACTAAACATGGTTCTCACATTGAGGTGAAGGGAAAGTTAAGCGGAATATTGATGTTCAAAACAAAAGGAGGCAAGGTTAATTTAAAAAAATACACCCTTTCTCCCAAGTGATTGATAGAATACCTGGACCTGTCAATATTTGATGTGAATGTGAAGAATGCTGCCAAGATCACCAAGTGTTCCCTGTTAATTACCACAGAAGACCGAGCATTACAAATTAGCACATGCAGGGACCAATCACCTGCACTGTCCCATGTGATGATCAATGAACAGTGCAGAATTTGCCAGAGGTGCACAGCAAAGCACATACTAGGTAATCCAACACAATGCAGCAGACAGGTATGATTTTTAGATTGCAGGCATTTAATGGCACAAATCAAGGAATTTTGCTGCTAAACGGGCAGTCTAAAAAATGTGCAGGAATTTTGAGTCAACTCCTGCAGCGCGATTTAAGACCCCTATAACTTTTTGGAGGAAGACTGCAGTGTAAATCTCACTGGAAAAATTCAGTGACGGTCATCCACTCTACTGCACATCCAACCACCAGAACTGTTGCACTCAAATACTTAGTCTAAAAAGGAGCCCAGTGTGAACGACCACATGAGCAGTAATGTTAATTTTTTGAGTGGTTTTCCTGACATGGCAGTCTAAAAAAACATTAGTGAGAATGTTACAAGGAAAAATGTTATAGAAACAAAAAGCTAGGGGGGGGTGGCAAGATGGCATAGAGGGAAGATGTAAACTTCCACCTTCCCCCAGATAGACTTATAAATACCCAATTTTAAAACTTGTAAAAGTAGTTCAAAATAGTATTTACAGACTTTGGAATAGTGGAGGATTGAAATGGATACAAACGTGAAGAAATCAAAAGCTCAATTGCAAAAGT
The DNA here is from genome assembly GCF_036971445.1 of Narcine bancroftii. Classification (NCBI taxonomy): domain Eukaryota; kingdom Metazoa; phylum Chordata; class Chondrichthyes; order Torpediniformes; family Narcinidae; genus Narcine; species Narcine bancroftii. The sequence goes on along the minus strand of NC_091479.1, from coordinate 80,168,051 downwards.
AATTACCTTATAAAAGTGTTGAAGAATTGAGGCCTACCTACCAAGTTGAAGCCACGGAGTCGTCGATTGGAGTTCCCAAGCCTCAGAGGACTCCTGCTCGGCTAAGTATTACACCGGCGCCAATCGCGCATTCACAAGATGGCGCCGGTTCAGTGACGAGCTCATCCAGCCCTGACCCAGGCACGCGGGCAGATCAGCCAAGTGAAGACAGACTCGTGAGACCGCAGTACTGCCTGGTAGTCCGGGGGCGTACAGTATGGCATTGGAAAACGCACCTGCGCGGTCGGTGACTTTGCCGGGCATGCGCGGTGCTTCACGGCTCCATGAGTTATTGGAAAAGGTGTGGGCTGTGGGGGAGCCTGAAAGACGGAGGGCTGATGAGGTCGGCGCACTGTCGACGAATGTCCAGACCCACAGCCGCACTGGAAGAGGAGTCACTGCATTAGGGGAGGAAGAGAGCTCAACGTTATTGGAATTACACAGGAAGAAATGGGGACTAAGACCAGAGAAGGTATGCCTCAAGGGGAAGTGATGGAACCTGGACTGGATTCTGTGTTTACAATATTGGAAGGGATTGCTCATCAAATGGAAAACATGTCAATGCAGATGTCTACTCAGATAAACTAAGGATTTATGGAAGTGAAAACTAAAATGAATAATATGTGTGAAGAGATTACTTCTATAAAAAATGATATGACTGTAGTTAAAAGTGATGTTAGTAGATGTATAAAAACAGTAGATACTGTACAGGATAATTTTTTAAAAATTGAAGAAGCTTTTTTTGAATGTAAGAATCAGGTAGAGGGTAATAGAGAAAAAATGGAAAAGTGGAGGACTCTTTTGCAGACTGGGGGATTCAGAAGAAGGAATTATTGAAGAAGATTGATTCATTAGAGTATCAAGGTCGAAGAAATAATGTATAAATAGTAGGTCTTCCAGAAGATATGGAAGGTTCAGATCCGGTAAAAAAAAATTTAAGAAATGGATTCCTAAGGTACTGGGCAAGGAATTTTTTCCGGATGGTCTAGAGTTGGATTGAACGCATAGAGCATTGAGGAAAAAAACATTTCCAGGTCAACCACTGAGGGCAGTTCTGATTCATTGTTTGAAATATCAAGATAGAGAAATGGTATTACGAGTTGCAGTGCAGAAGGCACAGCAAAATCAGATTCAAATGATGGTTCAAAATAAGTGTTTTTCTATGCAGATTTGAGTCAAGAAATTATTAGAAGGCATCGAGAATTTAATTCAGCAAAAGAAGTGATGTGGCGAAAGGGTTACAAGTTTGCCTTTCGTTACCCAGCTGTACTTAAAGTTTTTTAATGGAAATTTTCAGTCTCAATGTTTTGAAAATGATCATGATGCATTAATTTTTGCTAATTCGTTGCCAGAATCTGCAAGGAAATGGTCAGTTGTCATTATCGTCGTCTAAAAGGAGGGTGAATGGAAAGGGGAATGGAAAGAATGGGAAACACGAAAATAATGGAAAGAAGGTTGAATTGACGCCAAGTCTTCTTGATATTGAAGACCCGGAACAATCATTGGGATTGGAATCACTGGGTTCAATATGTCTGAATAATTACTTTGTGAAAGTCTGATGGGGGGGGGGGGGGGGGGAGTGGATGACACTGAGACCTGATAGTCGTCTGCCACTAGTGGGTTATACCACACCCAGATTTTTATGGAGTTACTACTTTTTAGTAGTTTACCAAGGGGAAGTTTTTTTTTTGCTTTTGTGGTATTTTTATATAGGGGGGAGGATTTAGCATATTTAAGGAATTAGAAAGGGGAGTAATATCTTATAGTAGAATTTTTACTGAAATGTCCAATTTGAACTTTGCAACTTTTAATGTCAAGGGATTGAATAATCCTATTTAATGGGTATTGGCTTATATTAGAAAATGAAAGTCGATACTGCTTTTTTGCAAGAGACACATTTGACTGAAAAAAGAACATATGAAATTGAAGAGAGATTGGATTGGATGTATTTTCTTCTTCTTTCAATTCCAAGGCGAGAGGTGTAGCGATTTTAATTCATAAAAAAAATTACCATTTGAATTAGAATCCTTTGAAGGTAATGCAGGGAGGGTTTTGAGGTTGAATTGTAACATTTTTGCTGAATCATGCACTTTGTTAAATATCTACACACCTAATGTGGATGATGAAAGACTTATGTCAGAGGTTTTTTTTGTTAAATCAGGCCAAGGAAAATATTTTGGTTGGGGGAGATTTTAACTTTGTTTTAGATCCTTTGTTGGATAGGTCTCCGAAAAGTATAAGGAAATCAAAGACGGCAATACAAATAGGGGCCTTGATGAAAGATTTGAACTTAATTGATATTTGGAGGAGAGTAAATCCTACAGAGAAAGATTTCTCCTTTTATTCATTTAGACATGATTCATTTTCTAGAATAGATTTTTTTTGGTATTGGCACATTTACAAGGTAGAGTACTTCAAGCCGAATATAAAAGCCGGGTCATATCGGATCATTCTATGTTGTTTCTCTCTTGTGCAAGTCCGGAAGTGGTGCAATTGTCTTATAGATGGCGGCTTAATACAATGCTATTAAAGAAACCAGAATTTGTTACTTTTGTTAAGGAACAGATTGCTTTATTTCTGGCTGAGAATATTAATATGGTAAGTAGTACTTTTGTATGCTTTGAAAGCATATTTGCGTGGGCAAATTATTAGTTATACTACTAAAGTTAAAAAAAACAATGTGGCGGAAAGCTTAACACTAGAGAAACAAATTACTGAGCTGGAAAAGGAATTTCAGAAAAATATTACATAAGATAAAAAGGCACCTTTAGCGAAGTTGAAACTACATTATAATACACTACAAATCTATTAGTATGAGCGTTTAATTAGTCGATTAAGCAATGTTATTATGAATTAGGTGAGAGGGCTCATAAGCAATTAAAAACAGAACAGACTTCGCAAATTATTAATGCTGTTAAAAAGAATTCAATAGTTACCTATAAACCTCAGGAAATTAATGACCAGTTTTACTCATTTTATCAACAATTATATACTTCTGAGGGAAAGCAGGAAGCTGGTTCTATTGATTATTATTTAACTAAATTAAATTTACCTGTTTTAGGAGAGGAGGAGGTTATGGAATTAGAAGCTCCATTTACAGATTTTGAGATTAAAGAAGCTATACAAGAGATCCCGAATGGGAAGTCACCAGGGGATGATGGATTTTCAGCTTAATTTTATAAAGTATTTTATGAAGATTTATCTTCGATATTTGGAGATATTCTACAGCAAATAACTGAGGATCAGGTGTTGCTGGAATCTTGTTCGAGTGCTATAATTACTGTCATTTTAAAGAAAGATAGGGATCCATTGAAAGTATCTTCGTATAGGCCTATTTCTTTACTAAATGTAGATTATAAAATTATGGCGAAAGTATTAGCGAATAGACTTGCTAAATATTTACCTCAGTTGATACATGTAGATCAAACAGGTTTTATTAAGAATAGAAATGCGTCTAATAACATTCTTAGATTGATCACATTGGTGATGCATCTAGACAGCAATGCAACCACTGGATGCGGAAAAAGCTTTTGATAGGGTTGAATTTAATTTTTAAGGTGTTAGAGAAATTTAATTTTGGCCCTTATTTTATTGGTTGGGTTAAAAAGCTTTATATAAAAAAACCAATTCCTAGGGTGGTGACAAATGGTCAAAGTTCTTTACCATTTAAATTAACGCGGTCGACTCGGCAAGGTTGTCCATTAAAACCAGCCTTTTTTGCATTGGCTATTGAACCATTAGCTCAGACAATACGACGGAACGATAAGATTAAAGGGATGAGAACTGCAGATGATGAAGATAAGATTAATTTATTTGTGGATGATGTGTTGGTCTCTTTGACAGAACCGGAGCAGTCTTTGAAATATTTACAAGATTGCTTGCTGATATTTGGGGAGTTATCTGGATATAAGGTAAATTGGGATAAGAGTGAAATATTACCAGTTGGGGAAGGAGATTATTCAGAATATAAAAATATTATAAAATTGAAATGGTCAGATAGAATTAAATATTTGGGAGTAACAGTAAATGTAAATTACCAATCTTTATATAAATTAAATTATGTTCCTTTATTAAAAAGGATTAAAATGGATTTGATTAAATGGAAAGATCTTCCATTAACGTTAATTGGTCTAGTAAATTGTATTAAAATGAATATATTTCCTCGAATCCAATATTTGTTTCAGTCAATACCTTGTTTACTTTCAATTTTTATGGAAGGGGAAATTAGCATGAGTAGCTTTACATAAACATGCATGGAAATATGCATTGGGTGGTCTTCAATTACCTAATTTTAAAAATTATTATGAAGCAGCTCAGTTGAAATTTGTTAGTAGATTGATGGATATGGACCAACCTCAGAGTTGGGCAAAGGTGGAAATGGTTTGTATTTCTGAAGTTGAGGTACATCAGTTCATATTTAAATGGAATATGAATTTATTGCGTGAATGTAATATGCCGGTATTAAAGCACTTGTTAAAGAAATGGGGTAAAAGAAATATGGTTTATAAAATATCCATTATACCATAATCAACTTATTCCCTTTTCAATGTTTAATAATCATTTAAAGAGATGGAATTCTAAGGGTATAAAGATAGTTCAGATTGCTTTGAAGAAGGACAGTTTCTTTCCTTTAATTGAGGGAAAAATCTGATATATTTGTAAATTATTTATTTGTGTACTATCAACTCAGAGCTTTGATAAAAGACAATTATGGAAAAGAGATGAATTTACCTATGTTGACAAAATTTGAGTCTTTGATTTCCTCTATACCAAAGAAAGGTTATATTTCGGATATGTATCAATTGTTACAAGATAGTGTGGATAAACCGGAATGGGAGAAATCTAGGCTTAAATGGGAAAGTGATTTAACTTACATTTTTCCTGAAGACAATTGGGAAGTTATGTGCCACGACAGTGTAACTAAATTGACGAATGTAAGATTATGGAATGGTTAATTATAATTTTTTTATATCAGTTATATTCAACTCCAGAGAAATTGAAAAATTATGGGTTTAGTAATTCAGTCTCTTGTTTTCAATGTGGACTATGTACTGGAACTTTTTTACATGCTGTTTGGTCTTCTGTTAAAGTACAACCATTTTGGGAAGGAATTAGATTGGTCTTGGAAAAATTATTTAAGATTAAATTACCATTAGACCCATCGTTTTTGTTTAATTAATTTTTTTTATTGGGCTATATGGTTTCTTTGAAGGGATTGGGGTTGGATAAATTTCAAATTGCATTTGCATGTTTAGCGTTATCTGTAGCACGAAAATGTGTAGCTAGTACTTGGAAAGATAATGTGGAGATTAATATAGTACGATGGCAAAATGAATTAAGAACTTGTATCCAGTTGAAAAAAACTACATGCAACTTGCATAATAATTATTCTTTCTTTGTTAATATGTGGTCTTCTTGGACTATATGAATTTGAAAATACTTTGTAATATTCTATATATTCTGTTCTGTTTTTGTATTTGGCTCCCCTTAAGGGAGCTGGCTGAAGGGTTGGGAGGGTTTTTTTCTTTACGTATCTAAAATTTTCTTGCTGTTATTTGATTGTATTTTGCTTTTAAAAAAATCTTTTAAATAAAATTTAAAAAAAGAAACAAAAAGCTAAATCCATTTAAACCCAGTGCAGAAGAGTTTTTTTTTAAAAAACAGCGAGTTCTCTTTACGACTAAAGGGATAAGACAATTTCACAACACTGCACAAGCTGAAATATTCAAGAGGGAGTAAGACAATGTCAAAGTCATTTTACAATGAACCCAGACAAAGACACATTAGGCCAAGTACCAACTCAAGACTTTACTACCATGAATGTAACAGAAAAATAGGGACAGGACCAGGTGAACATTGCAAAATACTAAAGATGGGTATCACATATGCATGTGCCAAAGAAACCCAGAGACAAAATTAGTACTATCAACAAGAAAAAAAATACAAAAAATAGAAAAGTAGGGTTAGAGGAAAACAAATTTTTGATAGCTGTGCAGCTCAAATGGAATTGATTTCAAGTTCAGTCATATAATTTATAAGACAGCAAATGAAAGTTCCATTTGCAACAAGTAGCAGTGTCCAGATCAATTTGCAATTATTTTTGAAGGACCAAGAAATCAAACAGGAAAACAACATCTAGTCATGGACAAGAGGAAGCAGATGGTAATCAGGCTTGAAACACATGTTCTGGTAGCTATCTAAAGCCCTTTTTCCACTGGCATCCCAGTTAAATTGGCCATTTAAGTGTCCTGATTAAAGAAGCCATTTTTGCTGTTCCCACTGGGCCACTTTTAACCGGGACACTACCTGCTTTCACACTGACCACAAGTCATCCCTGTGGATAGGAGAGTCTATCTTCAATTGGAAACGTCCCATGTGACTCATCCTTTTCACACTGGGTTCATCTGTACGCTGGGGATGCGGTGGCACCCCCCCCCCCCCCACCCCACCACCGAGGCCATCAATCCCTGGCGAGATTTGACGCCGGCGTGCCGATTGATTTGCTTTCCCACTGGACCCTTAAATCAGTAAATAGGTAATCAATTCCTGGGACAAGGTGCCAGTGAAAAAAGGACTAAAGAGAAAATGAAAGACAAGCTTGAAAGACTGTCCTACCCATTAGGTTTCACGCTCTGTATGTCTGCACAAGTTAAGAATGTGCTTGGTTTCACACATTCAGACGAACCATTATCTAATGAAACCATTTCTAAAAGGGATAAAGAAGAAAGAAACTAAACCAAACTATTCTTCCTCAAATAACTGGCCAGTCAAAAATGGAGTTGAGAAGAGGATGGAAGAGATTGGAGAAGGGGAGGAGGAAAGGGGGCTGAAGGAGGGAAGGACAGAAAGACAGAATGAAACATCCTAGATGCCAGGAAATAAATAGTGACCAATGTGAAATAGAAGGCAAGAAATAAAATAAGATTTCAACCAGATTTAATATTAGCAGCTGTAATTAACTACTGCATTTTGTTCAAATATCTAAAAACTATTGCATCCATTCACAGCCTTTAAAAACTATACAAGATTTGAGTAATGGAACAAGTCCTGGCAAGGCTTCCTGGAGAAACAAACATACAGCTGAGTCCATATGCTGCCAGCACTGAGAAACTGCAGCCCTGATTTCAATAATTGGGAATAACATCATAGCCAAGAATAAGCTTAGAAATATTCTATTCAAAAGTATTTTTTAATAAACACTCTCTCCAGCAAAGTTATAAGTGGTAGATTCATAAATGCATGAATGCTGCACCATATTTGATTTGGTTGGCTGCCCAGAATTGCCTCACCCAAATGTGAAGGGCCAATCCTACTTGCCTCTGCACACTTGAGGCAGGAAGGTTTCAACAGCATTGAGGCTCATGGCCAAAGCTGTGTGATGTGGCCATGAATCTCTGGAATGTCCCGACAAGGCTTTGCCAGAGGGAAAGTGAGTTGGGGTGGAGCTTTGAGTCCTGTTAAAGTTCTGAACAGTTTTTAAAATCTCAGGCAGTCATCTAAAAATAAGAAAACAATTTAAAAATGAAATACAACAGTGAATTAAAAGCTTGAAAAAATAATTAACATTAAACAAAAAATATTTAAAATATATATTTATTTTCCCCTTTCCATTGCCATCAAGGGGGTTTCAGTCGATGTATGATCTGGCCTGTTACAAGTCCAGATATGCAATTCCCCAGAATAATAAATGGCACAGTTAGTGTAACAATTACTGAAAGACTGTAACAGCGCCAGTGACCAGGGTTCGAATCTGGCATTGTCTATAAGGAGTTTGTATGTTCTCCCAGTGCCTGCGTAGATTTCTCTGGTTTCCACCCACCCTTTAAAACGATATGGCGTTGTAGGTCAATTGGGTGTAATTGGGTGGCATGGGCTTGTGGGCCGAAAAGCCTTGTTACTGTGCTGTCTAAATTTAAAAATTAAATGCAAGACTGGTCTTTGCAGCTGAACTTCACATGGAGTCCAGTGGATTGATCATGGGAACAAATGCAACACAAAACAGTGGTGCATTCATAGAAGTTGCAGATTGAATTTCAATATAATATCTGAAAGGCAGCAAATCAGATTGGGACCAAGACCTCAAGGCAAGATTAGTCCCAATAAGGAACCAACTCAAATATTAAACAAATATACTGGAGAAAATTTAAAAAAGCAAATAAAACACATAACAAAATGGAAAAATTGTCTAATAAAAGTGAGGAATTTAATGTTATTAAAAGAGAAAGAAATGCAGAAATAGTGATTAAAATATATTAAATACTTGACATTGAATGCCAATATCATTAACCTCTTAAATATATAGTGGTATAGAGAATTTGCTGATGACCCCATCAAATAACTGGAATTGAGGAATCAGAATAATGAAGAGTCAGAATATAGATCAAGAATCTGATTGGGTGATGCCAGAATAACAACCTTGGTCTCGATATCATTAAGACCAAGGATTTTGCTATTTATTTTAGGAAGTGGAGGCTAAGGGACCATGCACTTTTCACATCAATGGGACAGAGGTGGAGAGGTTAGTACCTTCAAACTCCTGAGAGTCCATATTTCAGAAGTCCTTTCCTGGATCCAGCACAGAGGCAACAATGAAGAAGGCACGTCAATGCTTCTACTTTCTAAGGAGCCAGAGAAGATTTGGCATGTAGTTGAATAGCCTACCAAACCTCTGTGGAAGGTATATTGACTGTTGCATCAAAATCGGAATTTGTAATTTGGATGCCCATGAATGAAGATGGCTACAAAGATAGCAAACAAAGTCATCATGGGCTCAGACCTCCCATCCACTAAAGACATTTACGAGAGGGGCTACCTCAAGCAAGCAGCCAACATCGTCTCACTGCTACCTTTGAGTTGAAAATACAGAAACCCGAGGACCAGTCCTCTCAAAAACAGTTTCTTTCAAACACCAATCAGGCATTTGAACATAACCTTTTCACACTAACCATGTACCACAAAAGGACTGCCTGCATTACTGCGAAGTCACTTCTTTTCTGGCATTAGGATAACCATGAATATTTATTATCTATAGCTGGAGTAGTACAAGGAGGTGGAGAACCTGATGCTGGTTGGGAAAACAAAAACTGTTCTTAATCCTAATTTCAGACTTCAGGCTTCTTTGTACATTCTGCTCGAAGTAGCAGTGTGATGGGGGTTAATTTAAGACAACTTAAATGTCAAATGTGCCAGAACATTTCTACAGATGTGTGGTAGAAAGTGTGCTGACTTCCTTTTCTTCTTTCTTTCTTTGGCTTGGCTTCGCGGACGAAGATTTATGGAGGGGTAATGTCCACATCAGCTGCAGGCTCGTTTGTGGCTGACAAGTCCGATGCGGGACAGGCAGACACGGTTGCAGGGGAAAATTGGTGGGTTGGGGTTGGGTGTTGGGTTTTTCATCCTTTGTCTTTTGTCAGTGAGGTGGGCTCTGCGGTCTTCTTCAAAGGAGGTTGCTGCCCGCCGAACTGTGAGACGCCAAGATGCACGGTTTGAGGCGATATCAGCCCACTGGTGGTGGTCAATGTGGCAGGCACCAAGAGATTTCTTTAGGTAATCCTTGTACCTCTTCTTTGGTGCACCTCTGTCACGGTGGCCAGTGGAGAGCTCGCCATATAAAACAATCTTGGGAAGGTGATGGACTTCCATTCTGGAGACGTGACCTGCCCAACGCAGTTGGATCGTCAGCAGTGTGGATTCGATGCTGTCGGCCTCTGCCATCTCGAGTACTTCAATGTTAGGGATGAAGTCGTTCCAATGAATGTTGAGGATGGAGCAGAGACAACGCTGGTGGAAGCGTTCTAGGAGCCGTAGGTGATGCCGGTAGAGGACCCATGATTCGGAGCCGAACAGGAGTGTGGGTATGACAACGGCTCTGTATACGCTAATCTTTGTGAGGTTTTTCAGTTGGTTGTTTTTCCAGACTCTTTTGTGTAGTCTTCCAAAGGCGCTATTTGCTTACCCCCTGCAAAAGGTAGTGAACACAGCCCAAGACATCACAGGCATACCCCTTCCCAACATCATAAACATCTACGAGGAATGCTGTTGTCAGAGAGCAGTAGCAATCATCAAGGATCCACACCACCAGCACATACACTGTTCTCACTGCTACCATCAGGAAAGAGACATAGGTGCCACAAGACTCGTACCTCCAGGTTCAGGAACAGCTGCTACCCCTCTATCATCAGACTCCTCAACAACGAACTCAATCAGGGACTCATTTAAGGACTCTTCGTTTTGCACTTTATTGTTTTTTTTCTCCTCTCTGCATTGCATAGTTGTTTAACATTTGTTTACATGTGTACATTGTGTAGTTTTTTTTTACACTATCAACAAGTGGTAATTCTGCCTGGCCCACAGGAAAAAGAATCTCAGTGTTGATTGTGATGTCATGCTTGCACTCTGACAATAAATGTGAAATTTGAGAGGTTTCTCATACATGTTTTCAATGGATGGGAGGTCAGTACCCTTAATGGGCTTGGCTAGGTTTACCACTTCCTGCAATCTTTTCCATTCCTGGTCACTCAAGTTCCCGAAACAGGCTGTGATGCAACCAGTCAGTACACCTTCCATAGAACACCTGTAGATGTTCAATAGAGTTTTCAATTACATACTAGATCTCCTCAGAGTTTTTAAAAAGTATAGAGGTTGGTGTGGCTTTTCCACCGTTTCCTCGATATGTTGCCACCAAGAGATCCTCCCTTTCACAATAAATAACCTTTCCTTTAGAGAATGGGAGAGAAAAGGAATTAAAAGAATTGAAAATTGTTTTTTGGGAAATAATTTATTATCATTTGAACAAATGAAGTACAAATATGGAATAACTCACGGTACAATGTTTGCATACCACCAACTGAAAACCTACTTAAAGGACATAATGGGAAGTAGACTGAGATTACCAGAAGGAAGCAGCTTTGAATATGTGATTACAGACACAATGATAATCAAAAGATTTATAACAAACATGTACATCAAGCTGCAAGAGAAAGAAAATGATGAAATAAGCTGCAAACCCAAACAGAAGTGGGAACAAGATCTAAACATAAAGATAAAAAATGAAATATGGGAAAAGCTATGCTCCGGAACTATGAGAAATACAATAAACTCGAGGTTACGCATGATTCAATATAATTGGTTACACAGGCTATATATTAAGTTAAATAAATGGGACCCAACAGTATCAGATAGATGTTTTCGCTGTAAGAAGGAAACAGGAAACACAGTACATGCAATTTGAGCATGTGAGAAAGTGGAAAAGTTTTGGGACGATCTAAATCAGGTATTAAATAAAAATCACAAAAAGCAACATACCAAAAAATCCAGAGATCTTTCTTCTAAGTAATACAAGAAGTAAAGATTTAGGCCTCAAACTGGATGAAGCACAAAAAAGATTTATTATGATAGCCTTAGCTATAGCAAAAAAATGTATAATGTCAACTTGGAAATCAGAAGAGAGCCTGAGAGTACAGCAATGGTACATGGAAATGAATAAATATATTCCATTGGAAAAAACATATCATTTAAAAAATAAAGTCACATTATTTGAACAAATTTGGGAACCGTACATGGAACATAACAGAGAGGGCCTACCACAGACCTCCAACCCCCTAAAATGATAGAATGAGAAGACGACGAAATGAACTGACCCAGTGTGTAAAAGTAGATAACCACACAATTTTCTTGTTTATTTTCATTGTGTGATGACATTGTTTAATGGGTTTATTTTATTGTATTGTATATGTTGAACATTTAGTGGGTACGGAGGGGGGGGGGTGGGAAGGAGGGAGGGAAGAAAAAGGGGAGAAAATGACACTGTATATTCAAGAGGGAAAGGTTTGTGTGTATTTTGGTTAATTTGGTGTGAAAAATAAAAAATTTTAAAAAATATGTGGACACCCAGGAACTTGAAGCTACTAATGCTCTCCACTGCCATCCTGACCATAAAGACAAATGCATGGTCCCTTGGGTTCCCCTTCCTACAATAAGCTCTTTGGTATTTCTAGCATTGAGAACATTGTTGCTTTGGCACCATAGTCAGATACTGATCTCCATCCTATAGTCTGGACTCATCATTCAGCCAACATCAGCAAATCTATTTGCAATGGAGCAGAACTTGGGCAGAGAGAAAATAGAATGAGGAATACACATTCACCTGATGACCATCAGGTGAGGAATTAATGATGCTAAATGGATGCTAAATGGATGAATGCACAAAAGAATAACATCTCCCTTTGATAATAATAGCTTTAACACAACAAGCATTCCAAACACCTTAGAAGACCACTTACATCATTGACATCAAAGCACACAGATGATTTTAGGCCAGATGATTTTAAATTAATTTCTTAAAGTGGTGAGAGAGAAAATTCCAGAATATAGACATTGACAATATGCCAAAGGATGGAACTGTAGGATTGATTTCAAACTGGAGGAAATTACAGATAGAGAGGGCAGAAACATGGACTGACCAGAAAGCAAGGATGAAAATTGTAAAATTAAGACATTTCAACCATGGATTCATAAATGAAAATCTTCATTTTCTTGTGTGTTTTTACACTGCTCATTTATGATTTCACAGAATTCCAGAATTTTATGACCACTGTAACATCATCTGTAATCCTGACACTCTATGGAAATTGATTTCAATAGTGCAGTATTTTGTTTAATCCATGTTAGAACATCACAACTTGTTATTAAAAATACTTGCACAAGGTTCAACTGTTCAACACTATGAAGAAAAAACCGGCAGAGCAGGAATATTACTTCAATAGTCCTTTAACCATTAAAAAAAGCAACATTACCAGTCAGAAGCAAGAAAACAAAAGCACAGAGAATTCTCCAAAGTAAAACTCTTGTGTGTTTCTGCCGTTACTTATTCTTAAACAAAAAAAAAACCATATAACCCGTTTACGGAGCAGAAACAGGCCATGTCGGCCCTTCAAGTCCACACCGGTTCAATAGAACAACTCCACTAGCTCAACCCTCCTGTTCTCTGCCCATAACCCTCTAACCCAATTCCATAAGTCAATTATCATCTCCAAGATGAGGGGAGGGAAGGAAATATTCTCCTGATGCAGGTGGCAGTTCAAGCTCCATCTCAGCATCACCACCTTGAACTCTCCTGTTTCTGATGGTGCGAGCCATGCCTTGAAAACGTAACAAGTAATTCAATTTCCTTAACTCTACAATTTGGGTGGCCAAATCTTAAACGTTAATAATAACACTCAAGTTTGCAATTTCCTAGCAGATGAGCACAAGATTAACATTAACTTTAATCAGCAATCACTGGTTTGAAAGATTACAGCAGACAAAACATCATGAAATGCACTAAGAGTTTCTCTTTTACAGTGAGCAGATCAATCAATACGGGACGAAGTAACTGGACATTGTTGATAGATATTTGATTTGGAAACTTAAAGGCAAACAAAAAGCGGGAAAGATGCCCCTTAGACACCAAAAATGAAAATTTCATCCCAATAAAAAGCGTTTCATGGAGCTTATTTGTGAGTCATAAATATTGCATACACAATAAAATCTATATCCTCCTTGAAACGCAATTATATACTGTTCTCTATTACATCCAAGGTGGCGCGATCCCCCCACTTCCTCCCCCCTCCCCTCCCCTCCCCCCTCCCCTCTCCCCCTCCCCTCCCCTCTCCCCCCTCCCCCTCCCCTCCCCTCCCCCTCCCTCCCCTCCCCCCCACCCCTTCCCTCCCCCCTCCCCTCCCCCACCCCCCCCACCCCACCCCTCCCCCCCACCCCCCCACCCCTCCCCCACCCCCCCCACCCCTCCCCCACCCCACCCCTCCCCCACCCCACCCCTCCCCCACCCCACCCCTCCCCCACCCCACCCCTCCCCCACCCCCCCTCCCCTCCCCCACCCCACCCCTCCCCCACCCCACCCCTCCCCCACCCCACCCCACCCCTCCCCCACCCCCCACCCCACCCCTCCCCCACCCCCCACCCCACCCCTCCCCCACCCCCCACCCCACCCCTCCCCCACCCCCCACCCCTCCCCTCCCCCACTCCCCCCACGTTTTGATGAAATGTTGGGAGAGTCAACCCCCGATGCCAACCCACTAGAGGTGAGAGCCTGGAAAACATTATCGAACAACCCGCCACCTCCCTCCGTGCAGCCCCCGGCCATTCTCCTCCTACCTCACATTGTAATAGGACATATTTCGGCGCCGTTGCTATGGTGTTCGTGGCAGCTCCCGCTCCCGACTCCGTCACGCAACTCCAACTCACCTCCTGGAGCTCCAGCCGTAGCAACGCACCAGCCAACAAACGTCACTCCCATTGGGCCGCCGCGCAGTGCGTCACCTCATTCAATGCGAAGTTGTGGTGGGGGGGGGGGGGAGAGTTTCGAGCCATGACGAGAAGCCGCAGCGCAAGTGCAGACGTCGCCCACGCCTGCCCGGAGCATCTTGACGTTCCCCACCCGCTTTGCCTGTGAGGGACAGTGCAGCGGAGCCCCCAGCCCTGCGATGGACAGACTGAGTCTGCTTCGGGCCGGATGCCTTACAGTAGAGTAGGTGCAGCCCTGACTCCTAACACCATCATCCACCGTCTATCAAGGGTGCCCACAGATTCCACTCCGAACTGGTCTCGTTCTTAATGTTAAAATAACGGTCCATTGTTTGCATTTCATCACCAGAGAGAAATTAATGTGTATCTGTCCCACCCCATTTCGTGAACTTCAGCTCTGTCACCTCACTTTCAACCTTCTCAATCCAAATAAAAACGAGATGCAAAGATCAGGGATCTGAAACGCGAACTTCTTTTCGATTCATGGCGTCAAATAGCATGGAAAGAGATCCTTCGGCCCACTGTGTCCGTGCCAGCATTCGGCCCCAACAACACAATAGAGGGGAAAGTTGTGGTACTATAATGTTAAATATTAAAAAGGTGTTAATTGGATACAGATGGGACACAGGAGAGCGGAAAGTTGACAGTTGCCTGGGAGAGGGGGGGGGGGGTTATTTCTGGCTCTGTGGAAGCAGAGCTGGGGGGAGAAGGGAGGAAAGAAGAGCTCAAGGAAAGGAGGCCTAGGGAAAAATGGAGGAGGGCAAACAGGAACTGACGTTTAATGCCATTCGGTTGGAGGGTACCCAGACAGAATATGAGGTTTCTCTAGTTTGTGGGTGGTCTTAAGGCTGGTAGTGCATGGACAGACTTGTTGGCAAGGGAATGGGGTGAGGAATTGAAATGGGTGGCCACTGGGAGATCCCTGTTATTGTGACAGACAGAGCTGAGGTGCACAACAAAACGATCTCTCAATTTCCAGAATCTCTGAGACTCTCAAGTATGTCTTCCACGGAGCCATAAACAATTCCCCTCCCCCCAGTCAATTCTCACCTTTCCTCTCCTGTGTCCCATCCATATCCAATAAACATCTTTTGTCTGTTGCCCATTCTTCCCAGCCTCTTAATTCAGGCACCTGTCTGCTTTTTACTCGAATCTTGAAGAAGGCCTCAGGCACAAAATGTCAGTTCTATATCTTTAGCTGCTATGGACCCTGCAAGACCTGCTGAGTTCTGTCAGAATTTCTGTGTTTTACTCCTCTGTACCTTGCATACATCAGGCAGCTCTTTATGGACTACAGTTTGGCATCTAACACCATCATCCGCTCAAAACTGTCTCAACACCCCACTGTGTAATTGAATCCTTGATTTCCTCACCTCCAGACCACAATCCCTATCAGTACCAGAGCACCACAAGGCTGCTTCTTTAGCCTTTGCTCTATTCTCTTTACACCAATACTATCTACAAATTTGCTGACGATAACACAGTAGTGGGTTGTATAAAAAGGGGTAATGAGTCAGCATATAGGAGGGAGATTTAAACTTGGAGAATGGTGTACCTACAACAACCTCAATTCAAATTATCCCAACAGGATCTCACCTTAACAAAGTCATCCTGCCTCCACAAGTGCCAATTAATCCTGTTTCTCATTTTTTTGGGGGTAAATTCCCCAGTGTTGATTTTAGATTCATCAATCTTTAACTGCTCCTCTTATTCCTGTGGCTTTTATTTTATAGAGGTAGCACATTCATCTGTGGCCAGAGTAGATCTGTAACATTTCTGCAAAATCCCTGCATTCTCTTCAATTGCCACCCAAAGCTACCAGAGATATATTACATTGATTTATCGATCTTTAAACCTCGTAAGAGATTTAATATCACCTCCTTAATAATGCTTATTTTTTTCTAATTTCACCACCACCTTTCTGTCCTACACATTAATGATGATTGGGTGTGTATTCATTTAAGACTTCAAATAATTCCTCGATCTTTGTGCAAATTTTCACTAATGGCCTCTACACTTTCTCTGGTTACCATCTTGCCTCAGTATACTTCTAAAATGCATTGGGACATTCCTGAGTTTTGCCCACCAGTGTTATTTCATATTCTGTCTTCACAGATACTGCATGCTCTAGCATTTACTGGGGTATCTCAGGATACAAAACATAATTACTCCTCATAATTTAACCATCAGTATAATTGCAGATAATTTGCACTATACCTCTCCAAGAATAATTTGCTCAATAGTATTTTGATTAATCCTTAACTGAGTTGCATTGCTTAAAATTGAAAACTACTCCAGTTGGAATCTGATTGATGTTATTGGAATTATTGTAATTAACTGAAGTGAATTGGCTATTTGTCATTCAGTGAGTGAATTATAGCTGTTACTTGGAGAGTTATTTTTCCATTTTCTGCTGAGTGTGGATGAAATGAACACTGTTCAATTTTTTTTAAATGAAGAACCGAATTTTGTAGCAAGAGATAATGTCACTGAATCATTGTATAAAATCTATCTGAATCTTACTCAGACCATTTATGAAAAAAGAGTTTAGACTGTATGCTGCAGGAAAATTTGGATATGCATTGCTCCCTGAAATGAGGATATACAAATATGAAGAAATAGTGCAAAGAATTGCTTTTGGTTTTGTTACAATAAAAAGTTAAAAGTATTTAAAATTGTATAAAGATGGAAGAGAGCAGGCAGAAACAAATTTTCTAATCGTAAGGGACCATTTGTACAGGTTGAAGTATAAAAGACTAACAGGATGAGGAAAATAATTACATAACAGTTGAGAAGGTTCTTCTGTAGGGATTAAAGGAGGTAACGTGATGAAAATAAAGGTACAGGCAGATGCAATTTAGGTTATCGTTCAGGTGAGGAATAGACAACACACACAACAGTGATTAGGTTGCATCAATTTCTATGCAACAATGACATCCAAACATTCAACTATGGTAACAGGAAGGAAAACAGAAACTGATGCACATTCGATGATTATTTAAAATATTTTCATTTCCTATTGAACTGTGAAATTTCAGTATTGGCTACAGGTGGATGCAGCATTTTTACACTTATGTCACTCAATTCCCAACTTAGAGTTTAAGAGTGCTACATGTAGAGATGCATTAAAAGGCTGTTTGAGCCCTCTGAGATTGGTTCAAGGTTCCTTTTATTGTCATGTAATACATGTTACATGTAAACTTTTACCTGCCGTAACACAAAGGGTTGCCATGTGAATTGCCTGGCGCACCTAATAATAGAAGAAAGAAAAGCATAAGGGAGTCCCCTCAGAGTCCCTTCTGAATGTCTGTGGATTCACCTCCAGTGCTTCTGCTGCATCCACAGCCACAGACTCCAGTTCAAACCATTGGCAGCCCAATCCCCAGGTCCAAACTTCCAATAAGATTATGCAGCCTTCAGCGCCTGAGACCCTTTGGTAGCCCTTCATGCCCCCAGACCTTCTTGAATCCCAATACCTGGTTCTCATGAGCCAGTCTCCAGCAGCCTGGTGTGATTCCTTTGACTGCAAGTCACCAGTAGCCTGCCACCTGTGTGAGTCCTTCGACTGTTGCCAACTACCCATAGTCTTTGTGCTGCCAGCTGCCAAGCCCCTTGCTGGTCTGCTCCCTTTGTCACCTTTCCTGTAGCATCATCTTCCATACTTCTTCTCAACAGAGAGTGTCCTCCCCGTTTCTGGTGCCTTGCACCAATCTGCTGCTCCCCCAAAGTCTGCAACACCTCGTGGTACACTGCCCAGCGCAGGAACTACTATCTTGGCTATAGACCTCTGTGGTCACAGGATTTCAAAAAGTCTGTCCCTTTAATGGGCTGTTAAAAGCCTGTATGGCACTGTTGGCATCAGGACTAGGCAGGAGGGTAGTAGGACACTGCAGGGCAGCACTGTGTCTCCTCTTTCCCTTCTCCCAGGGCTGCACCAGTGACACTATTTTTTGGCAGCCCTTAATGAAGTCATAGAACTCGTTTATCAATTAATTTGTCATAAAGTAAGGGGATCAGTCTTTCCTCATTAGCACAGTGCATTTTATTAGCAGACAATTAAGGCACGTCTGCAGGATCCAGATTAGGCTACAACTGGGATAAGCATCAATGAACCAGTAAGGGATGTGAAAAATCACCAGAGTTTCAGATCCTGTACATTTTCCTGCATTATTCTATCCACCATAAATTTAAGATCATAATATTCCTTCCCGTAACCCAATAAGCCCCAACTCAAACATCAGTTTATACTTGATCACCTTTCATTCCAATTTCTAAATTCTCATCTTCGTTTACAAATCTCTCCATTACTTGATCTTCTTTCTGCTTCAGATAACCCCTCTAGCTCTGCAAGTCTCAAAGATCATTATGGTTCTCAAAATATGGCCTCTTGTGCAATACAGTATTGGTCACCATTCAAATCTGGGCTCCCATTGTTGAGACCTTAAGCTCCAAATTTTTTTCCCCCCCCAAACTTCAAAGCACTCTACCTCATTTCCTCCCTTATTAACTAATATCCAATTCTTTGTCAAAGGAGTTCTGAAACAGTCCTTAGAGCATTAGGTTGTTTGTTAGATATTGTACTTTTGTGCCTTCTTGGAGCATTTTATCACTGTAATACACTGTTTAAATTAAAATAATTATATTGTTTGACCAAAGTATATGTTTTATTAGTTGATATCTGTTTGATCACTTTAATGTTATTCAAATGCAGTGTGCTTGCAAGTATTTCCAAAGTTTTATCTTTTTGTCAGCTGATATTATCATTAAATAACTGCCAAGACCCTCTTCAAAATTCTAACTTGAACAAGGCTACTTTGCTGAAGCCCTGAAAACAGCTAACTTCTATTATTGATTGGACCTGTCTCCAGGAAGGAGTCAAGACCAAGAGCAGGGTTTTTATAAACGAATTAAAAGTAAATAATAATAGGATTATTGAGGGCAGTTCATCAAGTATAATTTACATGAATTATTTCAAATGTTAAAAAGCAAAGGCACATGATATCCAACAAGCAAATTGGGTTCACAATTGGCTAACTGAGAGGAAGCAAAGGTTAATGGCCAAGAGGCTGTAAGATGCAGTTCCACAAGGCTTTATAGTAGTTGTTTTTTTTTGCATTCAATTTCATATAGATTGATGTTTAGAAATGACTGAATACATCAAGGAAGTTTTCTTAAGATACAAAAAAAAAATGCATATAATCAAGAAGAATGAAGCTTTAGGTTGCAGGATGATATAGATAGTCTGGTCAGTTGAGCAAAGACATGGCAAATGGAATTTAATCCAAAGGTGAAATAAGGTATGGGAAGACTCAGTAAATGAGAAAGTCTGGAGTAGGTAGAGGAACAGGACAGGTTAGTAAAAAGGTTATTTAATAACCAAGGCATTAAATGTAAGAGTAAGAAGGTAAATATAGAATATTTGTTGACTGGAATTCTGACCATTGCAGGCAAATGTGATTGCAGTGGAGAACAAAGGAAATTTATGATATTTCCAGAACAGAAATTTTATCTCAGGCAAGATTAAATAGCAATGAGACTAAGGGAGGTTTGGTGGAAATATTTTTGATCAGCCTAGGTAAAACAGGAAGGACCATTTTCCCTTAACTGAGGCTTCAAAGACGAGATGGAACATAAATCAAAATTCAAGAAAAATTGAGCTAATTTACTTCTGGTGAAAAAGATCAAAAGACAGCAAAGCTCACTCCTTTTAAAGTTCTTGGATGTATTTTTGAAATAGTGGTTAGCACAATGCTATTACAGTGCTAGCGACCCGGATTTGAATCTGCTGGTGTCTGTAAAGAGTTTGTACATTCTCCCCTTGTCTGCATGGATTTCTACTGGATGCTCCAGTTTTTCCTCCCCCTCTTCAAAATGTACAGGGAATGTAGGTTAATTGGGGTATTTGGGTGGCATGTGGGTCGGAAGGGCCCGTTACTGTGCTACATACCTAAATTTTTAAAGAACCAGGACCTAAAAGCTACAGATTAAGTGCTGGAAGGTGGGAATACCAGTAGGTTGTGTACTCCTTCTTCAATACAGGTAAATTGATAGCCTATATAAGATCCAAATGTATCACATCAATGGATTTACTTCAAATTGTCAACTTATTTTTACATTTCAGGGAGTTTTAATGGCAAGATCTGTACTCCTCAGGAACGGACTAAATCCATGAGATCGGAATCATTGTTTGCAGCCCAAAATTACTTTTGTACCAATGTAGAACACAAGCAAAAGTGCCTTAAACAGACAGCTGGATGATAATTTTTAAAAGTTCACAATGTAGACTTGCAGTACAAGAATATTGCAAATATTCAGCCAATGACCTTTCACCAACATGAATATACACTTCATTTGGTATTTAAAGTGGAATCTCAGACAAAGCTGTCCTGATGTAGGAGGTGCAAAAGTTGCAGATTAGAATTTGGTTCAAGAGCCAAGGTTTGGATAAAGCTGCATTGCAAAGTTCACAGCTATTATTTAAAGAGGAATACTACAACGGATTCTTACCTGTCCCAATATCCAGATAAACTAGTTAATCATAATACCAATTGTAACTTTTAAAATGCACAGATAACAATCTACATTATGAAAGCAAGACCATCTGTGTTCAAGTTCAAGAGCCAACTCGTACATCACTGCTGGTCAGTTTTCCATGATCTTTCAGGAACTGCATGATATGTGGTCGTCTTCGCCAAGTTGCTTTGAGTCCATATTCGCGTTCTGGCGTGTCTTGGACCAAAACATCTGCTGAGAAGGATTCTTCAGAACAATTGTCTTTCAGTGCAAGACACTTGTCTGAGCAGCCTAACAGTCCACCAGGGAGAGGAGTTGCATTTTGTTTATTCAATTCATTGTTTCTTAATCTACCGCAAATATTTTTCTTCAAAATAGCTGCTGAGGGTTCACCATCAGTTGTGGGAGTGTTAACTTGTGGCAAGGTGAACACCTCATCAGCCGACTGAGATGACCGCTCTGAAAAGATCTCAGTTTCATCTGAATCTGTTTGATGGTTGATGCCTTTCAAAGGAGGGCATAAACTAGAGCACCTCACAGACTTATTCCAAACTGTACTTTTGCCATCCAAGTTGTTCTTTACTGCATATGTTTGGCTACTTTTCTGCATGTCCAATATATTAGACTTCTGAACATTTTCATTGGTGTCAATTCTGCACTGTCGAAATTTGCTTCCCACGAAAGAAGTTTTATTTGTTTGGAATCTGCCTTGCCCATGGGTTTGAACCTTCTGACAAGTGCTAACTGGAACTTGGTGGTTCTCCTTCTGAACAGTACCCATAAAGGTCAAAGGAACAAAGTTCATGTGCAGTTTTCTCACAGCCCCTGTTTTGGATGCAGTGCTCCGTTTGTTGGAGATGCAACGTTGTTTCGCTCTACCACCAGATTTTTGTTCTTGTCTTGGTCCCTGCACAGCTGTAGTTTCAAACTCTGGCAACACCTTGAGTTGACAAGAGGAAGAAACATATTATTCCCATTCAAAATATTCAAACAGTTTCTTTATTTTCTTACAACTATGGCACAATTTTATATGACTATCAATCAATAATTGACACTAAATTACTGTTTCATCTTCATCCAAAAATAAACAAACTTAGGGCTATTAACTCCTGATTTAAAAAAGTGCTTTGAAATATACAGTATTACCCTACAGATAATCTTCAAAATCATATACTTTGCAACATGTACCGTGGAGCTGGAAATAATCAGCTGTCTACATGCAATACATAAGATACAGCAATTTAAAAATATGCAATATCTTTTCTACCAAATACAGTCTTTAGGGCAAACATTGAATGACATGGATCTGACCAGAAATAGGCAAAATAATTCAGCAGTTTGTGTCAATTGCACTGCTCTTACAATTTCATTTAACACCTGCAATATTATAGTATTTAAACGAGAATTTAAAATGGTAACATGATGGGAGAAGGTTAGAACTCCCTTATAATACAAAAAAAATTACAAAATATAACACACCCACGTGACTGCAGACTTCTGGTCAACAGGTATACAGGAAACCTGACGGGGATTGACTGCAGATGGTAGAGACAAGACTTTCTTGCGTTTTTCTCCCTTCAGTGGACTCTCTAGGAACAACAAGGGTGGCTTCTTGGATCGGCTTGATTTCTTTTTGCAGGGCATCAGGCACCCAACATCTTGGTCTCAATATTGAAAGGAATAACATTTAAAAAAATTAATTCACCACCAAATTGTTTCCTGTCATAATTTATTAAGTTGCTGAATGCTATAAATAAAGATGGCATCAAGACTTTTGGACTCCACACAAGTTACCAGAATAGTTAGACAAAATACTTGGGCAGCTTGGTGCACACACGCATGCACAGGCCCCTCCAAGAGGGAAATAATATTGTGCTGCATTTCATAAAACCGACAGGCAATGTTGTAAGTTCTAACAATTGCCTGCCAAATTGTACAAGTCACCTCTCTCTCTCATCCTTCATTGTTCCACAGAGAAAACCCTTTGCTTTACATGTTCTCCAATCCAGCTAACATCCTGGTAAATGTCCTCTGCACTTTCTCTAAAGCATCTACACCCTTCTTATAATGAGGTGACCAGAACTGAGCACAATATTCCAAGTCCAAGAAATCCAATGGAATGTTAACCCTCATTTCAAAAAGAGGTTGGTTTACTAAAGCAAGGATGTTACATTTCAGATGCACAAAATTCAGCTGGAGTACAATGTAAACCATAGCCTTGTACGTCTCAGAAAACAAAATTGATCGACTTTTGGGAGAAGGTGGAACAATTCACTGTAATACACAAACTTTGAGTTAAGTTATGAAACTAACCTGCACAGTTTGATTTATAGTCTCTGAGCTTTGAAAGTTGGTAGTAGCCTGGAGACTTTTTTTTGTGGATAGATAAACTACTTGCTCTAGTAGCAGAATTCAGAACAAGAGGTCATAATCAAAATATTCAAGCTGATCCAATACGAATAGTCAGAATCTTTCTATCAGGAAGTTTTAAAAAAAATACAGTGAGAAAAGAAAGATTTATAGGGGATGAGAAGGAATATTTTCATAGAGGATGATGGGACATGGCAAAAGTTGGCAAACTGCAGTTCGCAAACCACGTGTAGCTTGTTTACATGTAAGGTGCGGCTCACGGTAATATGTTGGTTGGAGGAGATATCAGCAATTCTGAAGCCACCCTGGGACACTGAATCTCTGCAACCAGACTGCAGAGGAGCGAAGCAAGCAGCATATGCTGGAGTCACGTTTTCATCACTTGGGCCAGGCCACACCAAGGAAGACGCCACCAACATGGGGTATGAGATGTTCTCTTTGGCAATGCTGCTACCTCTAGTCTCTGCAGGTACCTGTACTGTTGCAGTGTCCACAGCTGAGTGCATGATGCAGTAAGCGATCCAATGCAAAGGTGCTTCCTGCAGCAGGGCAAGGCCACAGGACCCACAGCTCTGCTCCCCTCTTCCCAATGGCCAATGGGATGGGGGGTGGGGGTGAAAGAGAAGTGGCTGCTCAGAGCAGAGGTTGAGATATGGAGTGGTCTAACCTTTGCACTGCCTGGTGCTGACTTTCCAATCTAGAAGGGCTAGGGACTGTTCATGGCTACTGACAGGACCTTCACTGCTGTCAGCTCCAGCTCTGTCCTGGCTTGGCGCCTGCTTGAGGTCTTCATTGAGGACCACCTCTCCTCCCTGTCTCTGTTGTCTTGCTTCCCCCCCACCCCATCCCTATCAGAGCACCAGGACAGACACCCCACCTTTGGGGCAGGCCCTGCATCAGAATTCTCCTGGCCCAGCCCTGGCTTCCTGACCTCTGTGGCTGCACTCTGCTTTGCCCAGCCTTGCTCTGAGTAGCCACTGGGGTGAGGGGAGTAGAGGTGGGATGGGGAGGAGCAGAGCTGTGGGCCCCATGGCTTTGCCCTGCCACAGGAGGCTCCTTTGCATTGGATCGCTTACTTCATCGTGCGTGCACTCAGCTGTGGACACTGCAACAGTGCAGGTATCTGCAGAGACCAGTAGCATTAGCGTTGTCAAGGAGAACATCTCAGAATCAGGAGTTATCTATTCAGTCTGTCAAGCCTGCTCCCACGTTCAGTGAGATCACAGCTGATCTGGATGTAGGCCCATCTCCACCTTTCTCCCACACCTCTAAAATTCCCCTATGATGCAAAAATCTTACTGTATCAGACTCTACTGCTTCTTTGGGTGGAGATTTCCACAGAAAACAAATCAGTCAGAATTTTTGAAAATTTTATTTATAGGTACCATACAATTAAATTTCATTCACAATTAATTATACATGCCTTTTACAAATTGAAAAAGGAAAATAGAACAAAAAAAAAGAAAAAAGCTCCCCCAGAAATCCTAAGAAAAAAAAGAGAAAAAGACCTAAGCCACCCCCCCAAAAAAAACTGGAAAAGAAAAAAATGGAATGGATATTTTAAAAAATTCTGGAAAAATTACTTAAACCAACACATTCTAACAATTCAAATATGTAAATCTTATGTTTTAAATCAATTCTAAATGTTAAATTCCAATATATCCAATATTAATCATGTATCCATAAAGAATCTCTTAACTCTTCCATCATCCAATTTAAAATTCCATGTTGAATCAATTCTCTAAAGTAAAATAAAATCAATACAACTCCATTCATAGACATATTTAATAGGAGAACTCCCTCCTAATGGCTCTAAAGAATATAACATCACCCCCATTTATCATGCAGGATGTCGCTCATTGCCACAAACGAGCCCATGAACAGCAGCTGATATATTCGGGTGCCCTTCACCTCCTAGGTGTTACATCAGAACAAAGTCTCTATTTTATTCATCCATTGCCTCATTCTGAATATTTCCCTCTCATTTATCAGCAAAGCTTCCACAAAATCTGATGGCTGTTTGCAATCCATAAAAAAATTATTTTTGCCATCCGGTAATACAAATCTTCATCTATGCTGGATAACGTAATGTAAACTTGATTCTCTTTTCCCAAAGATTTTTCTTGGACTTCATTAAACTGTCTCCTCTTAGCCAACAATTGTGTAGTAGTGTCCAGATAAAGGAAAACTTTCAAGCCATGATATTATAGTGGGCTTTTCTTTATTCTTACTTTTTCCGCTGTTAAGGATAAAATCTTTTCCTTGTCCTGATATTTTGAACATTACTATAGAGCGAGGTTTCTCATTTGATTGAGGCCATTGTCTGAGGGCTCTATGTGCTTTCTCAATTTGACCTTCAAATTGATTTAACCCCTTAGGTATCCATCCTTGGAGAAAATTAATTATGTCATGCTTTTCTTCTTCCTCCAAACCAATAATTTTAATGTTGTTTCTCCTACTAAAATTTTTCATCTTATCAGTTTTTTCTGAGTTTATCTTCCTCTCAATAATTTCTTCCTTAACTTCAGACTCCAATTTTTCCAGGTTCTCCTTTACATTTTCATTCCTTT
Organism: Narcine bancroftii; assembly: GCF_036971445.1. Lineage (NCBI taxonomy): Eukaryota > Metazoa > Chordata > Chondrichthyes > Torpediniformes > Narcinidae > Narcine > Narcine bancroftii. Next base: position 80,142,258 of record NC_091479.1, on the reverse strand, counting down.
TGCATTATCTTCTTATAATTCCAAATTTCCCATACCATCTCTTGTAATTCACCATCGATGTTCTCTTTATCCTTCTGTATAGCCTTATTCATATTTAACATCTTCATACACTGAAGTAACTTCTTCAAATCTTATATCCTCTTGTCCTTGTTCCATAATTTTTGCTGTCTTTTCAAATCCTTCATAAATTGACAAAACTGTGAAAAAAACCTTCCTGTTGTCACTGCAATCAATCATCTCACTTGAATTCGATGACCTGTCCTTGCTTAAAGAATCTGCTTTCCTTGGCCCGTCGCCATCTTCCCAGCCCACAGGCTGGTCAGATGCTGCAGTTCCCAGCAACTCAACTCTCTAACAGGCCCTGGTCATCACTCCAGGTCCAGGATTTCTCTGTATCAAAGGCCTCGCTTCATATTTAAGAGCAACACCTTCATCCACTCCAACAACAACAATTATTTTCTTCAGAGGCATTTTAAAAGGTAAATGGACTGTTCTTGTATTCTTCCTTCATATTTTAATTTCTATTTACTTTAGAATCTCACTTCCTATATCACATGATTTCCCCATCAGTCAGAATTTTGACAATATTTGGGACATTTTTGTGTACTTTTTGATTATTGAAACTAATACAAATTAGCAGTTTAGAAACTACATATAGCAATAAATATTATTACATACATGTATTTCTTATATTCATAAATGTTTTGTTACAAAATATGCATGCAATAAAAAAGTGTATGTAATATTCTTTTCCTGTCTTGCGGCTCTCATACTTCTGAAGTTTATCATTAAGCACGTTTGGCCCCCCCCCGGTATCTGGACAAGCTACCAGGGGAAATGATGGAGACAGGTACATCTGCACATTTAAAAAACATTTGGATAGACACAGATAGAAAAGGTTTAAAGGGATATGGGCCGAATTTCAGGCAAATGGGATTAGTTCAGAAAGGCACCTGGATGACATGGAGGAGTTGGGCTGAAGGGCCTATTTACCTGCTGTATATCTGCATGACTCTAAACAATTCCCCCAACCCCACTCCCAATTAATATCTGGAAACAGCGAGACCAGAAATGTTCAAAGATGATGATAGATCCCTACCCAGAAATATGAAATGGTAGCAAACAATTATATTTTTAATACAGTCATCATATAATTGACTAGCAAACCTACCTCATGGAGTGGAGTACTCTCTGTGATATTGTGGTGGAATCGCATGAAGAAAGCTTGTTAGGTCTAAAGATTTTACCAAAATGTTTTGAAGTAAACAACTCAAGGCCAAATTAGCCATGATGGGGGTGGGGCAAGGGATCTTGAGGCTGAAGCTTAATGAATAAGACCAATAAGTGATTTAAAAATACTGCTGTTCTTCTCTTTCAGATCTCAAGTATAATTTTCAATACTATAATTGTGTTATTATGTGTATAAATAAGAGCTACATTTCCCAGCAGTTGGGCAGAAACCAGGAAGTGACATATGATGGGGGTTGTTGCTCGAAGTCAGTTGAAGCAGCATGGAGAATAAAGTCGGTAAAGTGTTAAACCCTTGTCAAGGTTGTTCTTCTTGAAAGAACAACCATAACATAGTATCAGAAGTTGGATTTGAACCCACGCCTCCAAGCGGTTTCCACCTAACCGTGTGCATTGCATGCTGGGAAGCGCAGTTCTTTCTTACAAATACAATAATCTAACTACATTAAACAAGTATTACGAGCTCCTGTTTTAGTAAAATGAGATCATCATTAAGGAAGAGCATAGACAGAAAGAACTGAATGGTCAGTTAACATTTAACATGAGCACCATCACAACACAAGTCACAGCTCAACAACAATGATACATTGGAAGAACTGAAGGAAGGCTTGTCAGTCTTCCCATCAGTTAATCATTAATTCTGGACATCAAACAAATTTCAAAGGGTTACGTTTCAACAAAGTTCAGTCTTTTAAATTCAGTGAAGTAACTTTCTAGATTTTGTCCTGGACTGTAACACACACACACACACATCTGTATTTTAAATTGTATGCATCTGTAATAACTACTGTAACTTGGGCCATTAGTTGCCACCAATTTCTTTTCTATCCAGTCCCCGAGTATCCTGCTACATCAACCTGTGAAAGGATGTTGAACAGTTATCATAATAACAGAATTCATAATAATATGATCCATTAAAGACATCTGTGAGGTGTGACCTCAAAAAGGCAGCCAACATCATAAAGGGCCTCCATCACACTGGTCACAACCTCTTCTCACTTCAGGAAGATGGTTCAGAAGCCTAAAGTCCAGCCCTTCTAAGATCAGCTTCCCCCCCCCCCCACCCCCCCACCCTGTCAACAGCAATCAGGCTCTCAAACTTCCCCTTACTACCCTGATTATAAACTAGTCCAGCATGAAAATACACTAAGTTTTATTGCTTTTAAAGTACCTGTTTGACTGCAGCAACTAAAAATGTGCATTGTAGTTAGGTTTACAACAATAAACTCATGATTATAATTAACATCCCAATCTCCGATTTTAACATCGCTTATAATAACTATCTATCTAATTGAATAGATTTTTCAGGAGATCCCATATTCACAAGTGTGCTCCAATTCTGGGTTATTCCAATTTAATAATACAACTTTACCTTTGAATGCAGGCCACTTTTTTTCTTTGTATTCAGTTCAACAGCATTTCTTATACAGTTCGCAACTGTATAAACAAACAAATCGTTTTCCCTGCTACTTCTGGTTGCGTGAGAATCAAATGGTTACATTTTTCTATTCATTATTAGATGAAGGGGGCAATACATTAGTTTGCTCGAGACTCGTACAGCACAGAATCGTCTCTCCCTCAACTAATTTACGCTCTTGTGAGACACACAAGAAACACTGCTGGGATCTTGAGAAATCATTCAGCCGCTGGGTCAAGCAGCGTCCGTGGGGAGACATAGACCCTTCAAAGTCCCGATAAAGGGTCCCGAGCCGAAACGTTGACTGACCAGTCCGTGTCGCCCCTTTTGACTCCAGTCGCGAAAGAGGGTCCCGAGCCGAAACGTTATCAATCAGCTGCCTGACCCCGAGTTCCTCTTCATGTGTTGGCCTCCCCAATCAGGCCGTCGTCGTTCTTTCTCACTGTACTTGTTACTCCAGAAAACTCGACGGCGACAACTCATGTTCTTCCCCCGGACACTCTTGAAAATAAAAAGGTAGCCTGGTTCAAAGCGTCGATGTCGCAGGTTCTAGCTCCTCGAAACAAACGACAAACCTCCCCTCCCTAAATGGGCATCTTTGCATTCCATTCGGGCTCAAATTACTGACGAATCTCGAAAGCCCCCCGGATCAGTTCAGCAGCGCGACCCTGAGCTCCCAGCTCCGTCCCGGACCCGGCCGCTGGTCACTGGGCTCCCTCCGATTGGCCCTTTCCGAAGGAACAAGGAAACGAGACACTTCAGCTCCCTCATTGGTCGCCTGCAACCCACCTGACCTGCACGCTCCCGTCTCATTGGTGAGGGGTCGAACGCTGGGAAATTCAAACACAATCGAATTGCTGACAAACTGTAACAAGGGCGAATTGGCGGCGTGGACCGAGCGGCTCCCCACAGACTGGGGTGGGAGGGGAGGGGAGGGGAGGGGAGGGGAGGGGGGGAGGTCGGGCAGCCCAAGGCGAGCTCGAACGGCGAGATAGGAGCCGGGCGGGAGGTCAGGAGATCGGCCCAGCGAGAATCCGCAGCGCCAAGTCCGGCAGGGACGGGCATCGCCGTGTCCGGGAAGCCCGGATTGTCCTCGGGGACGGGGACGACCCGCTTTGCTGAACTCGCTGGGATGCAGGTGAGTGCAGTGAAGCGGGGCCCGGCCTGTGCGTGGAATTGAGGGTAACAAACTGCAGCAACGGCCCAGGGTTCCAAAGTCTCCCCGCCGGCTCTCCCGCGGTAATGCTGATCGCAACCCCCCCCCCCCCCCCTCCTCTCCGCAGCGCACTCCGGCGATTCTTGGGTTGGAGACCTAAAAGGAGCCCAAGTTGTTCCCCAACCGTGCACTGACTGATCTGCAGTCGCCGTTCAGTCGAGGCGACCAGGAGGAATGTGCTGATCCCCGGGTTCACGTGGACAATTCTCTCGTCCTTTCGCTTCTTGGGAACCATCATGTTAGATCGAGATTCCCTTTATTGTTATGTTATCGTTTTCCTTTGCACAAAGGCATGCTCCACTGTCAAGACAAGAAAGAGAAGGTAAAGAGAGACCCTTTATTGGCGCCCGGGGGCCGGCTCCTCCAATGCCTTGGCCACCGTGCCCCCGAAACGTCTTAAGTAACACGGTTTCCAGTCGGTCCCGGGGTAGAGCGGAGCTTGAGGCTTCTTAGTCACGGCATTCTCCCTCTGGCGTCTCTCTTTCCTGCTCCTTCTGTCTCCTTTCCACCAACTCCATCTTCCCTCTCCATCCAGAGAGCTACCCCCTCCCCCTATCCACCCACCTGTGACTTCTTCAGTTGGCCTGCCTTCCCATCCCCAACATTTTATTCAGGGGCCTCCCTGCTTTTTGCTTATACCACGATGAAGGGCTCAGCACCGAAACGTTGGTTGCACCCATGACTACTTTAGGTGTTGCATGACCCGCCGAGTTTCTCCAGCACTTTTTGTCAATTTCAAAATCCTGATTCTCGTTTTTAAATCTATGTTTGGCTGTACCAGCTCACCTATTGCAATCTTTACTCATGGACCTCTAGAAGATATTTGATAGGGTCCATTAATACTGCTCTTAAAAAAGACACTACCAAGCTGGCTGGAGTCAACTGAAAATGTCCACTCATTCTATTCCTAATTGTAGATCCTAATGTATCTTCTCACAGCCATTCGCTGATTGTCTCTTCTCTTGCAGAACAGAGTGTCTGACTTTAAAATTTAAATTTCCTTTGGGCTCCTGCATCTGCAAGGGTCTTCAGCTGCTTCCTTCAAACCTTGAGATGGTCAACATCTGATCCTGATGAGTTTTTAGTCAAAATACTTAATGTCATTTGTCAACCTATTTTGTTTAATGGGTGATATATTGCACTGTGCCACACTTGTTACCCATGTTTCTGATTAACTGAATTTCTAAATGTGCTGTCATGTTGCAGGCACAGAGTTGTGTCTTACTGAAAGAGCTCCTGGTGCAATAAGAATGAAGGCCAGTCCACGGAGGCCCTTAATTCTGAAACGGAGGAAACGCCCCCTAACCTTCAGTAATCCTGTGGATATAAAGGACAATGCTGGTGAAGACCAGACTTTTGGGAGCAAAATTGCTGTTGATCTTGAACCGGTCGGAGCCTGCCCAAATAAAGATGCCTTGGGAACATCCGAAAAGAGCACAGCCACTGACATTCCAAAATTTCCAGAAGGGGTTCGCATTATAAACCATCCGTCAATGCCCAGCACTCAAATTGTATTAATTCCAAAAAATGTGGATCTTCAAAGTATTATAGCAGCACTTACTGCAAGGGGAAAAGAAAGTGGTTCCAATGGTCCCAAGAAATTTATTCTTTTGAGTGGCAATTCAACTTCCTCTTGCCAACATTTGTCTTTGGGAAGTAATGATCCTTCCTCAACTCAAAGTGATTTAACTCATCCTTTGAAAGGCAGCCAAAAATCTCTCAAACTACGGGAAGGATCTAGTCTCCAAGTTGCAGCTTTAGATAGTAAAGTGGCATCAGTGAATTTTGCAAACAGTGTCGAAAAGGAGGAGCCATCGGCTCTGTTCAACCCAGGCACCAATACAGGTAAGAAATATTCTTTAGTATCATTGTTACATCCAGTTGGGAGATTAGCTGGAAAATACATTATCTGAAGTAAGTGAAATACAAATTAAAATACTACTCACTAACAGTACTCTGTCTTTTGCAGTTTCTAACGCATAGATTTGGACCACTTGCTATAATTCTCTGCCACAGCGAAGGAATTGATTTGCGAATGCTATTGTTCTCAGACAATGTTCAGTGACTGTATATGTGTAGTTATCAATGTTTGGACTATTTGTTTTCATATTTATTACAACAAAGAAGGGAGTCATTCAGGGCACCAGATCTATTGCCAACTCTCGTAGCAATCCTAGCAATCGCATTCCCCAAATTACTTTCCCCGTAACCTGTTCTCCATCACATTCCCTCCCCCACCCTGGTTGAAGACAGCAGCACTAACTGCTGCGCCATCTTGTTCATTTTATGCATGAACGCCAGATATTTTGGCACCCAGGAAAAGTAGAACCAAATCCGTTTAAGTCCATCTTCACTTCAGTCACAGGATATAAAAGTGAGCAGTTGAGAATTACTTTTCTGTTTTACGCTGTTATCTAAATACCTTAGATTGTCATAGTTTATGCTTCAAAGTGATATTTTTTGTTTTAATTTATTCAACTAGTTTTGTAAGTAAAAGCACAACTATATTATTGAAACTTCATACCAAGTGTCAGAGCCCCTGCTACACGATAATCAAAAAACAAATACTAGTCAGAGGCTTCATGCAAGAAACCCCTTCAGGTGATGTATGTTGATAATTTCAATTTAATTGTAAAGTAAGAAGGTCGTTTATAGAAATTTTAGGCTTAAATAAGTGTCACAGAAAATGTATGAGCATTGCAATTGCATCTGCTTCCATTGTTCCCCATGCCCTCTACAAGGTATCCACACTTTTCCTGAAGTGATGCCGAGAACTGTCTGGTCGTAGCTGGAGTACTGGGAGGTTGTTTTTAAAGTTTTATCATCACCCTTCAGACCTTATATTCCACACTATTATTTTATGAAACCTCATCACTTTCTCAACCTACTCTATCACATTCAATAATGCATACACAGATACCCAACAATCTCTATCTGTATTCCTTCATAAGTTGTGTCCTCCAGTTCATATTCTCTTTATTTTGTAATTTTTCTGTATTAAATTGCATCTGCTGTTTATATCCTACTCACAGTTACAAGTTTCGGTCCAGTTTCATGTTTTAAATCAGTTTTGCTTTGATAAAGCTTGTCAGAATGAACAGTTGCTTAAATATAGCCTGCTTTCCACAGGTTCAGGATGTCTTTGCATTGGTGTGGTCATTAAATCACTTATTGATCACCCGTTAATAAGAAGGGCTCCCATTTCAGGGTACATCTGCATCCATAAGATTTTCTTTCTGTCGATGCGTTCAACATCCCAAACAGTTGCTTTGAATAAAAGACAACTTTCACTGATCTCTTCATATCTTCAAACAGACTCAAGAATCAGGAACACCATTTTATTTTTTAAATGGCTGATAACCTCTTTGCAGAATGACACCCAAGAACATTCTTTCTATCAACAGTGAACTGTCACAAAGGAATAGGATTATACTTATTGTGAGTACATCAAAGATGTTCTCCAATGCGAGCTGAGCAGGTGCTTTTCAACCTGCACCAACCAAGTTCTCAAAATTGATGGTGGTCTGAATCTTGGAGCAACCTTGGCACATCAGCAGGTCCTGCTCAAAGATGCACACAGTTCAGATTTTGAAGTGTGTTGTATTTGTTCATTGTTGCTGGATCTCAGTTCTGGAACTTTCTATCCAACAGCATTGTGAGAGTACCTTCTCTACAGGGACTCCAGAGCTTCAAGTAGATGACCCACCATCAACTTCTCAAGGGCAATTAGAGATGGTCAATAAATAGTGGGCTTGCCAGTGAATCCCAAGAATGAATGAATAAAATCATCCATGTGAGCACCCAGCCCCTCTCACTGTCTCTTTGCAAGCATCCACATACAGTGTCCCTGTGTTTACCACTTGTTCCAATGAAAGAGAATAGATCTGCTCATGTCTGTGATTTCTCCCCCACGTTTCCCCCCACCACCCCCTACCCCGGTAATAATGAAATTAATGGAAAAGCCATTTTTACAGATTGGTGTACACGTAATGATTGGGATTTAAAAACAAAATTACAATGAAGTAACTAGGAGTGCAATCTTTCTCAACTGGGTGAATTCTCTTCATATTTGAATGGACTGGATTCCTGGTACTTTCTGGGTATAGTGGAATTAACGACTTTATCTGGGGGATTTTTTGTGTGTTTAATTCTATATCTACCATCTTCAACTGCTTGATCAAATGCTTTCCACTATATTTGATCATCATGACAATTAATAACAACTGAAACACTTAAGTAGTTTGTGCTTAAATGCAGAGAAACCTGGACAACAGGCTTAGTTGATTATGTATAAGTAACATTAGTGCCAGATAATGGCATCTCCATTAAAGCATAAGCCAAATCCTAATTGCTACCAGAAACATTAGTGCCAGCCACAAAAGTGAATGAGAGGTTATCAACTTGTCCATTAAATGAAGCTCTGATGGCATTTAGAAAAGTTGACTCCATTGAGGACAAAGTAACCTGTTATTCACTTTCTCCACCAGTCATGCAATGTTTGCTACTTATTAAATCAGCCCGGTAACAAAGAAGAATGTAGTGACTGGTCTATACAACTATCTGCTGATGGCTTGGAAGTACACTGTTGTGAAGAGATTCGAGCTGTTGGTTCACATTAACTCCTGCCTACCAGCTGCTCTTGACCCAATCCATTTCTCATGTTGCCGAAACAGGTCCACAGATGGCCCTAGACTCAGCCCTGGAACATCTATTTATCAACTACTTCTACTTTCGACATATAGTAACCAAACAAACTTGTTAAGTAGCTTCATGTGCAGTACCTTGTCAAAGCCCTTCTGAAAATTCCAATACATCCACTGCATCTCATTTATCTGGTCTGCTTGTCACTTCCTCAAAGACTTCCAATAATAAATGTTCTATCCATTTCAGAGCAATCCTGGACAAGACCTTGTTTTCCACTGCCTACTGCATATTTTCCACTCACAGTCCACAGATAATTAAAGCAGTAATGCTCACAATATCTCAGGAACCACTTACCTGTAAGTTTGTGCATCTTGCTGTGGGTGGGCAGGGCACATATTGTGTCAAGTCCAGCCCATTATGACAAGATTAGAAGTTAAGTCTATGAAAAGGCCATCAGATAACGCAAAGTTATTGACCTACAAACTTTGCTGGGTTTTTTTTGCCTTCTGCAGCTCCTGAACGCCTTCTGGATGACAGCCTGACCAACATTCAATGGCTTGGTAATATGAGCACAGATGGTCTGGGAACTTGCCGTGTGAAGAATGAAGTAGAGAAAGAAAATCAAGAACCTCTACCAGAAGGGTCCCTAGTAAGTACTATCCTTCCCAACTCTGTCAAATTCTGAGCCATTGCAGAACTTGCAGAGTCTTCAGAACATTACTGAACCTTGTGTAATGAATATTTTTCAGTTTTCTAAGGGCCAATTAATGTTTTGCCAGGTATGGGAGGTGTAAAAAGTAATTGAGCCTTGTGCATAGGATGGCATCTACATAAATGTGGAGGGCATGATTCACTGGGGATTTGAGTGGAAGGGATATTCAGGGGTGGGAGTTAGTGAAATGGAAGATGATCTGGTGGAACTGGGGATATCGATCAAAGATTTTCTCCCACTGCTATTGCTGCATTTGTCCAGTAAATTACCGATGTTTCATATAATTCAGTCATGAAAAGAACCTAACATTTCCATTTGATGTGTCAACAGAACTCAAATCTGCATGGAAGAGCTACATTTTCTCTGATGGTTTCTTCCTTTAATGCAGATGGAATCTATTCACGAGCGCCCCCCGTATTCCTACATGGCAATGATTCAATTTGCAATAAATAGCACCCAGAGCAGGAGGATGACACTCAAAGAAATCTACACCTGGATTGAAAATCATTTCCCCTACTTCAAACACGTGGCCAAACCAGGTTGGAAGGTGAGGTGTATAATAAAATGCAAACTATCACTGAGCTTGCGTCAGCCACACATCCCAGTGGAATGGGAGACAGGGTCAATAGCCATTGTGTAAATCTTTCAGTTCCTTGTTTGAGTTGCAGCACCTCTTGTGGGAAGCTAGTAAAAGGAAGAATGATTACTCAGGAAACTGGCATAGGAAGGAAGGAAAGTCAGCAATAGTGGCATGGAACACATAGAGATTAGAGAGGAGGGGGTGTTTACTGCCTATAGCGAATAAAGTTAGATAAATCCCCCAGGCCTGACAGGATATTACCTTGAATCTTGAGGGAGACTTGTGTAGAAATTGCAGGCGCCCCAGCAGAAATATTTAAAATATCCTTAGCCACGGGTGAGCGTAGTTAATGTTGTTCCGTTGTTTAAAAAGGTTCCAAAAGTAAACCAGGAATTTACAGGCCGGTGAGTCTGATGTCAGTAGTAGGTTAATTATTGGAGGGTGTTGTGAGAGATTGGGTGTACAAGTATTTGGATTGTCAAGGGCTGATTTAGGATAGTCAACATTGGCTTTGTGTTTAACAAATCTTGTAGAGTTTTTTGAGAAAGTAGATGAAGGAAAGGCTGTGGTTGTTGTCCACATGGACTTTATAAGGACATTGACAAGGTCCCACATGGAGGTTAGTTCAGAAGGTTCAGACACTGTATCCATACAGAGATTGTAAACTGGATTCAAAAATTGGCTGAATGGGAAAAGACAGAGGGGTAGTTGATTATTACTTCTCAGACTGGTGGCCTCAGGGATTGGTCCTGGGACCATTATTGTTCATTGTCTTTATCAATGATCTGGATGATAATGTGGTAAATTGGATCAGCAAGTGTTCTGATGACACTAAGATTGGAGGCGTAAACAGCGAGGAAGGCTTTCAAAGGTTGCAGAGGGATCTGGACCAACTGGAAAAATGGGCCAGAAAATGGCAGATGGAATTTAATGTAGACAAGTGTGAGGTGTTGCATTTTGGTAGGAGGTACACAGTAAATGGTAGGGTTCTGTGGAGTGTGAAAGAACAAAGGGATCTGGGATTACATAATTCCCTGAAAGTGGTTGAAAATAAACTTTTGGTATCTTGGCCTTCACAAATCAAAGTATTGAGTACGAGAGTTGGGGTGTTATGGTTAGGTTGTTTAAGACATTGGTGAGGCCTAATTTTGAGTATTGTGTGCAGTTCTGGTCACCAAACTATAGGAAGGATATCAGTAAGATTGAAAGAATGCAGAGAAGATTTACTTGGATGTTGCTGGGTCTTCAGGAGTTGAGTTACAAGGAAAGATTAAACTGGTTAGGACTTTATTCTTTGGAGTATAGAAGGATGAGGGGAGATTTGATAGATGTTTACAAAATTATGAGAGGTATAGACAGAGTAAATACAAGTATGCTCTTTCCACTTAGATTAGGAGAGGTAAATGTAAGAGGCTTTCTTGGCCTAGGATGAAAGGGGGAAAGTTTAGAGGGAGCTTCTTCACTCAATGAGTGGTGGGAGTGTGGAATGAGCTGCCAACTGACATAGTAAATGCAGGCTCACTCTTAAGTTTCTTAAGTTTCAAGAATAAATTGGATAAATACATGGATGGAAGCGGTCTGGAGGATTATGGAATGGGTGCAGATCAGTGGGACTAGTGGAATGATGTATCGGCACAGACTAGAAGGGCCAAATGGCCTGTTTTCTGTTCTGTAGTGTTCTAAAATTGCTTACACCTCTCAAGCACTTGGTGGACATCTTAGCCCAGGTGAACTTGCAGGTAGGAAAAATAAACATAAAATTAAAATGAAAAAATAGTAAGAAAAATTATGTTTAGCCCACAGACATACAAAAATAAATTAGACTGGGGCAATTAATTTGGTTAATTACTATATTAGTTACTAAAAGATGTTTCACAAGGTGAAAGTGGTCATTCATATTCCTCAACGCTCGGGGCTGCACCATGTTATTGACAATGGGAGATGTTCTTGTTTTCTGCTTTGGGCTTATTTTTCCATTTAAAATAAGCAATAAAGCCTGAAATGTAATGTAATATCAAAAAGATCTCGTGTTCCCAGTATCCCACCATTGGGGAGAACTGTGGCACTTCGTAGTGATGGGAATTTCAACATCTTGGTGCTCGAGTGCTCAAGTGCCATTAAGTTGAATTATTTGATCTTAATGCTCTTTTCTGAGACAACATCAACTTTTATCATTCTTGATTATTACAAACCCTGCTCCGTTTAATGCAAAAACAAACTCATTTAATCCAAAGGAAAAAAAAGGTGAAATGTGGAATAAAGACAGAGAGAAAGGTTAATATTTCAGTTTCTTGATGTCTTATCAGAACATTTTTGGTGAAAGATCATTTATTTGTAGCATTAACCTTCTAGGGATGAGTTTTTTTTTCAGATTTCTTGCTCATTTGGTCTAACTATCTTATTTCATGATTGCTGGGTTTCTTCTTGGCCTCTGTCAGTCATGATTGACCATGGATATTGCACCTCTGGTAGTCACTGATTTGTTTAGCAGTGTCGACTGTGGCTATGGCGGCCGATCCTGGAACGACAGGCTCTGTCTCTCACAGTTGCTGCAAATATAGGGCATTGTTGAATTGTTGGTATTTAATGCTTAATTACCCAATGTTCATTGTTACCACCATTGAACTCAAGTGGTTAATGTTTGCAATTAAAATTCATCACTTCCAATCATTCTGCTGCAACCCAGAGTCAAAAGTAACAAATAAAGGGCTAAAGGTTTTGTATTTAAATGCACACCACATAATAAAGAAGGTGGATGGCCTTGTAGTGCAGCTACATATTAGCAGGTATGATGTTGTGGCCATCACGGAGTCATAGCGAAAAGATGGATATCATTGGGAGCTTAATGTACAAGGATACACAGTGTTTCAAAAGAATAGGCAGGTAAGCAGAGGAAGTGGCGTGGCTATGTTGGTAAGGAATAACATTAAAAGGATCAGAAGATATAGAATCATTTTGGGTTGATTTGAGAAATGGTAATGGTAAAAAGACAATCTTGGCAGTTATGTACATACCTCCATACAGTAGTTGGGATGTGGACAACAAATTAGCACAGCAAATAGAAAAGACGTGTCAGAAGGGCAACGTTATGATCGTCATGGGGGATTTTAACATGACAATAGATTGGGAAAACAAGATTAGGACTGGATCTTGAGAGAGAATTTGTAGAAAGCCTATGAGATGGGTTTTTAGAGTAGCTTGTTGAGCCCACGAGGGAATCAGATGTACTGGATTACGTGCTGTGTAATGCGGCAGAGGCGATTTGAGAATAAAGGAACCTTTAGGGGGCAATGATCACAATATGATTGAGTTCCATTTGAGATTTAACAAGGAGAAACTAAAGTCAAATGTGAGAGTATTTCAGTGGGGTAAAGGGAAATACAGTGGCATGAGAGTAGATTGGAAGGGGGCACTAGTCAGGAGGACGTGAGAGCAGGAACAGATGGAGTTTCTGCAAGAAATGAGGAAGGGGCAAGAAAAAATACATAGCTAAAAAGAGGAAATATTCCAATAGAAAAATGTCACAACTGTGGCTGATGAGAGAAGGCAAAGCCAATGTAAAAACAAAAGAGGACAGACAAGGAAGCAAAAATTAGTGGAAAGATCGAGGATTGGGAAGTTTTTAAAAATTTCAGAAGGTAACTAAAATAAGAAGGGAAAAGATGAAGGATGAAAGTAGGCTAGCAAATAATATCAAAGAGGATACCAAAAAAAACTTACTCAAATATGTAAAAGAGAGGTGAGAGTAGATGTCGGACCAGTAGAAAATGATGCTGGAGAAATAATAACGGGAGACAAGGAGATGGCAGAGGAACTAAATTAGCATTTTGCATCAGTCTTCACTGTTAGATTTCAGGTTTATTGTCAGAGAAAATACACGACATCACATACAACCCTAAGATTCTTTTTTCCTGTGGGTGCGGCAGAATTGCCACTAATTGGTAGTGGAAAAAAAAACTACACAGCGTAAATGTAAACAAATAAAGAACTGTAAACAGATAACCAATGTAAACAATGTGCAATACAGAGAGAAAAAAGGGAAATCAATAAAATGCACAAGTGAGAGTTCTTAAATGAGACCCTGATTGAGTTTGTTGTTCGGGAGTCTGATGGTGGTGCTCGGAAAGCCGAATGGTCTAAGGGTGGATCATTTTTCCAGACCAGATGGATTGCACCTCGGGCTCTGAAAGAAGTGCCAGTTGAGATTGTGGAAGCATTGCTAATGACCTTTCAGGGATCAATAAATTCTGGCAAGGTCCCTGAATAACTGAAAAATCACAAATGTCATCTCAATACTCAAGAAGAGAGGGAGGCAACAGAAAGGAAAATATAGACTGGTTAGCCTGACATCAGGGGTTGGGAAGGTACTGAGGTCAATTGTCAAGGATGAGGTTGCAGAATACTTTGAGGCACATGACAAAATGGGCCAAACCCAGCAGTTTCTTTAAGGGAAAATCTTGTTTGACAAACCTATTGGAATTCTTGAAGAAGTGACAAGCAGACTAGATAAATGAGATGCAGTGGATGTTATGTATTTGGATTTTCAGAAGGCCTTTGACAAGGTGCTACACGAGGCTATTTAACTTGATAAAAGCCCATGTTATAACAGGAAACAGTAGCGTGGGTAGAGCATTGGCTAATTGGCAGGAAGTAGAGAGACGGAATACAGGGATCCTATTCTGATTGGCTGCCAATTGTTAGTGGTGTTCCACAGGGATCGATATTGGGGCCGCTTCTTTTTGTGTTGTATATTAATGATTGGGATTATGGAATGAATCACTTTGTGGCCAAGTTTGCAGATGTTATGAAGGGAGGTGGAGGTGCACGTAAGTGTAGAGGATCTGGAGAGGATATTGAAGGACTTGTACAGATTAGGAGAATGGGCAGAGAAGTGGCAAATGAAATGCAATGTCAGAAAGTGGACAGTCATGTATTTTGGTAGAAAAATTAAATGGGCGAACTATTTTTTAAATGGGGAGAAAATTGAAAATACCCTGATGCAAAAGGGATCTGGGAGTCCTGAAGGTAATGTTGCAAGTTGAGTCAGAGGTGAAGGTAAATGCGATGTTGGCATTCATTTCAAGAGGAATAGAATATAAGAGCAGGGATGTGACATGGAGGTTTTATAAAGTTACTGTTGAGCTGTTTTGGGCTCCTCATTAAAGAAAGGATGTGGTGACGTTGGAGAGGGTTCAGAGGAGATTAACAAGGATAATTCCAGGAATGAAAGGGTTATCATATGAGGAGTGTTTGACGGTTCTTGGCCTGTACATGTTGGATTTAGGAAGGGGAGGTCTCATTGAAATATTTCAAATGTTGAAAGGTGTGGTCAGAGTAGATGTCGGAAGGCTGTGTCCCATGGTGGGAAAGTCTAAGACAACTTCAGAATTGAAGGGTATCTGCTTGGAACCGAGTTGCGGCGGAATTTCTTCAGCCAGAGGGCGGTAAATCTGTGGAATTTGTTGCCACAGGTGGTTGTAGAGCCCAAGTCATTGGGTATATTTAAGGCAGAGATTGACAGATTCTTGATTAGCCATGCCATGAAAGGTTATGGGGAAAAGCCTGGGCAGTGGGGTTGAGTGGGAAAATAGATTAAATGGCAGAGCAGGCTTGATGGGCTGAATGGTCTATTTCTGCTCTTGTGTCCTATAGTTTATGGAAACCTGCTTAGCAACCAAGTATTTTCCATTTATAATCAAAATTATAAGCATATTAAATGGTGTTTCAAGGATAAGGAGATACTTTAAGAGAGTCACATGAACCACTTTTCATCATGTGCAGTGCCATTTTATTCAAACTCAACCTTATTCAAACAGCTACTATGAGCAAAGCACAACTGAGACACTGCTGGCTGAATGTTTGCTCCAATCTTCACCAAAGGTTTCTGTGTACTTCAGAGAACATTTATTTTACAATTTTAAACTAATTTTTTATTCTTATTTCTTTTTCTTTTTTTTTGCTGATTGCTTGAGGTTGCCGGTTGCTTGAATTCCAGATAACAGGGGTTTTACTGTACCTTGAAAGCATTGCTAAAATACTAAATACAGTTGCAACAAATACAGTCCTGACAAGTTATTGCTTGAGAATGATGCTTTTTTTTTTACGATACTCTGTCTTGATGACCAGCTTTCTCTCCTCTCAGAATTCTATTCGCCACAACCTGTCTTTGCATGATATGTTCATACGTCAGACATCTCACAATGGCAAGATATCACACTGGACCATTCGTGCAGAAGCCAACCGCTTCCTGACATTGGATCAGGTTGTTAAGGTGTGCTTTCAATGTTTCTTTTGTGCACTTTATATATATATATATATATATTTTTTTTTTTTTTAAGTCCCAAGCTGAATATATATTCGATTGACGGTTGTAAAGGTTAATTTAGACAGGCAGCTTCCATTTACTGTTTGGGTCATGGGAATAACGGATCAGGCTTTTACAATGATAAGTGATATCAGGAGATTTTGCTCAATCACTGAAGAATAAGAAGGGATATAGCTGTTTTCTTCTTTTTAAGTCACACCTGTGTTGAATTTGAAAATCTAAACTATGACAAATCCATATTGGAAAGAAATTCTCTAATGGTCTAAGTAGCTATTTCCAACTATGGTTTATATTGATGATTTAGTGCATTTAACAAACAAAATGGCTGCATAATTTTCTTCCTTCAGTGGTTATTTTCTCAGATTTAAATACATCACATTTGGTATCGCAAGTACATTTCTGTGGGAATGTTCTGATGGAAGTTGGTTGACTATTAAACAGCAAGATAACGTTAGAAGGGAAACTTGGCTGAGAGGCAATAGTGATGTCCTGAGGATTTGGAAATTCCTGTATACAGTGAACGGTCTGTAATTCAACATGTGCTCGATCTGACAAGTGCTCATTTGGCACATTTGTTGGTAAACCAGATACTAATCCACTTGAATCCAGGCACTCCCTTGGAGGTGCCAGTTACTGGAGTGTAAAGAGTCATCATAGCCAAACTTGTACAGCCATGGTGATTTTATTTGCGCTCTTTAAGGAAGGGAATGGTGGAGTGACTTTGTGCAGTAGTCAAAGTAAGTAGAAATATCCAGTTGCTGGCACATGCTGTATTGCATGTCAGATGTCAGCAGTATTTTGATGTATTTTAATGATCAATGCTTCTCATTCTGATCGATATTTCATACAGTCACTGGATTTCAACCCAAATGACAAGAATCATTGGATGCAAGCAGCTCCTGTGTTGGTCTGTCAACAAGTAAGACCCAAGTGCTCTTGGTGGCATTCTATCACCTCAATGTGTTGATTTTTATTTTAACTGATTGGTTTGGTTGGGCCATGGAAGGGAAGCTGATTGGTGATACTGTATCTGCATTTGAGTAGTCCATAAATTTCAGGTTTTATATTTTCATGACAGAATTTAGAGTTTAGGGTGTGCTTAAATTAATATGCTTGTAAACACCCGATGTTCAGAATGTGGTCAGTTTAACATAAGTAATGTGCTTCACAATCTAGAGTTACATATGCAGGTTTTCAATGTGGAAAATAATCAGAATTGCTTTGATTGATGTGGTCAACCTTCATTTAATTTATCATGTTGAGGTAGGGTTTGGGGTAAATGGTATTGCAAGCATGATATTGTGCACAATTTATTTTTTACAAATTTGGTTCATTTTAGCAACAAAAACGATCCAACAGCACTGAGGTGCCAAAGAGCAACATCGCTGTCAGCACAGGTGAGTAAAAAGGAGACAGTTCCGTGAAAGGTGAAACTTGTGGTGCTTGAATGGAAAATACATTATTGAATATTTCTGTGTGTTAATCCAAAACCATATTTCTATGGGGCCACGAACACAGTGGCTGTTAGTATTGTAGCTGCTCGTAACTGTCGAAGGCTCCTCTGTTGATCAAGATGAATCAACCATGTTATTACTATAAAGAGCAAAGGTTTAGATTGCTGGGATGAGCATTTATGTCTCACAAACTGCATTCTACCTTGGAGCAGGGGGGTATTTCTCAACCTGTAGCCCATTGGTGGTCCATGCATTTGTTCTAGATGATCCTTAAAATATTTACTTGGATTGGCAAAGACCAATGTTATTGATATAATAAATCAGTAATAGAAAAAAAAAACAAGATTCTAAAATTGACAATTAAAAAAATTACCCAACTAAACAAGATTCCGGGGGTGATGTGGGATGGCGTTCCAACTTGCCACATCGCCCACCCCACCTTCCAAAAAATGTGGTCTGTCGGCTTTTTTATATACATTGTCCATGATAATTAAATAAATACTTACAATTGTGTGTGAGTGGCTGAGAAAAGGAAGGTCCCAATAAAAACAGGTGGATCCCATTAAGTTTTACAATGCCTTTACACGACATATATTTGGTTCCTCACAATGAATAGCTTGATTTCGTTCACAGCAATATTTTCATGGTGTAGTCAAATTAGGAGAAGAAATAAGGTAGTTAATACTGCCAAGTCATACTGGCCCTTAAATTGTTATCTTTGCACAGAAGTGAACCTGCGAAAAATGAAGCCCCTGTTACCTCGGACTGACTCCTACCTGGTGCCCATTCAGTTGCCAGTCACCTCTCCCCTCATTGTACAGCCATCGCATCACCTAACCCTGCCTGCAGTCCAGCGGCAAATGTCTGCTGCAAGCAGCGGGTTGATCAGAAAACGTAGACGTGTTCGGATTGCACCAAAGGCAAGTTTTTCTTTGATCGTTTTATGTGGTTCATTGTTTGAAATACTTGTGAGCATTCTTTTGAGCATTTCAAACTAGTTTTGGATTGTTTTTGTATTGTGGTCTGCTTCTTTGCGGTCGTCTAATCAAACTCTGCCATTGATCCTGCTTGAAATATTGTAGAAGCACAAATCTAGTGCTAATACTATGAATATTGACAGTGGAGAACAAACAATTTTTCAAAAACCAACATTCTGATTTCCCTTTGTACAAATACAAGGCATGAACAACATGCTTCTAGACCAGGCTCAAGCTGACTGATGTATTGCTTGATGTTTGTGTCCTTATTCTCTCATATTGGAGGATGGATTATGCGGTATCATCCTGATAATGAAGATGAGTTTATTGTCCTGTACATTGTACAATATACACATGTAACAAAATTCTTGCTTGATGCTGCTGAACAGTTACAAAAAGGCTTAACTGAATGAAAAGCAAGCACTAAATGCAAAAAATTAGATCATACTCACAGTTATAAAAGTGCAAGAAAAATGACTTTGCAATTGTGCAATCTTTTTTGTGGTGACAGAGCATGGTAGCTGTAGGAAAGAGACCGTTCTTGAACCTAGAGCTGCTGGTTTTCAGGCATCTGCACCTTCCTCTCAAAGATAGCAGTGAGAAGAGGTTGTGACTGGGTGATGGGAGGTCAGAGAATGTGATGGATCTAGGTGTGTTTGTTACTCCCAGGAGCCTTCTGCATTCCTGGAAAGTTGAAATCCCAAACCAGGCTGTGATACTTTCCACAGCACCCCGTAAAGTAGAGCCATTGGTGTGCTTTTTTCATGGTTACTTCAATGTTCTGGTTCCAGGAGAGGACTTGAAATATGCACTCCCAAGACCTGAAGGCTCTAAGCCTCCCCACTTTGGACCCACTACCGATCCATTAATGTGCAGTGGAGGGTGGTCGTCCCTCGTCCTTCTGAAGTCCACATTCATCTCCTTTGTCTTGTCCACATTGAGACTCGGATTGTTACTGGCGCACGTTTAACGGGATTTTCCACCTCTTCTCTGTTGTTGTCAATGAGGCCGAATACTGTCATGTCATCTGCAAACTTGATAACAATGTTGGAGCTGGATCTGCCATTGCAGTCATGGGTCAGTTGCGTGAACAAAAGTGGACTGAGCACAAGGCCCTCATGTGTGATGATGCTCGACATTCTGCTGCCAACCTGGACAGATTAGTCTTTCCATTCAGAATCCGGTTACAGAGAGGGTGCTGAGTCTCAGCGAGGACAGCTTCTCCACCAGGGTTTAGAGTATGATCATATTAAATGCTGAGCTAAAGTCAATGAACAGCAGCCTTGCATATGATGCATCGCTCTCCAGGTAGGTCAGGACGGAGTAGAGGGACAAGGCTATAGCATTGTCAGTGGAACAGTTCCTGTGGGGACAATGGTCTGCTGCAGTGACATGTTGAAGATGTCCGTAATGACCTCTGTCAATTTGTCTGCACAGTCCTCCAGTACCTGACTGGCTAGGTTGTCTGGTCCTGCTGCCTTGTGTGGGTTCACCTTGATAGGTTTTTCTCACTTTGGCTGTGGCTATGCAGGGGGCTGTTTGTCAGGAGAGATGGAGCTTTCTTTGGCATCAGCCTGTTCTTCTCATCGAACCCGTGCGTAGATGATGTTCAGTCTGTCCCAGATGGGAGGCGCTATTGCCTCTGATTTGCATATTTGTCTTGCGGTCTGTTATAGTCTTGATCCCTTGCCACAAGCACCTCCTGTATCCAATGACACACAGCTGACTGGATCATCTGCATACCCACGCTTTGCCTTCCAGATTTCATGGGAGACTTCAGCCCTGGCTGATCTTAGTGCCATCTTGTCACCTGCCCTGAAGGCAACATCTTGAGCTCTGAGAAGTGCCTGGACCTCTGCATCCAAACATGGTTTATGGTTTGCCCTGGTTGTGTAGCGTTTGATCTTTGTGACATCTTTGATAATCTTTTTAATGTAGCTAGTCATTGAGTTGATGTACTTCTCAATGTTTACATCGTTGTAGGTGACTGCTTTCCTGAAACTGCCCCAGTCCGTGGTCTCAGTCGTGTAAAGCTGTGGCCTGATCAACCCGTGAAGTGGCTTGTTTTTATTTTGCCACCATTCTCTGCTGGGGTTAGCAGGATTAATATGTGATCCGAGTGACTGAACTGACACTCCGTCACCTCTGCTGACAAACCGTTCATCCAACTTGTAGCCACGCATGTGCTTTTCTGGCCTCTTGTTAAACATGAAAAGGACTGAAGTACTTCCACATACTTCATATTAACCGGACATTAAACAACCTGATCTTGGCCTGCATTTCCAATCCGCCAGCTCTGTTTTCTACGTACCTCTGTAATATTGACTGTCAGTATACCTTCTTCACCTATTGCACATTCATGTTTAGATTTTCCATTGCTTTTTGGGTTATATTCCTTCCCCCCACCCCTCACTTTCCAAATAACTTTCAAACAAAATTCTACCTATGGTGACTATTCTGTCATGTATACTGTTCCAAGTTCAATAACATTCTGAAATGAGCCAAGTCCATGACACAAGAAATAAAATTCCTCATTTCATGCTTAAATTCATAGCCTTGCATGTTCTATTCATTTGCCATTCTGCCATCTGATCCTCAGTTCTTC
This sequence comes from Narcine bancroftii, assembly GCF_036971445.1. Taxonomy (NCBI): domain Eukaryota; kingdom Metazoa; phylum Chordata; class Chondrichthyes; order Torpediniformes; family Narcinidae; genus Narcine; species Narcine bancroftii. The sequence continues at coordinate 80,121,080 of NC_091479.1, read as the reverse complement.
TCTTTCCCCCACCACTGGTACCTGAGCTTCTGGGCATCAACCTCCCAGCCAAATGAAATTCTGTCCAATTACTTTGTTTCCCTTTTTCCACAATCAAGTTGATGGTCACACTTATTTAAATTTCCATCCACTATTGACTGATTGCACATCTGTGAAGTGCCTTGATGTATATTTCTGCATTGAAGAGGTTCCAGTACTATACTTCCGCATGAGTGCTTTTAAAATAATGGATATGATTTGTATTTTATTTTTTATTTAGATACCAAATGATATGGTGAGTTGTAATCAACCTGTGACTTCAGCAAACCACTCTGAGAATCCACTCGTGATTCAGGCAACTCCTCATCTGAATGATGTGCATGAAAATTCTTCAACAACAAAGTTCTGTGAGGTGTCCAGGGAGAGCAGCTCCAGGCGGAAACAGAGGCACATCCTTCAGCTCGTTGAGGAGCCAGTTCTCGTGTTCCCAGAAGCCAGTGAGCCTACATCAGAGACTGGATTGGATTCAGGACTTGTGTCTGATATGTCGGCATTCCAGGAATCTAGAACCCTAGAGCAGTGCCCAGATTTTGCCAACACTGCCATGGATTACAACTTTAAAACCCCGATCAAGGAGAAGCCCTGTGATATCCCTGCTTCTTCCACACCCAGTCGAAGCACCAGTGGGAGCTCTCCAGTCACTGTCACCAATAGTTGGAAGATTGCACTAACCCCTTTGAAAAAAGATGACAGCTTAATTGAGTTCAGTCCTGTGAGGACACCACATGGTTCTTTCCTGACACCACTGCAGAACAACACAGGCTACCAAAGTCTTAGTAGCACGCCTTTTAAGGAATTTGCCCTCTTTGAATCACCACGTGAACTATTGAATTCCCCAGTTAAGGACCTTGTGCATGATTCAAGCTTCTCTCCTCTTCTGGAGGACAAATGTTCCCGGAATCTTCAACTAAATGCAAACTGTAACACCACAGTAAACCGATCCCTGACTGAAGGTTTGATCTTGGACACCCTCAATGAGAGTCTCAGTAAAGTATTGTTAGATATCAGCCTCACAGGCCTAGAGGATGAAAACTATGATCTTGGAAATATGAGTTGGTCAACATTAATCCCAGAATTGAGATAAATAAGTTTGTGGCTGGGCCGATGGCCTAGCTGCTTGAATAATTGCTTCCTTGTGTTGTGACTGCTTTCACTTCACACTGATTCAACTATCAACAACATTTTGAAGAAGCTGCCGATACCGGATGTTGGAACTAAATGTCAATTCATTTATAAACCATTGCTTCCCAGTGCCCAGACCTGTAAGTGCATGATTCTTCTCCTGTCTGGGCAATGCATATTTGACTGGATCAATCACTGTTCATTCTGACCTGTGTACTTTTTTTTGCACATGTGTAAAGCAGTTCACACAAGTAATAGTTCTAATACCCAATAGTGATATGTTTTATGCTGCTTTCTCGTTATAGATACAAGGACCATGGGCCACTTTCAAAAGGCCTTGTGATGTTATCATTTCATTCTGAGGCTCTCCATCAAATTTTCTGATGCTATTGAGAGAATTATTCGATATTTGATGCCTTCTCAGGGGATGACAAACTTTTTTGTAAATTATGCTTGTAAATACATCATTAAAATATATATGGAGGAATGTAAAGTGTTCAGGTGGAATGGGCAATGACATTCCTGGTTCCAGTGAAGTTGAGTTGAAAGTTGATGTCTGATTTGTAGGACTAAAGATAATGCTGGCAAATCAAAGTTGATCAGTGTTTGTGCAAGTTATTTGCATCTCAGAGATTAATATTAGTGGTTATTTTGGGCCTGGTAGTTGATTGCATTCATTTCCATTCCCTTTTCTTTTTACACGATTAATAAAAGTACCTGGATGTCAGTCAATATCTGATGTTAATGTTCTGGGTTTAGATTGATGGTCAGGGCAGATTTCAAATTCTCAATCATTTTAGATCACTGAACTCACCATTGTTTTCCGGAAGAAAAGCAAAATGTAATATGTGTGTCAGATGTTATTTTTTGAATTTTCATTATCTACTCACAATACACACCCACCCTGATCAGAAACCCAGCTTTCCTTGAGCACGACCACATGTCTGGCTTATAAAAGATCTTGTATAAACCTATAAACTACTGGCTTGAATTTGCTTGTTGTAAACAGAAGATGTGATCGAGAGTATAAATGGAAGCAAAATGCTTTGCTATGAAACATTCAGTGATTTAGATTAATAAAATGAAGTCTGATTGAAGAATAACTCAAGTCAACCCGAAAGACGGGGAGCATTGTTATTCGGGGGATTTGAGGTAAAGGTTTGACTTGTAGCCTCCTGTTGAGATCACTGCCCTTCACTCTTCCTTGCCAATGGAAACAGTTTATTATGTTGGCTGAGTACTTAAGTATTTGTTGACCTACATTGTCCTTGAGACTTGTATCATAATTTAGCAGTGAAGTTTGTTTTCTAGATTATTATGTAAATCAGTTCAGTTGCTGACATTCAACTACACGAAGTTGAGACACAATTCAAGATCATTCTCATCAACTACTTTGCTAATTCATTGAATAACTCAAATCACGTTTTGTTAGACATAGCTTGCTTTTCATTGATCGGTGCTGGCTGTCTCTGATTAATCTGTTTTTCCAAATAAATTAGATTATTTTCTCCAAGTTAGCTGATGTACTTAGCAGATTTAATCCTCCCTCCTTTAAACATGTTCCCATATCCAAGAAAGATTTCTTCCTCTATTTCCCTCAGCAAATCTGGATTTATCCCATTGGATAGCTGATTTTTCTAATTTGAGCTCTGCTCGCCTTTTAAGAAATTTTACTTTGAATATTTTTGTTTCAACTCCACTTTCTCTGTCAATTCACAATTAACACTGACAGCAATATGTTTAGTGAAAAAAAGATGCAAAATATTGATTTATTATCTCAAGGAGGGTTTTCCTTTTTTGTTACCACTCTTTTAATGGCTCTTTTACTTTTTAATTATTAAAAACATTGCTCTCATTAATTTTTTTTACATTTCGCTGCATTTGTTTTCTGTTTCATTCTGTATTGTAATTATGAAACTTAATAATCATGAAAAGCCTCCTATTAATTTCTTTAGTTATTGCTTTGGACAGCTTTAAAATTGACTGGAATGTGCCCTGTCTATTTCCTGTTCTTTATCCATCTGAAAGACCTCCCATTTCTCTTTTATCCAGCCATCCTGGGTTTTGATAGATATGGGATAAACTGCCATTACTGCTCTGAAATTGGAAAAGTTATTAAACTTTGAATGGCCAAGACATTAAATGGGAAGATTAACCACAATAGCATTGTAATGGCTTCCCCCAACCCCCACCAATGTGACTGAAACCTCTCCATTTTATTTTTCACATGTAGATCGAGCACTGCTTCCTTTCACATTTAAAATATATTAATTAAGAAATATTGAGATACAATATTCCTCTCCTTGCCTTTTCTCCTCATGTTTTCCTGTCCTTCCAGTATTTATTCAGACATTTAAATTCCCCACTTTTATAACTCAACTATTTTCACCCATTTTTGAAATTTGCAGATTTTTTCACCTGTTTTTCTCTAACATTCAGTTGTGTCATATACATTTCACTGTCCAGCTGTAACCAGATTCCGTTATTTGGTATCAGTTTTCAAGGATCTTCTAATGCATCTGTTCAATATACCCACCACATTAATTCTCTCCTTCTTCATCCATCACCAAAATAAAATATAGGTAGGTATGTAATAATTCCTTTCTTTGATTATGGTGCCCAGGATTACTATTTCAACGTGACAGTGCGTACATACAAAATACCAAGATTTTCATGCTTGATCCCCTGCTCTTTATGGATTACTTTCTATTCATCTCCCAGTTGTCCATGGTTTTTTTTATGAGAAAAAAATTAAATGTCTGCATCCCCTTCTCTATTCTTTGGTTTGAATATTAAGCCAGGCGGGCACCTTCTCCTTGACACCATTTGATGGTTTTCTGCACATGTTAATTTTCATTCATCCCTGAGGAATCTGGATCAAGAGAGATCCTTACAAATCCCATCACTAAGATTTTTTTTTACTGCATGTTCATTGTTTATTGAACCAATTGTGCATTTTCTTGTGTTGAACCCAACAAAATCTTTTTCCAGACATCGATATATGCAGAAGTTGCTGCAAATCCAAGAATGTGCTTTATAAACAAGCTATGTGCTGCATTTCTCAGAGTATCTTTTTGTTTAATTTAATGGGACAGCTAATCGGAAACAAACATTAATTGTTGAACTTATTGCAGTCAAAGAATCCTTTCAGAAATAATTCATTGATAGGACAGTTTCCCTTTCTGCTTTTTTCTCATTCTACACGTTGCTGGAGCCCCCAGCAATGGATAGTTTAAGTTTTGACTTTGTGGTTGATCAAGACTGTGACATCAGGATCAAAATTGTTATAACATTGTGTTTCAACTGGTGAACAAAGCTGTTGAGTGTCTTTTTCTTTTGATTACTAGCATATGTGATAAAGATATGTGAACAGATCTTTGTGCTTAACCAGTTGATTAATAGTGCCATTTATTTAAGGACTATATTGCATGTATGTTCTTTCTGAAAATAGGTTCCTGCTCTATATATCAGTGAACAACTGGAGTACTTTCATCGAGTACATGCAAACCGGAATAATGCAGCAACAATAAGATTGTTAGTCAAACATCCCCACAGCTGAGTCCGCAGATCCTGCAACAGCAACATTCTTGTAAATTATGAACTAGACAGTAATTTCCAGTTTGCAGTCTTTGTAGATATTTCATATTAAATTCATTGTAAATACTCCGACTCCTTCAATGCACCTTAATAGAAAGAATGCAGTCTGTGCCCTGTGCAGCTTGTGCAAATCTGAGCAGTTCATTGTGAGATTGGCTGTGATAACCATCCTATAATTGGTGAATAGACTGCTGCACAGAAATGGAAGGACAATAAAAATAATTTTTCCCAAATTGTATTATTGAGATTCTTTTCTGTATTCATTTTGCTGTGCTTTTAACTGTAAAAGTGCTTCTATTTTCATCCCCATATTATGTGGTTGCTACCTGCAGGGAGCTTTTCACTCCTAAACACATACAAAAATTATGAAAATTAAAATAAAAATACCAATGAATTTTTTTTTTAAATGCTAGAGTCATTCAGCAAGATGAACAACTGTTGAAAGAGGAATAGAGTTATTTTGGATTAAAGAACTAGGAAACATAAATAATTGGTTTTAAATTGCAGAGGTGGTGTGAGAGGGAGGGATTAGAGAAAGGGAACATCGACAAGATGAGGCCAGGATTGTTGTGAGATTAAGGTATGAATAAGGTTATCTGGTTGGTAGATGAATGCAGCCAGTTAAAGGAAGAAAGAAAACATAAACAAAAGAACATAAAAGCCACAAAATAACAGTAAAGATAAATTGTGATATGCAGAGCTGTCAATTATGAAAGGGGAATAGCTGAGTCATTTACCACAAGAGAAGGTTATAACCTGAAAATGTAGAATTTGATATCGTCAAGAGGGCTACTACGTGCCTCAATGGAAAATTAAGATGTTCCTCAGTACCTTGGGCCAAACTTTAGATGACACAACTTAGTATCTCCTTCTGCTAAATGCCAAATTTTATCTGATAATATTCTTATAAAGTGTCTTGGAAAGTTTTAGATTATTAAATTTCTGGGCAAAGACATTTTTTCAGATGTTCTCACAGGGTAGCTAATAATTGTCCACAACATTAACGTAAAAGAGTGAGATTGTAATTGTGATGCGATTTTAAACTTGGCCCACACCAGTAATCTTTATCGGATGCTTTTTGTCAGCAAGAATTGGGGCATTTCATTCTGGTCTTCCTCCTTAATTGTTGAACCCTAACTACTCATGGAAAATACTTCAACAATGAAGAAATTAAACCAGCCTCAAGAAAGGGTCCAGAACAAAAGTTCACTGACCAGCACCTGTGGATTCTGCCTGACCTGATTAGTTCCTTCAGCAATTCATTATTTGCTCAAAAAATTAAACCTTGTTTGATATTAAATTGATGGTATCCCAGTTACACAATGACTTCTGCTAACCATCCCACATCTTTTTGAGGTATTTAAAGGAACTCACTTAAGTGATAACATAGATACAAATGAGGTGAGCTTTCAAATAAACACTTCATCTTTTCTCAAAGCCAGGAGTCAATGGTAAAAGGAACCCCACATTCCATGGTGTCGGAAAATGAACCCAATTCCCCAAAATCCATTGGCAATGATCAGCAAATCTGACTGACCACCAGCAGAGATAGCTACAAGATAGATCTCCTGGCCCGATGTAGATTTTTTTTCTCTATTGGAATCGCCCTCTCTGTCTGCTCATTGCAAATACCGGCGGGAGAAGGACCCCAGCCCACCTTCATTGAACAGGGTTGAAGCAATAAAGTGCTTCCAGGAGAAGGGAAAAGTTTAGTATAGGCTACTTATTTCATAGACACTGGATTCATGTAGAAGTAGTGTAAATGGATGGATGATAGTAAGTGCAGACTTGGTGAGCTGAGGGCCTGTTTCTGTGCTACTTCTCTCCATGATAATATGACTTTAAAAGAGGTCCTTTTAATACATTAAAACTGCCATTATCCAGGATTCAAGCCACCGGCAAAAAATTGCAGAAAATACGTAAGTTCAAAATTAATGCATCTTGCCATTAGTTCACTAATCCACTCAACACACAATCTCAACAACCAGAAAATTCACTTATCTGGCATCTCCCAATCTCCACTGGTGCCAGATACCAGGGATCTTACTTGGTATTCAATGAGGCCCACATTATATTTTTCTTGTACTTTTAGGGCATCACAATGTTTTTTAAAGATCCATCTCCTTTGTCTGAATGTGATTCTAATATTACCCTTTGGAAACTGTACTAAGACGATGCCCTGACTGGAAGGGAGTCACCACTGAGAGCAAATGGGGGAATAGATAATGGTTAAAGTCCTACTCGCTGTCCAGGAAATACCACTTAACAAGTCTGTTTGATCCAACTCTCCCTTTTACCTTTCTCACGACCTGCATGTTTGCTCATCCCTGATGGTCTGAGCAGTGATTAACAATATCCCTCTGTGATATCATATGTCTCCAGCAATACCAGGTCACGAAGCAATATCGTGCTGCCACTTGGGTAGACTGAGCATGAGTTATGTTGAGAGGAAATGAAAGCAGCCTGTGGTGGAATAAGCGAGAGAAGGGAAAACAACCAAAAGAGAATCCTTATACATGCTTTCAAAATTGCATGGTAATTTCTTTTCTACAGAATTGAAGAATTTTTCATGATCTTGCAGAAATACTGGACCCAAACCTTGGAGAATAACGTTGTAATCTTAAATGGGCTCCAATTAAAACCACTATCCCCAAGAATGAAATCCAGTTCAGAGCAAATAGAATGCGTCTTACTAATTAAACAGACAATATATACCAGTGTAAACAATGACAGTGTATGATGATGTATGTACCCTAGTGTAAACTGTAGCAATATATGGTGGAGCATGTTGGTGTAAACAGTGGGCAATGTATGATGGTGTTTATGCCTAGTGTGAACAGTAGCCAGGATATGGCAGTCTTTGTGCCTAGTGTAAATAGTGACAGCATATGGAGGGCTATGTATCTTGGTGCAAACAATGGACAGATAGCACATGGTGGAGCATCTGCACAAATACACCCTATATTGTTATGCTTGATGTTTATTTTCTAAGGTTGCTCTTGGTTAATTTCCCTTGGTCAGACTTGTTCAGTCCTTTGGTCGAAGTCTCTCTTGTTCTTAACAGTTAAAGATGTGAAAGGTTATGATGTATTCCAGAATGGAGAATGCTAGTAGGCTACAGAGAAAACAAGCAGTGGTTATCAGTAAATGGGAAAATAAAAGCATTGGAAAAAAAGGTGAAGTGATTTATTTTGTTGGAAAGTGAGGGGAGCAAGAATTTAAACTAAGGAGACAGAAACCCAAAGGTTTGTGATGACTTTTTTAAAGGCAAAGATTTTTTTTAAACCACACATGGGATCTTTGGTTTCTTAAAGAGATGTAGGCAGTAAAAAAAAAATTATTGTGAACCTGTTGAAGTCATGAGTTCTCTGGGAGTATTCTGGTAATTCCAGATACTATACTTTAAGAAAGATCTCAAAGCTTTGGTAAAGGTCCAGAATCGATTTATTGAACTGATACCAGGAATGATGAACTTCAATTAAATGAAGAGATTGAAGATATGTGAATCATTCTCCTTATGAAAGTGAAATTTAATAATAGTGTTCAAGGGTAAATAAAGGATACTTTTTCTAGTGGAAGAAGGACTAGCAAATAGAGATATTTGACAACTGGTAAAAGAACAAGAGATAACATGAAATAAAACATTTTTTGCACAGATTTTTTTAACATCTGCAATGCAATACATGAAAGTGAAGTGGAAGGAGATTGGTTAAAGATATGCAGGATAAAATTGCAGGTTTATGGTGATAAAGAGGAATGGAACTCGAAAGCTCTCAGTCAGTACTGGCACAGTGGGTAGACTGATCTCCTTTTGCATTTTGTGTCTGTATTGAATAAAATTGAGGTTCTTTAGATAAATGCAAATAACCATGTTGTTAAATCTTATGAATTTGCAATTGTACAAAAATATTAACATCATTTAAGGTAGTTGCATCATTAAGATATATACATCAAATTATATGGAGGGTTATTCAGTCTTGACATGGGGAAAGTTTTAACTTGGTGCCAGGTTAAAGAGAACTCTGCTTCATTATTTTTAATCGAATCTTGAAAAAGTTGGAAATAATTTTATTTTCAGTAAGGGTTAAAGTTCAGAAAATAAGAAGAAGGCTCGGTTGTTATCCATTAAATTTGATCATTCCTTCAAATGATCTGCTGGCTGGCCTTGCAAGGGAATGTATTGAAGGGAAAGAATTTTGCACATTTTCACAGAGGATGGATTATTGTTAGGCTTGTTTTAGGAATCATCTGCTTTCTATTCATCACATTCTGTGGTAAGTTAGTTAATGGATCTTCATGGAATCTGTTCTGAGACCACTTAGAGGAATTTTGACTGAACTGGTCTTTATTGAGATAGTAAAGAGTGGCTTGCCTCCTGACCCTTCAGTGCCTCAGCATCTTCATTCCTTCATCGTTCCTGGGTCAGTACGTTGGACCAATATAGTGGGTACAATTGTTTGACCACCATTTTGCACAGGGTCTGCTGCAATCAATACAAGAGGATCCACGATGATCATCACAAGGGAAACTGGAAAAAAGTGTTCTAAAATCTTGAAATATGATGACTGCCCCCCACCCCCACGCTTCTCATCCTTTTGTGGCTCTGATTATTCCATATGAAAAGGGAATTTTCTTGCATTTTGTTCGGTTTATGTAGCTGTTCAGGATGTGGTTTTTTTTTCTTTTCTGAATTGGGAAAGCCAAGGCATATTAGGATTCTTTCTCGGAGACCCTCTGCCTAGAAAGCATGACCCAAGCTTCCAGGCATTTGTCACTGAAATCCTTTATCCCACTGACCAGAGTACCTTACAAATCTTACAGATCCAACCCTCCTGGGAGTCACCAGTCAGTCATTTTACGTCAGCCTCAAAACTGCTTACACGAGCAGAGAAAGAAAATCTGTTGGAAGATAAGCATGAAAAATTAACTGGATTTTACCCCAGGGCAGATCAAAGACTTGCATTTCAATCATCTCCACCCAAAGATGTGATATCTGAATTCGACCAGAGGTTAAATGCATCTCTGCAGTGCAAATGTTCCTCACCAAGCTATCAAGGTTGGCTAGACGTTGGAAGGTTTGCACCCATCTTCCCTAACAGGTCAGACAGAGAGTTCAACAGTAACATCTGGAGATATTATGTCTCCCAAAATCTTGAACATCATGGTAATATAGACCAAGAACGTTTTCCTAAATGGATAACTTCACTGTATCCAATATCCATTCCACTCCCTTCAAGAATGAGAGAAAACACTTGGTTACAATTCCTTTCCTGTAGTAACCTGTATATTGATTTACAGTGGAAGAAAAAAGTAATTACTTTGTTGGAAAAAGAGCAGAAGCATTATGGGAAACTAAAGATAAAGAGTGAGAGCAGAGTGCCCCCAATTGACAACCATGGGAATATAATCCCACCAGAAAACATGAAATGGTGAGTTAAATTATGGTCGCCTATTTTTAAAAAAACATTTTCTCTCTTGTAGATTTTAGCCTTTGTGTGGTCAACTGAACAACAATTCTTCTGTGACATTCAGAATCATTGAATTTAACAGCCAGAGGAAGGCCAAGTTGCCCATCACTCCAATTTCCTGTTCAATATTATGGGGGTTTGTGTGTCTTAGATTTACTTTCCTGCTCAATATCCTGGACTCTTTGCATTCAAAATCTAATTATCTTGATTTAAACAGTGGAAAATAATTGATGTTGAGCAGGACCTTAGGTATGTTGATTCATAAAATGGAAGCAATTAGGAAGACGTATGTTGGCCTTAATTTCAAGGTCATCGGGTTATGTGTCAAATAGTCTTGTCCAAAAATCTACAACGCTTTGGTGAAACTCACACCATGACTGTGTATGTAGTTCTTGTCAGTGTACACACATGTTCTAAGTGTGGATTTCACCAGAGTATAGTAAATTCATTGATTTATAAATTGATAATGTTACCTTAATTTAATTCAACACTTGAAGCCCTCGGGTTAAAAAAAAATCCAAAAACATATCACTCTGAATAAAGATCTTCTCTCATCTCAATGCTAAATCTCTAACCATTTATACTGCAGCTGGGCCCCCTACTTTAACACTGTAATACATTTTCAGCACCAACTCTTTTCCTTTGGAGAAGAAACAGCAGGAATCCCTAAATTGTGGCCCTGGCAATCTTTCCGGCTGCCATTTCAAGTGTTGCCAAGTAACCAGTACCATATGACTTCCAATGGAAAAAAAAATCCATGACTGATATCCGTACACAAGACGTTTCAATGAGATTTCCTTAATTCTAACATCAGTGACTACAGACCAATCCCACACAACCTCTCTTCATAAGATGCTTCGGTTTCCTCCCACCCCCAAAAATGTAATGGGATTGTAGGTCAATTGGGTGCAATTGGGTGGCACCGGATTGTGGGCTGATAGGCTCTGTTACCATGCTGCTTGTCTAAATTAAATCTAAAAAATTAAATTAAGGTAACACTATCAATTTATAAATCAATGAATTTACTATTCTCTGGTGAAATCCACACTTGGAACATGCATGCACACTGACAAGAACTACATACACAGTCATAGTGTGAGTTTCACCAAAGCTTTGTAGATTTTTGGACAAGACTATTTGACACATAACCCGATGACCTTGAAATTAAGACCAACATACAATTTGTCTTCCTAATTGCTTCCATTTTATGAATCAATATACCTAAGGTCCTGCTCAACATTGATTATTTTCCACTGTTTAAAGTTATGTTTTATGCCTATATATTTTGTTAATTAAAACATTTTGTGGCTGAGAAATCCACGAGTAAAATTTATTATTATTTCATCTGTTTTTTTTGTAGCTTGAAATTGCACATTTTTGCATTTGCAGAGATTGGATTCCATTATCTGTGATAGCTGTGGTCCTTAAAAAGGATAAAGAATAAGAAAGATACTTCTGCTTTTGACCAAGAAAGGAAAAATCCATCTCAGGCATTCCAAGATATATAATTTAATCATTTTTTCCCCCTGCCTATGAGAGAGAGTGATACTGATGAAACTGAGTAACTTAGCATTCTAACAAAGCAGGGCACTAATTGCACATACTAAGACAATTCAGAATGAAATCTAATATCATTTGAATTTCTGAGAAATTAACTGTTAATGTGGTTAATTGGATCAGCAAGTTTGCAGATGACACAAAGAGTGGAAATGTTGTGGACAGTGAGGAAGGCTTTGAAAGCTTGTAGAGGGATCTGGATCCACTGGAAAAATGTGCTGAAGAATGGCAGCTGGAATTTAATGCCGACAAGGGTGAGGTGTTGCATTTTGGAAGGACAAACCAAGAAATGGTAGGTCACTGAGGAGTATGGTAGAACAGAGGGATCTGGGAAAACAGATATCAAGTTCCCTCAAAGTCACCTCACAGCTAGATAGGGTTGTAAAAAGAGTTTCTGGCTTTCATAAATCAAAGTTTTGAATATACGAATTGGGATGCTATGTTGATGTTGTATAAAACAACAGTAAGGCCAAATTTTGAGTATTGTGTGCAGTTTTGGACACCTAACCACAGGAAGGATAGCAATAGATTGAAAAAGTGCAGAGGAGATTTACAAAGATGTTGCCAAGACTTGAACGGAGTTACAGGGCAAGGCTAAGTAGGTTAGGACTGTATCACAATTCTGATGGGTACAGACAGAATCAATGCAAGCAGGCTTTATCCACTGAGGTTAGGTGAGACAAAACTAGAGAACATGGATGAAAGAGGAAAAGTTTAAAGGGAACATTAGGGAGAATTTCTTGCAGAGAGTGGTGGAAATGCCGAACAAATTGCCAGCTAAATTGGTAAATGCAGGCTCAATTTTGACATTTAAATACCTGGACAGGAGAGGTATGGAGGGATACGGTCTGGGTGCAGGTCAGGCAGAAAAATAGTCTAGAAAGGCGAAGGGTCTGTTTCTGTGCTATAGCCTTCTATGGTTCTAGACCATCACTCTGGTATGTTTCCAGTTAATATCGTCCATGAGATTTTGAAATGCTTAGAAATATGGCACTTTATTGACATCTTTCAGGTGTATTTTATGCATTTTATGATGCCAGATATCTATAATAAATCTAAAGAAGTGGCAGAAAGTAGCTGAAGAAAATACTTTGGCTTCCCCTTTCCCTCAACCCCTTCCCCTTCCCTATTGTTCTGGTTTCTTGAGACAGTTGGCTTTGTAGAGTTGCAACATTTTCTTATCTGTCTCTTGGTCCATATGTAACACTACTAAATTCTAAAGAAAAACTTGCATTAAAATGTGTTTCTTTCTTACAGGCATCTTTCCAAAATTCAGCAATGCTGTAAAAGTCCCAATGGAAAGGGCTCCAAGACAAAATCCACAATACTGAGTAGTGGGAAGCTGCTGTAGAAATTATTTTCCTGTGTAATACTCAACTTGGTGCCTGAAATCAGCAATGTAGGAAATAAAATGATTCTTTGTTTACTGGTACCTATGGTAACTTGTCCCTTTTGTACTTTTCTACAATAAATTATTCACAGGAAATAATTAAGGAACTTGGAATTATACTAGAAGAATGAAACTAAATTAATACAATGTGCACTAAACATATTTTATCATGCTCCTGAATGTGTAAATTAGATTTTTTTTCCCCATTGAAATAGCTTTTGTTATTGATCCACAGGTGGATAATTTTTATTATATTGATGTGAATGGGGTTTTAACTAAACCACAGTTCCAAACTTGGATTTCTAATAGAGCAAATTATTTCCTTCAAAGAACTTGATGTTCTGCAAAATTATAAGGAATTCAATGTCATTAAAAAACAAACCTAAAATCTATAGATATAAAAAATGCATGAATTATTTTTTAATGAAATTTATTGGGCCCAAGACTAAAAGACAGGATATTCCAGGAAAACCTTTGTGAACTCTTCCTTGTATGTTAAATATTAATGGTCCTCCTGATGACATATTTGTGTTAGGAAAAATTCTGGGTAGAAATTGTACTAGCTTTTCAAATTTTAAAATGAGGCACAAGATCAATTATGTGACTGAAAGTAGAAACAATACTCATTACAAAACAGAGAAATGTAGTGTTCAGAAGTAAGTCTGCCTAGGCTGAAATGAAAAAGCAAATCTACTCATTTCCATATTCCCATATCTAAATCAATGGTCATGTCTTCACTCAAGAGATAAGTTCCAAATCCCACTGCTCTTCAGCTTCCTCCCCTCCCCTCAACTCCTGACTAATTCTTCCACCCTATTACCTTCTATTATTGGAGGGAGCTTTGAAAACATCCTTCAATCATTTCCACTGTGCATCTGCAGAGATTGGTTCTAGAGTCTGATAGTGGCCTTGCAAACAATGTATCTGCCCATCAGAACCAAACTTCAATTGTGGCTCAGTTCTGGGAGTGAATGTTGATGTCGGTTTAATTATTTGCCAGTGGGTGAGAATATTTTGCATAAAGCTGATGTAGAGCTTTAAGGTACTTGCAAGAGATAGTCCACATTTCACAGACATGCAGGAGGGCAAAGATCACTGCTGCCTGGTGTGACAGAATTGTGCTATTATTAATCTTTAGTTATAACATTATTTTAGTAAAGTTATTTTGTGAGTTGGACAAGAACACACACAAAGACAATTACACACAAAATCCATTTTAAGAGAGACGCTGTGTCTCCTATGTCCAGCTGTAAGCCAGCTTGTATCATTGTTCAAATGAAACAGTGTAGACAACCATAGAGATGAAATGATTGTCCATTGAAACCCAAGAAAGTCATCTGTTGGTTAGCTGAGCCAACAGCACGGAAGCATTTTCTCGTAAACTTTTGGAAGAGAGAAACTTCAAATAAAATCAAATGATGTCATGTCATGTGATTAAAGACACTTCAAGGAGACATATTTAATATTGAACTATGTTTCATCTGAAGAGAGAAATGCTGTAGCCTTCAGTGAAGGAGGTCCTTTTGTGGTGTTCTCCTCATGGGAGATGTACAAAATCAGTGGCAAAGAAGAAGAGCCACTTCACTGACTTTTCGTGAAAGGAGGGCAGTTCTACTGTGTCCATTTGTAATGACCCATGCCTGAGTTTGTGAAATCATCGTGTGAAACACAGATTCTGAAACCTCCATTTAAGAGAGAAGGATTTGTAGAAAAACATTCATATGAAGAAACATTTCTCTGAAAACAAATCTACAAAGAATTTGTGAGTTTGAGGACTTTTGAATGGCAGTTTTAATTACTGAGTTTCAACACAAAAGATTTCTGAGATTGAACTTTAAAATCATCTCTTCAGAATTATGCCTGAACTGTAATGGTTTGGGGATTTACCCCACACACACATACTTATGTTTAGTGGGGTTAAGTAAGATTTTATATTAATAATAGTTATTAATTAAAATTATTGTTTTGAAGATACCGTTGTCTTGGTGAATTTCTATTGTTGCTGATCTAGGTCATAACACTGGTAAGCAATGAACTTGTGTTTGATTTTCATTCAGTCTTTTCCTCAGATGACCGATGACTGCACCGGTGAACTCAAGATTTGACTATTACACAAATATGTACAATAATTGTCCCTCCATTGAATTACTTGTGTATTTGGCTGCCTTTACTGCATTTTGGCAGTTAAATGCTTTTGCAATTTGGAGCATTTGATTCAGAACTGTTCATGTAAATTTCATTGTATGGGATTATTGATCATGAGTGTACAAGGTAAGAATGAGTTCTGGCACCATAAACAATGACATGGGCTGCAAAATGCCCGAGGCCACAGTACACAGTAAACAAGTAATCTGCTCAGCGTGCTGGCCATCACTGAGGAGTCCTCTTTTAGGTAGTTGTGTGTCTCTGTAGGCTTTTTTATAGTGGGGGGGGGAAAAATCAAATGTAAAGGCAAATATTTTCTGCCTTTATATCATTTCACTTACCTTCAAGAAAGCTCTGAGGGCAGATGAACACCAATCCGCCTGGGGGTTACGCTCAGAGGTGGAGAAGCTCTCTCCACCTCCTCCATGAAGGAAATGCCGCTGAAAGTGGCTGCAATGGTGTGGGCTGATGATGTCATCAGCCGCACAACCCAGGGGCGTAAATTTTAAAGCACTCAGTGTGTTCAGATACTTTTTACATACATTAATGACATTATTGCTCTATTCATATTAGTGATGGCTAAAATTTTTGTTCTTTTGGGTGGGAGGGAATGTCTATATTAATTTTTCAATTGCTGCCACATATGGATGATGTCACGGCAACGGGCTGATGCACCACTCACCCCGCCTTCCTCAGCTCCGCAAGACAGCTCCCGACGCTGGCCTATGAAGGCAATGCTGGATCGGATCAGCCTCATAGGTTTTCTCCATAAAAAGCTAAATTCACCTTTTTTCATTGAGGCGGCTTTAATGCAGGGATATACCATAAAAAGGCCTTGTGAGAATAGGAATCCATTACATAAGAATTGAAGCCCCACATCAAAGTTATCACTGCACCAGCTATAGCGGGGAAGGTCACCATGGCTTTGAAGCCTGGATCTTTCCAAACTGGTGCTAGGCAACCATGGACATCAGCACCTCTGTCAGTATGCTTGGAACACTGTCCTCTAAGTTCACTAACTGTACTCACTGTGAAGCATCACAGTTTATTATTTCCCCATGGAAGATGACAAACAGGAACATAGAACATTAGGATTTTCTTGCATTGTTATATTATGTGGATCAATGTTGCAATGAAAGCATCCTGAAATTGTTTCCATCAGAAGGTTGTACAGTCTCTACCCTTTATCTGAATTTTCAAACATTCATTATTGACAATTAGAGAAGAAAACGTATTGCTGAAGTCACTCATTTCTGCAAGCTTCTGTAATTTAATTTCTAACTATCAAATAACTGTACCAACACTACAAATGTCGATGAGTGGTGCAAATCTGGCAAATTATGCATGAGAGCCACTAAATGTGTGCTTTAAATTCATAGTTTGGAATGGATCAAGTTGCCTAAAAAGTAGTTATTGGATGCAGTAATGCAGGCAAAACAAACAGTACTTAAATACTTATATTTTTGAAATGAGATTAATAAATTACGATGTACACCTACTTTCATCCTAGCTGATATAAAACTGGTGATTTTATGGTTGAATGACCTGGTCTACTTTGGGTTTATTTTGTGTTTATATTAGTATCAGAAAATAATTATTCATCAATTAGTTCACTGATAATCTTGCATTTTCTATTTTATATTTACTTAATTTTTTTAAATTACAGAATTAGAATATAGAACACTACAGCACAGTTCAGTCCCTTCAGCCCTCAATGTTGACCCAACCCATATATTTTTGCGGAGGAGCTAGTGGAGTTGTTCAAGTGAACCGGTACGGACTTGAAGGACCGACATGGCCTGTTTCCGTGCTGTAAACAGTTATATGGTTATATGGTTACGCTTTGCACTTTTGGGAGTTGCTGCTCCTTGCAAAGCATAGCCAATGGATCTTTTCATCTGTTCCCACCGCCTTCATGAATGAAAGGAAGAAGGGCAAGAACCCACAAAACCGTCATAACTCAGGTTGTACATTCACTCACAGCTGTACCTTAGGACAAATCACTCCTGAGCATTCCATGACCATCTGGTTTTAGCCTGATATTTATCTCTATAAACCAAGTGGTGAAGCCGCAGATAAAAAATACTGGAAATCTGAAATTTTTAATAAATCTTAAATGAATCAGAGGATAGTTATCATCAGGGTATAGAAACATCATAAATGTTTCATGGCAAACAATTGCTTCAACTGAAAAAGAATCTAATGGGTTGAAGAGTCTAAAACCATTATGAAACTGTTAATCCTAATGAAATGATGTAAAGATACTATGATTTCTTCTGGTGCCACCAGATACATAACCATCCTGATACTAGCTTTCCATCAGGAGGCTGTCCATTCTCCGCCCTTTCTCCGAACAGCTGGAAGCCAGAATTTCTGCTTGATCTGATTCTGTCCCTTCAGGAGATAGCTACATTATAATTTTAATAATTAACTGCCTTTTTCTAATAAAAAAACATATTCTCTTTTAAATGTCAAATTCTCACCAAATCCAACAGACAATGCAAATAGAAAAGAGAGTCTATCTCAACTAAAGCCATTCCTTTGGCTCAGCAGCAGAAAGTTGTGGGTTCAAGTCTCTCTCCTGAGTCGTCAGTACAAAAATCTCAGCTAGCACACAAGTTTAAACTTGAGAGAACGATGCACTGCTTTTGGTATCGTATTTTAAACTAAGACTCTGTCTTCCCCCTTAGTTGCTGGTAAAAGATGCCTTTATACTACTTAAAAGATGATCATGGAGTTAGTCTTGCTTCCTGGGCAACACCTATTCTTCATTCAAAGATACCTTTTATTGTCACACAGAATTAAATTTAAAATGTAATATGCATGATATGCTTCAACTTTTTCCTGCCCTAACAAGAAGCTAAAGAGAGTCATTCAATAGTAAAAGATGAAAATCTGTGGACATCGAGGTTGAAGTAAAAACACACTATGCTGGAGAAGCTCAGCAGGCCAAACAGTGTCCTTTATGTAGCAAAGGTAAAACATTGGTTATGTATCTTTATCTTTGCTATATAAAGGACTGTTTGACCTGCTGAGTTTCTGCAGCATTGTGTGTCATTCAATAGTATCAAAGTACTGCTCTCCAAAACCTTGCTGTGGACAAGTTGTGTGTTGCTTTTCCTGCATTGCAAAATAACTTTGGTAGATGTAAAGCACTTACTTGTGAGATTGGGATACAAGATAACTATGTCTCATTTCCCTAACCATCCTGAACTACGAGCTTTCATTTTTAGTTCCCAAGAAAACTGCATTTCAATAGCATAATATTATCCAGTCTATCATTCAGCACAGTTTAAAATAATTCACTGAATATTATTTGGGAAGTAACAGAGTTTATTTCTGTATGTAATATTAATTAATCGCTAAGATATACTATTACCTGGAACAATTAAAAATAATTCCCTGGAATCGTAAATGCTCAGACATTGGCAGTTTGGCCCTTTGTGTCCTCAACTCTTAATCCAAAGCCTTGTTTTCTCTCAATCAGTTATCTAATTCCTATTTTCGTACCATAATTGAGTTTGCTTCTGCCATTCTTTCCAAATGGAAATTATTCACTGGGTTAAATAAGATTTCTCTCATATCACCTTTGCTTCTTTTGTTGATTACCTTTAGTTCTTCCTGCTCTGCTTCTCAATCAGTCCTTTAGTTTAACCTATTTTTAAAAAAAACTGTTTGAATCTATGAGACTAACCTAATCACACATAGAGCTAATGCAGTTCTTTGATCAGAGGCGTGATGCTCAAACATTGTGAGTTCTCTCAGTGAAAAACTAAGATACTGCTGGTAATCCTCCACATGAAAGTGAATTGTTTTACCTCCTCCTTACCCCATATATTGTGGAGGGTCATGTGACCTTTCTGGCAAGCCCAAGATTGGAAGAGACTTCACCTGCCAATCAAGGATTAGATCTGCCCACAGGTGAGGCTTATGGGCAATTGGTCCTCGCAGGCCTTGCATTGAAAAAGCAGCACATGGAGTTTTGTTTTTGTCTCTCTCTGCTCTTGTTGCTGCATGGAATCCATCATTGAACTGCAGGCCACAAGCAGCTCTAGAGGACAGACTGCAACAGGCCTCTCCTAGATTCTGAGCCTTGGGTGATGCTGTAAGGCAAGGTTCATTTCATCTACTTGTGATTTGTAATGTATTCATTGGAGTGACTTCATCACCAACATCGAAGTACTCGAGCTGGCAGAGTCCGCAAGCATCGAATCCACGCTGCTGAAGACCCAACTGTGCTGGGTGGGTCACGTCTCCAGAATGGAGGACCATCGCCTTCCCAAGATCGTGTTATATGGCGAGCTCTCCACTGGCCACCGAGACAGAGGTGCACCAAAGAAGAGGTACAAAGACTACTTAAAGAAATCTCTTGATGCCTGCCACATTGTCCACCACCAGTGGGCTGATATCGCCTCCAACCGTGCATCTTGGCACCTCAAAGTTCAGCGGGCAGCAACCTCCTTTGAAGAAGACCGCAGAGCCCACCTCACTTACAAAAGGGGAAAAACCCAACACCCAACCTTAACCAACCAATTTTCCCTTGCAATCGCTGCAACCGTGCCTGCCTGTCCCGCATCGGACTTGTCAGTCACCAATGAGCCTGCAGCAGACGTGGACATACCCCTCCATAAATCTTCATCCGCGAAGCCAAGCCAAAGAAGAAGAAAGAAAGAAAACTGTTTATTAGTATGCTCTGCCTGCTAGAGAGAGAGTTGGCAGTTACTGTGTGTTTAACCATTGTATTCCCAATCAAGAGTTGAGAATGTTTAGCAGTGATTTATTTGCATTTGATGTGTACTGATTTGTGTATAATTGCCGTCTATGCACTCGTTAGTTGTGACCATTGCTGAACTCCAGGCTGCAAGCCACAGGAAGCTCTGAAAGGCTGACTGCGGCAGGCCAGTCCTGGATCTTGAGCAGCAGCGGCATTAGAGATCAGGTTCATGTGCATATAGTCAATTATTTACGTGGTGTACTGTGTCTGTGGATGGTGGGTACTATGGAAATTTAATCCTCATTTATTTGAGTAGTGTGTGTGAAAGAGAGAGAGAGAGAAAATACCATTTATTAATAACACATGTCCAGCTTTAATTCTCTTTGAACCTATCAAACCTATTCTGAACACAACACCCCATAAATCTGAAAATGGAGGAAATTTCACACAAGAGACCGACAATGTTTTCTCTCAACTTTAACTTTCACTAGCCTCCTTATGTCAGAAGATGTGACTTTGTTTCAGGGCTATTAATCTTTTTTCAGCTGATTTAAATGATTTTCTGTACATAGAAGATCTGTAATGTTAATCTCCTTGTGTGAAGTTGTCATCTTGTACTGATAATTTACTATCCACCCTGTACATTGTATTCTCTTCCAATCTGTGCACAAACCAATTCTTTACAGCTGGAGTCACCATAGATTCCTGAAGCCTTTTTGAATTTGGAATTACATCAGCAAAATTAGACACAGTGTTAGATGACATATTTGTTTCATTAACCATGGTGACAGCCTTCTTATTGATCATTACATGTGGAGTTTGTTCTTTCGAGAATTTTGGTTGAAGAGGTTTGTCAAGTTTAGTTCCCTTTTCCTCCATTTTTACTTGAATTTGCTGGAATTCCTCAGGTTTTCTCGAAAGACTTTCATGGAACTGCAGTTGGTACAGAAGATGTTTCCCTCTTTTGTTCTTAGAGTCCTGTTCTTTGACCTGAGATGAGTTCTTCAAACACATTAAGCTTTTCTTTGCCATTTTAAAAGGTGTTGAAAGTGTCTTTTCATTGAATTCTTGATGCACTGATTTATTCTTTTGCAGGGACTTTCTATTTGACTTCTGGGTTACAAGGCTGCCACTCTGTGAACCATGAACCAATGTTGACATCATTTTGCACAAACTCACCATTTGATCTTTTGAAGACAGGGCCCTAGATTTGGATTTACCTGAACCAAGAACAAAGATACTTTTCTGTTTTACCTCCAACTTTTCACCTGTTACTTGTCTTTCACTCTTTAATGTTGTACTTGAACTTTGACAACCTGATTTTCTGGACTTATCTATTACACCTGAGGATGTCTTTTGTTTCTGAGCACTTGCATTAGCATCAAGTGAAAATGTACAGTTGTTAATTTTCTGTGTTCTGATTGTGCCCTTCTTCATCATCCACATTTTTACCTTTTCTTCAGATTCCTTTTGCTTCTTCTGCTGATCAATTTCTCGCCTTTTATGTGCTGCTTTCTCCAAGCCATTCTGCTTCCTCTTTGCCTCTCTTGCTTTTTTTAGTATCTCATTCTTTTGAAAAATCCATTTCTGTATTACACTATTGTTTGAATTTTCTAAATGACTGTCAGTTGGCACTGAATCTCTTTTCCTCAGGATGTCTTCACCCTGCCATTTGCTTTGGGCTCTCAACTTCATTTTCCTTCTCTGAATGTGTTGATTGGGCAGGTTTGCAGTTGAGGTTGTGTTGGAAGGGAGAACACAGAGATTCAATGGCCTCTGCCCTGCAATAGTAAGACTGGCCACCTCATGGTTCTTTTCATTATCCTGTGATTTTTTCCTTTTGTTTGCTCTGTGCTTTCTTTTCTTAAGCTTGCCCACCTTTGTTAGATTCAGTGGGTTTTGAGTGCATGTATTTCCAGACTTTTCACAAACTTCAGGATTCACACAGTGGGATACTTCAAAATTAGTTGGCTCAAAGCTACTGGTGTTCATTTGATGCGTTCTTTCAGGGAGTTGATCTGGGACTGAAAACATGCCCTCCATACTGACAGCAAACTTTTGTTTTTTTCTCCCCTGGAGTTTTTCTCTGCATTGTCCATTGGATTTCAATCCATAATTCCTCCCATTCTTTCTCCTCACCATTGTTTGTGTGGTTGAATCTTCTTCCCTGGAACCTTCAGTTCTTGCTCAAGCACTCTTCACGTTCGTATTTTAAAGTGGCAGTAATCAAGCATGCAGTCGAATAGCTGCTTCTTGCTAATAATGTTAATTGCGATCAACTATGAAATATTTCATCAATGTTCAATCAGCCAAGGGAATATCCAAGTGACAAAATCTACAAATAAACCGATACAGCGTTATACCAATAGGAAATTCACAATATTGCTTCAACTGGCAAATTACAAGATGAAGAGATGTAACAAGAAGAAGAATGACGACAAACTTCATATAAAGAAGAAAAATAATGTACAAGTAAGAACTAAGAAGGGGAAGAAAGGAAAGAAAGGAAGTAAAGGGGAATTAAGAGAGTGAGCTTTGTTATATGTGAAGCTGAAAGTCTTTTCTGGGGGGGTTGGGTGGGAGAGAATAACAGTCATTGTGAAATCAGTTGACGCTTGCGAGCAGGTTCGCAATCCAAATGGAGAGGGGAGTTGTGGTTGCCCGGCAAGGGACAAGGGGCAACTCAGAGAAGGGGGGGACATTTGGGGTTAAGGGAATTTTAGATGTGGGAATAGTGGAAATATTTTATGTTTTAGAAGTGTTGTCTTACAGTGTGTTCAAAAAAAAACAGAAATGGATAAGGAGGAAAGGTGGTGATGAGGAAACAGAAATGAGAGGTAAACAAAGTATGAAATGGCCATGTTGAACTATATGACTATAAATATTAACAGAATACATAACCAAATCAAAAGGAAGAGGCTGTTAAATTTACTGAAGAAAGAAAAAATTGATACAGCATTCATGCAGGAAACACATCTAACTGAAGTGGAACATAATAAATTAAGGAGAGATGGGTAGAGCACGTAACGGCAGCATCATATAATTCAAAAGCCAGAGGAGTAGCTATATTAATCAATAAAAAAGTACCACTCAAAATAGAGGAGGAAATAATAGATCCAGCAGGGAGGTATGTAATGATAAAGTGTCAGATATATTCAGAATTTTGGAATTTGCTCAATGTATATGCACCTAATGAAGAGGATCAAAAATTTATGCAAGATATCTTTTTGAAGATTGTAGATACGCAGGGGAATATACTGATAGGAGGGGACTTTAACCTTAATTTGGACTCAAAGATGGACAAAACTGGACAAAAAACTAGCAGAAAGAACAAAGTAACCAAATTTATCATTAAATCGATGCAGGGAATGCAACTTTTGGATATATGGAGGAGACAACACCCAAAGGAGAAGGAGTACTCATATTATTTGGGTAGACACAAAACATACTCAAGGATAGACCTGTTCCTGTTGTCATCCCACATCCATGGGAGAGTTAGAAAAATGGAATATAAAGCTAGATTGTTATCGGATCACTCACCCCTGTTAATAGAAATAGAGCTGGAGGACATCCCACCGAGAATGAATAGATGGAGATTAAACTCCATGCTACTTAAAAGACAGGATTTTAGAGAATTCATTGAGTGACAAATTAAAATGTACTTTGAAATAAATACGGAATCAGTGAAATATAAATTTATACTATGGGATGCAATGAAAGCATTCATCAGAGGGCAGATAATAAGTTATGTAACTAAGATGAAGAAGGACTACATTCGGGAAATAGAACAGCTGGAAAGGGAAAGAGCAAGTACAGAAAAAGAATTAACAACAAGGGAAGATACAACAAAAAGAGAATTGGCGGACAAAAAAATAAAATATGAAACACTACAAACGTACAAGGTGGAGAAGAACATAATGAAAATAAAGCAGAAGTATTATAAGCTAGGAGAAAAAATGCACAAAATACTAGCTTGGCAACTTAAGACAGAACAAACTAAAAGAACGGTATTGGCATCAAGGAAAAAGGACAAACAAATTACATATAACCCAACGGAGATCAATGAAAACTTCAAAGAATTCTACGAGCAATTATATCGAACTGAGAACGAAGGGAAAGAAGACAAAATAGATGAGTTTCTAGCTAAAATTGAACTACCGAAATTGCAAGAAGAGGAGCAAAATAAATTAATAAAACCATTTGAAATAGAGGAAATACAGGATATATTTTAAAAAACTACTGAACAATAAAACGTCTGGAGAGGACGGACTCCCAATAGAATTCTATAAAACATTTAAAGACTTATTAATTTGTCCTCTCCTGGAAGTAATGAACCAGATTGAAAAAACACAAAACATGCCAGAATCATGCAAAACAACAATAATTACAGTAATACCAAAGACGGGGAAAGATCCACTAACACCAGTATCGTATAGGCTAATATCTCTACTTAACTCATTTTATAATATAATAGCTAAACTATTAGCAAACAGATTGGCCGACTGTGTACCAAAAATAGTAAAACTAGATCAAACTGGATTTATTAAGAAACGACGAACAACGGACAATATCTGTAAATTCATTAACTTAATCCATGCAGTACAAGGAAACAAGACACCAACAGTGGCGCTTGCCTTAGATGCAGAGAAAGCCTTTGACAGAGTAGAATGGAATTATTTATTCAAAGTACTACAGAGGTTCAACCTATCAGAGAAATATATTAATTGGATTAAAGCATTATTTAAGGGACCATTGGCGAAGGTGACAGTAAATGGATATATATCAAACCAATTTAAATTAAGCAGGTCAACTTGGCAGGGTTGTCCACTATCTCCCTCACTGTTCGTGTTAGCTATAGAACCACTGGCAGAACTGATAAGAACAGAAAATAAAATAAGAGGGATAAAAATAAAAGAGAAGGAATATAAAATCAGTCTGTTTGCAGATGGTGTCATGGTGTGCTTGGCGGAACCAGAGGTGTCAGTGGGAGAATTACATGGGAAGTTGGAGAAGTGTGGAGGGGTGTCAGGGTACAGGATCAATGCAGGTTGGGGTGGGGCGATGCCAATGAATAATGTGGATTTCACAGGGTTTGGGAAAGAGTCACCATTTGGATGGCGGGCGCGGGCAATCCGATACCTAGGTATACAACTGGATGGTAATCTAGGCCATCTATACAGACGGAATTGTCAGCCATTAATGAAGAAAGTGCAAGACGACTTGGAGCATTGGAAAGATTTGCCACTGGCGCTGATGGGAAGGGTAGATTGCATTGAGGTGGGTGTCTTCCAGTCGTTGTCAGTTCACTTGGCAGAGGGATTCTTCAAGGAGCTAAAGAAAATAATAATGAAATTCTTATGGAAAGGGGGGGAAACCAAGGATAGCCCTAGATAAATTAAGAGAATGGTGCAGACAGGGGGCTTGCAGCTACCAAACCTTTGGAATTGTTGTAGAGCAGCACAATTAAGATACCTATCGGATTTTTGTCGGGCATGGGAAGAGCCAGATTGGACCAGATTGGAGCTGGATAAAATAGGGGAGAAGGTACCTGAACATATACTGTATAGGTGGGATGAAAAGCTGGTGCAACATAGGAATTCACCAGTACTGCACCATCTGCTCAACATTTGGAGGAGGATTCACGTAGAAAGGAATAAAACAAATTATCAACTACCAAGGTTGATATTGATGCAAAATCAACTAATCCCATTCACAATAGATAACCTTTCCTTTAGAGAATGGGAGAGAAAAGGGATCAAAAGAATAGAAAATTGTTTTTCGGTAAATAAATTATTATCTTTTGAACAAATGAAGTGCAAATATGGTATAACTCATGGCACAATGTTTGCATACCACCAACTGAAAATCTACTTGAAGGACAAATTGGGAAGCAGGCTGAGGTTACCAGAAGGAAGCAATCTTGAATATGTGATTACAGACACAATGATAATTAAAAGACTTATAACAAACATGTACATCAAACTGCAAGAGAAATAGAACGAGGAAACAAGCTGTAAACCCAAACAAAAATGGGAACAAGATCTAAACATAAAGACCAAACTGGATTTATCAAAAAAAGACGCACAACAGACAATATTTATAAATTTATTAACTTAATTCATGCAGTAGAAGGAAATAAAGCACCTACAGTGCAGACAAGGCCTTTGACAGAGTAGAATGGAATTATTTGTTCAAAGTATTGCAAAAATTCAGTTTACCGGAGAAGTATATTAATTGGATTAAAGCATTATATAAGGGACCGTTAGCGAAAGTGACAGTAAATGGACATGTATCAAAGCAATTTAACTTAAGCAGGTCAACACGGCAGGGATGCCCACTATCACCTTTATTGTTTGTGTTAGCTATAGAACCACTAGCAGAATTGATAAGAATAGATAATAATATAAAAGGAATAAAAATAAAAGACAAGGAATATAAAATCAGTCTATTTGCGGATGATGTTATAGTGTACTTAACAGAACCAGAACTATCAATAAAAGAATTATATAAGAAATTGAAGGAATATGGAGAAGTGTCGGGTTACAAGATAAACGTAAATAAAAGTGAAGCAATGCCTATGAATAATGCAGATTTCTCAAAATTTAAGAAGGAATCTCCATTTAGATGGCAAATGCAAGCAATAAGATACCTAGGTGTACAAATAAACAAAAATCTCGGCCAACTATACAAACTCAATTATTATCCACTAATGAAAAAAATTACAGGACGATTTAGAGCATTGGAAAGATTTACCATTAACACTAATAGGAAGGATAAACTGTATTAAAATGAACATTTTTCCAAGGATATTATACTTATTTCAGGCATTGCCAATACAACTGACAGAAAAATTCTTCAAGGAGTTAAAGAAAATAATAAGGAAATTTTTATGGAGAGGGGGGAAACCAAGGATAGCACTAGATAAATTAACAGAATGGTATAAACAAGGAGGCTTACAACTGCCAAACTTTAAAAATTATTATAGAGCCGCACAATTAAGATACCCATCAGATTTTTATCAAACAAGGGAAAAGCCAGACTGGACGAGATTAGAATTAGATAAAATAGGGGAAAAGATACCTGAACACATATTATATAAATGGGATGAAAAAGTGGTAAAACATAGAAGTTCTCCAGTATTACATCTTCTCCTCAATATTTGGAAGAAGATTCATGTAGAAAGAAATAAAACAAATTATCAATTACCAAAACTAATATTGACGCAAAACAAGTTACTCCCTTTTACAATAGATAACCTTTCCTTTAGAGAATGGGGAAAAAAAAGGGATTAAAAGAATAGAAAATTGTTTTTCAGGAAATAGATTCTTATCCTTTGAACAAATGAAAGATAAGTACAATATAACTCAAGATACAGCGCTGGCATATTACCAATTGAGATCCTACTTGAAGGATAAATTAGGAAGCAGTTTGAGTTTGCCAGAGGCAAGTAATCTTGAATATGTGATTACAGATACAATGATAATCAAAAGATTTATAACAAATATGTATATTAAACTGCAAGAAAAGGAGAATGAGGAAACAAATGGTAAAACTAAACAAAAATGGGAACAAGATTTAAATATAAAGATAAAAAAGGAAACATGGGAGAAATTATGTTCTGGAACGATGAGAAATACAATAAATACGAGGCTACGTATGATACAATATAACTGGATACACAGACTATACATTACACCTCAAAAGTTAAATAAATGGGACCCAACAGTATCTGATAGATGTTTTCGATGTAAAAAAGAAATGGGAACAACAATTCATGCAATCTGGACATGTGAGAAAGTAGAAAAATTTTGGGAAGATCTCAATCAGATATTAAATAAAATAACAGAAAACAATATACCAAAGAATCCAGAGATCTTTCTCCTAAGTAACATAAAAAACAAAGAATTTGGAATTGATTTGGAGGATGCACAAAAAAGATTTGTTAAGATAGCTCTAGCCGTAGCAAAAAAATGTATTATGTCAACCTGGAAATTGGAAGATAATTTGAAAATACAACAATGGTATATAGAAATGAATAAATGTATTCCATTAGAAAAAATAACATATAGTTTAAGAAATAATATTGAAATATTTGAACAAATATGGGAGCCTTACATTAAATACAATAGCGAAAACCTACCGGAGACAACCATTACCTAAGTTGATGGAAGGAGAAGGAAAGAAAAGAATGGACTCAGTAGAATTTCTGGTGTATTTTTGTTGAGTGACAACATTGTCTGACTGGTTTAATGTATCCTAGATTGTATACCTTAAATGGATGGGGGGGGCGGTGGGGGGGGGGGGGTGGGTTGGGAGGAGGGAGTGGGGGGGGGGGAGAAAATGTCACTGTATATGTGTGAAAAGGAAAAAGTGTGTATCATGGCTAATGTGATTTATGGTGTGAAAAATAAAAAATTTTAAAAAAAAGATCTAAACATAAAGAATGAAACATAGGAAAAGCTCTGCTCCGGAACTATGAGAAATACAATAAACATGAGGTTACTCATGATACAATATAATTGGTTACACAGGCTGTACACAACGCCCCAAAAGTTAAATAAATGGGACCCAACAGTATCAGACAGATGTTTTCGCTGTAAGAAGGAAATGGGAATAAAAGTACATGCAATTTGGGCATGTGAGAAAGTGGAAAAGTTTTGGGACGATCTAAATCAGGTATTAAATAAAATCACAAAAAGCAACATACCAAAAAATCCAGAGATCTTTCTTCTAAGTAATATAAGAAGTAAAGAACTTGGACTCGATTTGGATGGAGCACAAAAAAGATTTATTATGATAGCCTTAGCTGTAGCAAAAAAATGTATTATGTCAACCTGGAAATTAGAAGATAGCCTGAGAATACAGCAATGGTACATAGAAATGGATAAATGTATTCCATTGGAATATTCCATTGGAGTCAGCATCAGGCTCTAGGGTAAACTGGAAGAGCGAGGCAATGCTTTTCGATAACTGGTCTAACCAGTCCGCTATCCCCTTCATAGATCTGACTACCTGAAAGTGTTAGGGATCTGGTTTGGAGGGACTGAGGTGTGCAACAAAAATTGGTTGGAGTGGATTGCAAAGGTCCTCCAAATAATGGGCCTGTGGGTGTGATATTCCTCTCAATAACAAAAAAGAACCTAGTAATCAATTATGGCATGGTACTGCTGGACATGATGTATGTAGCTCATCCCCTTCACCTCCACCCTAGAGGTCAACAGAGCAGTCTTCCAATTCACATGGGGATCCAAGATGGAAAGGGTCACCATGTATATCACCAGACAATGGGGGAAAGAGTATGCCCAGTGTGGTCCTCATCCTGATGACCACCTTCATGTGACCACCATGCATCAGGCTGTGCATGGAACCAAAATGTGAGGGCACCATATTTTGCTATGTGCTGAGGTTCTACCTGTCCCAGGTGTTGAGAAGGATAGGCCTAGCCCAAATGCCACGCAATGTCCCAGTCAGCTGAACTTTGCTACACCACCTATCCTACATGGAAATATTTTTCCAGACAAACACCTTTTACCACCAGTCTATCAGGTAGTGGTCAGTGTGGAACATCCTGCAGACATGGAGAGACAAGGACATTGGATACTGTAGTGCGATCATCCTGATCTTGTTGTCCAGTTCATCTGTCAGAATGCCTCATCACCTAGTACTCACGAACAAACACCAGGACTTGGCCTGGTTGGAGGTGGAAGCAGCACTCCTGGTCAAGTCCTCTCTGTACAACAGAACTATATTCTACACTGCCGTTGTCCCCATGATCACTGCAGCGGAGTGGAGACAGTTGCCCATCTCTTTACAGAATGCAGATTTGCTATGAGTGTGTGGAGAAGGATGCGAGGTCCTTGTCATGGTTCATCTCCAGTAGCAGCATGACAGAGGATTCTCTGATTTTCAGGCTATTCCAAGGATGCATACAGAGACTGACATCCAGAACTGCTGGAAGCTCATCAACTTGGTGAAAGATTCAATTTATTGTCATTGTAACAAAAACAGTGTCATATTAGATGAAATTGCTTTTGTCTACTGTAAGGTAGACAGATTTGCCATCGGCAGAAATTGCCTGGTGCCTTTAACAGTCAGAGAGAGAGAAGTAAAGGAGAGTCTCCACCCCCGCCAGAGTCACCGAGTGTCCGTAGATTCACTTCCAGCAAATCCACAGCCTATGCAGTCACACAGAGCCCAATCCAAACAATCAACAAACCAAGCCCCAGATTCGCACCTCCGACATGGTGAGAAACCCCTCGGCACCTTCAGCACCTCCTCACATCCTTGTTCCGATACCTGGTACCCCTTCAGCCAGTCACTGTTCAGGGAGCCCATGGGAAGAGGCCATTGCATCTACCACTCTACTTCCTCTTTGCAGGTATTGAAACCAGAGGATTATACACTGAGAAGTGTTGTCACTCATGGACAGACTCGTATCCTCTACCACTACCAGGCAACAATGCCTTACATCTCTTTTCAAGATATTCAATGGCACTGGTACATGAAAATAGTATCAATAGCGACAGGACTTGGATACTAAAATCAGATTTTGATCTCTCATCACTTTATGTATAATTTCCAAAATAACATCAAAAGGTGTAAAATTTTACTCTGGGTGTTTTGACTCTGGGAGTAAATAAATCATACAACTTCTCAATGAAGTGAGCAAGATTAATTTGTATTCAGGGGCAAGAGAACAAGTCAGCAATGTTCTGGGCAAGTTAGGGTCAAGTTCTACATGATGTGTAAATGACCAAGAAATGAGATATAAAAAGGGCTTTGGAATAAGAAAGAACAGCAATATCCTCTAATAGTGATAGAGCACACTGAGGAAGAGTGGAAGGAAATGATAACTAGCACATCGAAATAAAAGCCTCAAAGTATACGTTCTATTATAATTACAGATAGGTTTGGAAGTCATTGTGACCTGTCATTTCAAATTTACACACAGAGACACCCACAAAAGTAATCTTGTAAAATACAATTCATTTAACATTCACTGCTTGAATTTAGAATTGCAAAAGGAAATCTAACATTTAAAAAACTTTATTTTCTTATAGTTTAATCTCAGATAATTAATTAAATGACTATAATCAATTTTAGGCCACAGTGCATTTGGATATCTGGTAAGGATTACAATATTGTGAAGTAACTTACCGAACTTCTCCAGAGACCCATCCTCTCATTTGTTGCAGTGCTTCCTAAGCAACTGTTGAGCAATGGGTTTATGTCTTGTTCTAACATTGCCTTTCACCAATCCAGTTTGACTAGAAAACTGAACGTTGTTGATCCTGATCATTACCAGCTGTTGCCAGGTTACCAGCAAGCAATTTAACTGATTTCCATGGAGCCAAGAATTGTTTATCACATTTCTTGCAGTGCTACTTGTACTTGGAACAGTTAAACTTCCTTTACAATAAGCTTTAAAATAATACTTCGAGGCATGTTTTAATTTAGACATACAGCACTGTAACAGGCCAATTCAGCTCTATGAGACTTTGCCGCTCAATTTACATCCCATTAACCTACATCCCAGTAGGTTTCTGGTGGGAGGAAACCAAGGACCCTGGAGAAAATCCACGCAGACACAGGGGAACGTACAAACTCCTTAAAGACAGCATGGGATTCGAACCCAGGTCCAGTCCCAATTGCTGGCACTATAAAGGCATTGTGCTAACTGCTACACCAATCGTGCCACCAATCTCAGATTGTCCCTCACAACAGAATCCTTTTGCTATTGTAAAATTGGGAGTGGCTGCACATATTTAACCAAAAGTGTGAGCTATCATTGTTAAAATGTCCCCAAGAGATGGAAAACATTGTTAACTTAGTCTGGCTGAGGGAGATGCTTTGCCAGGAAAGTACAATCTTTTATCAACTGCCATGATTTTAGAATGGAAGCAAAGTGGATAAACTGGAAAAATAATATGGAGGCATGATTTCAAATTTCAAATTCTGCAGTAGATGGAAATTTTAAATTCAATCAGTTACGGAAACTGATATTGCTGTAAATACTCACCAATCAAATGTGACTCCAGACACACTCATTTTGGTTGATTTTTAAATCCCTTTCAAAATTCTTCAGGTGACCAATCAGTTCAGGATCAATCAAAGACAGGTGACATCACCACCTTATAATAGGATCCATGATTGGTATTCATATCGATCAGCATCTGTCACATGTTTAAGTTAGAGTTAGGAGGCAAGGTAATCTCTATGACAACTAGCCTGATCAGTCTACCATCCTCTTTACCATCAGGACTGACATCCTTAAGTTGCCGCAGATCTGGTTTGGAGGAGCAGAGGAATGTAACAAAATTGGCTTGAGCAGATAGCAAAGCTTGGGCTGTGGGAGTGGTACTAGTCATCAGATGCAAACTACTTTCGGCTACAAATGTACTTGGTGCAGATGTGGCCTGTGCTCTGGCCTGGTAGTCATCTGAGTTATCTTCCAATTCATCTGAAAACGCAAGATGAAACAGAGCAAGGGGTCACAGTGTATAAGTCCCTTAACAATGAGTCAAACACATACCCAACAGTGCCCTCATCCAGATGTCTACCTTCAAGTGTGGCTCCACCAGGCTGTGTTTGGAACCAAAGTATGTCAGCACCAAGTACCACTATGTGCTGAACCTGAATGTATAGACTGAATAGCACTATAAATATAAAAAGTTTTTGTTCTATGTTTCCATTACAAATATTTACCATGAATATTTTTTTTTGGCAGGGGGAGGAATATAGGCAATAAATGCTGGGCTTGTTAGCTTTGCCAATAACAAAATTAAAAGGAGACTTTATCGCAGAACTTCTGTAATAACTCGACTAGATTTTGAAATGAAATTTCAGTCAGAAGATAACATATTTTGCAAACACATTACCCCATTCTTTCAACATTGTACTGAGGCATTGAATCAAATAACATCTCCCAAATCAGGCCCTAGTTGTACGATTCAGATGGAAATGGAGGAGCTGCAGAGGACATATCAGGCTTGCAAACTAAAAGCTGTAACTCTCCAAAAACCATCATTATTCCTCTGTTTCTCTTCATGAAATGAGTTGGGCTGTGAAATCTAAATTTCCCAAATCAACTTCAAACAGCCTTGAACGAAATGAAGAATTTGTTCTTCCTTTTATTAACAAAGGTAAAGTATCATTTCTTAAAAAGTATTACTGGAGTAATTAACTATTTCTTAATATGCCAATTCTCACTTGTATCCTTAATTTGACAGCATAATCTCTATAATGTTCGCACTTGTGATGTCTCAACTATAGAATATGCAAAATAAACTCCACCAATTTATTATTAAACTTTGGTTCTCATAGAATTTCCTGTAAATCAAATGTGACTGTCCACATGAACCGAATAGAGATAGTGAATTTCAGAATTCTGAAAGCTCCAGGAGACAGATTTGACCTACTGTTTATAATGATAAGGTGAAATATTCATGAATATCACGACAGGAGCACATAATGGTACAAATTAATTTATTTATTCATTTACTATGTCTTTCTTTTCTTTCCGTTCGGAACAATGCTGACATTACCAGTCTCCCTCCTGGGCACCATCATTGTTCATGAGTGAGCTTCAACTCTTCAATCTCAGGAAAGTAATGAAGTAATATACTTCTTCCCCACGGTACTAATACTTTCACCTATCCAAACAAAACTGATTTGGGATGCAATGGGATAAAATTTCAAGTATGTAGTCCAGCCATTCTCATCAGAGGCCCTACAGCTCCCTGGGGGTCACAGCACATTTAAATAAGTCTTGTTTACTTTATTCAACATAACTTTTTTTGTGTGTTTATGTAGTCAGAAGGAGAGAAGTATGGAAGAAACCAACTAGATGACTGCTTCACAGGGAAGGGGGTCCACAAATTTTGAGCAGAGTTCTAAGGGGGCCATAGCCAAAAATTGATTAAGAATGGTTGGTGTCGCCTCAACAATGGTATTATCAGTTTAAAATTTGATGATCATGAGCTTTTATTGTCATACACATAATACAATGTATAAATACACTGAATTCTTCATTGCTGCAGACAAACAGGTAGATAAGATGCATCAATTAAAAGAGTATACATTGAATTACGACAATATGCCAAGGTAGAAACAGAAATAATAAATATAAAAGGATAGATAAATATTGACAGTTACATTAGTTCAAGAAAAACAATTGGTTTCTAGATTGAAGGCAGATCTTTTGTTAGTCCTGGAATATTTATGATCAAGGTTAAGGTAGTCTCAGGAGGTTCAAGACCTTGAAAGCCAAAATCTGCCACTGCAATTAAGAATTCTAACTGCAATGGCATGGGAACAGATAACTTAGTAATTTAAATGAAATCCTATATTGTACCCTGTTCTATTTTACTGCAAGGCTTCATGACAAGAGTGTGTGGTGTGCTGTGATGCAATGTCTGCAGGAAGCTCACCGGAGCACCGCTCCAGGCACCTCATGGGGCAGTTTCTGATGAAAAGATTAGCACTTCACCCCTGAATGTCTGCCCACTGATTTTTTTTTGTTCTCTCACTCTTCTCTGCGATTTAAAATCTTTGATTTTGAACTTTCCTGGGTTCTGACAAAACGTTGTTGCCTCCAAAGAGGTGCCTCGGGTGGCTCAAAGACCAAAAGCACAGTCAACAGATGAAAGTTGTAGGCATTTTTCTTTGCTCCCTTAGTGCAGCGACCATTGCAATTGGTGCTCTCAAGGTTCATTGTCTGCACCCAGAAGTACTCAATTCTTTTGAGCATTACACCTTTTTGGCTGTTTTTGTAGTTGCTGAAAAATGTGAGATGTTACTGATGTCCTTGGCATCAGCCTGAGAAGTCTCAGAGGTATAAACTTCTCTGGTTACTGTCACCTTCTCTGTCACAGGCAGCACAATCTAACTACCTTATGCCTGGCGTGTGATGGATCTGACCAGACAATCACATTTACCTGACACATGGTGAATTCATAGATGGATAGAGCCTCCAGCTGAAGGAGGTCTACCTCCACAATCTCCCTCTTCTTTTTCCAACAGGAAGCCCAGGCATTCTCCACCCCCTCAAGCAATGCCTAGAGAACAACCATCAGAGCATTTGGCCATGTATCTGCAGGGCTCTGGCAAATCTCTGGAGGTGAGTATGAAATCTCAACTAATGTCACAGCAAATCCAGAATAATTCTGAAACTGACAACTTCTCCAATGATCAATCGGCCATTCCTCACCACCACCCACAAAAGTGGCGGCTCTCTATCTGCCTTACGATAGACCAAAGTTGAAGAATTTCATGTAACGTTATGTGTCCATAATTTTTTTTTCAAATCAAGCACACAAGGGACTCATAATCTCTGTAAATTGCCATGAGCTGTGGTGCGTGCGGCTGGGTATTCCATATTGGATGGACATATGGCAAAAGCTCCCCAGTACAGAACCAACTGGTTCTACTGCCAGTAGATGAGCAGCACGGCTCAGAGAGCGATCTCGCAAGATGCGTGCTCTGCATAGCCTATTCCTGTCCCCATGCACGAGCCTGTTGCTGCCTCCGTGCACGTCCCCATGCACGAGCCTGTTGCTGCCTCCGTGCACGTCCCCATGCACGAGCCTGTTGCTGCCTCCGTGCACGTCCCCATGCACGAGCCTGTTGCTGCCTCCGTGCACGTCCCCATGCACGAGCCTGTTGCTGCCTCCGTGCACGTCCCCATGCACGAGCCTGTTGCTGCCTCCGTGCACGTCCCCATGCACGAGCCTGTTGCTGTCTCCGTGCACGTCCCCATGCACGAGCCTGTTGCTGTCTCCGTGCACGTCCCCATGCACGAGCCTGTTGCTGTCTCCGTGCACGTCCCCATGCACGAGCCTGTTGCTGTCTCCGTGCACGTCCCCATGCACGAGCCTGTTGCTGTCTCCGTGCACGAGCCTGTTGCTGTCTCCGTGCACGAGCCTGTTGCTGTCTCCGTGCACGAGCCTGTTGCTGTCTCCGTGCACGAGCCTGTTGCTGTCTCCGTGCACGAGCCTGTTGCTGTCTCCGTGCACGAGCCTGTTGCTGTCTCCGTGCACGAGCCTGTTGCTGTCTCCGTGCACGAGCCTGTTGCTGTCTCCGTGCACGCACGACCGGCACTTCTCTCCAGGCATATGCATATTCTTCTCCCTGAAAAGAGTCATGATGTTGTATTTAATAAATCCAGAGCCCGCATTATTTTTGCTTTTTGGTGCACCATAGTTCGGCGTATTACTGCTCTTTCGGAGATGGACGTTCTCAATGCCCATCCAATGCCATGTGGAAGCCTCCAGCTCCATCCAATCCAGTCCCTCGTTAACTTGCCTTAAATTGGGTAGATAAAAAATACTCTCGAAGGGGTTTCGTTCTGATCCCCTTGGAGTCTTGTCTTGGCCTCTGTGTGCATACTTGCAACATTCATCGTTGACCCGTCATGACATTTCTTCCAACACTGCTCCACGATATTGACATTCTCGCTGCTGAAGGAGACAAGTTGTGGCTGTGGATGGTCCCTTCCGAATGCACGTTCTCCGCCCTGGTCGGGATCTCATGGGCAAGCGTTTTCCACGGACTTCTCAGTGAAAGGGAGAGCACCCCCTCTCTCCCCTCCTGTGACCCTCCGAGGAAGCCACAGAGTAGACTCAGGGCTGTCTCTTTAAAGGTCAATGCCCTGTGAGTCGTTCAGAGTGAACAATTGCCCTGCATGAAGTGCAAAGCGCAGGTCGCATATTTGGGACTGGAGAGCTGGCCACCCCAATGCTGTTTCAAGATTCTTTTTTTGAAAATGTGAAACATTTTGAGGGCGTTTGGTGCTGACCGCAAGGACAAGTTTCACACTCCAAAAAGCGAAAAACAATTCCTAGGCTGTTAAACGTTATTCGGAGCTCTGAGATGATGGCAATGGTTGATGGCGCTGTATTAAAGGGAAACGTTTGAAGAACCGGCGGGTATGCAAAGGACGAAGACGGTGTCTCCCTTTAATGACGTTCAAATTCGTTCACAGGAACCAACAAAAATCAATAAATGTCCAGGAGTGCGTCTTGCGTTGTCTTGGAATTGGTTCCAAGGGTTCATTCTTCCAAATCATATCCGATAAATACCGAATTGCGAGCAGATTTACAGATCTTACAATCATCATGTATGTTACAAACTTTTATGAAATGCTTGAATTTTATGAGACTTAATTGGCTACTTGAGTTTTTCCCCCTTCAAGCAAACCTGCGAAGGAAAATATTCATCACCCCAACAAACCAAACTGACAATTTCAAAACAAACTGTAATGAGGTTGAGAAGGAGAGGCAACCACTTTTGCCCGAGTTCGGAATTAGTTACGATTCGTTTCAGGTTCATTTTCGGGAGGTTTATTGTCCAAATCCCAACTCCGCAAGGTCGCTGCCTGCCTCCACTTCTGGGGTCTTTCTTTCTTCCCGGTTTTCTTGTGCACATTTTTTTTAATCCCTTGTTATTTATGGAAATATACTGGCCATGACGTACATTGCGGGCACCCTCTCGAAAAAAAATCCCTGGCTGGCTAGCGAGCGAGCCGCAGAAGAGCGAGGTGCGGGAGAGAGGAGCAGAGGGAGAGGGCAGCAGTAATCACCGCAAGTCAGGGGGGAAGCAAATGGTGCAGCAATGTCCCAGCTCAAGAAAAACGAAATGGAAATCAGGGATAAAGCTATCTTGCAGCAGAAGAGGCGACTAAAGCAGGCTACACAGTTCATCCATAAAGATTCTGCAGATCTGCTCCCTTTGGATGGACTAAAAAGGATGGGAACATCAAAAGATCTGGTGAGTCGTCTGCCTGGTGGCGGCGGAGTCTGCGGTGAACATCGTGTGAACGTTTGCACTTCATAGTCTTTGACCTACCGCATACATTTACTGCCATATAGATTGTATATAGTCGTGTTTTTAAATGGGGCTCGTGGATAGATATTCGTCCCAATACAAGTTGCTGTCAACGTATTTTGCATACAACCCACATTTCAGATGCATTTGACATCCGCAGCATGTTAATACGTGATGTGTGTGTCGGGGTTCCCTTTAAAGACTTCCAGCTCTCTGTTAAGCAGGACTAGTTTTTGTGGCGATAGGAAAACGGTCCTGCTGCGATTTAAATGAAATTTTGACAAGATCGAGAGTTGATGTGACCATTGGGAATATGAACAACCTTGGAGTGATACAATACATGGTTTAACAAGAAAATGTCAAACTAAACCAGTGTTACCAGCGTGAAGATCAAAAAAATTGAAACTTCGTCCCATCTACATCAGTGCATCTGAAAATTGAAGACATGTTTGTTCAAATGAAGTCACAAGGATAAGAGAGAGAATGGAGGTAAAGGTGCGCGGAAAATAAATGGGGGAAATTGGGAATAATATGGAAAGAATGCACAAGCCCAGATGAGCAGCAGGGTAGACACACAGCTGGAAGATACTTAAAGAAACATGAATTGTATCAAATAAAAGATAAATGTTTGCAAAGCAAATGGGAGAGATGGTGTTGGGCTTGTCAAGTCCCCAGGAGAACTATTCAATCGATATTGTTTCCCCACCTCTTTATTATCAAAGCCACGGAGACGGTTTTCCTTATCTTGGATCGTTATCCCCGAATCGTCCAATGCTCTGACCAGCAATGATTCCAGATCATAACAATGTTGCAATAGACCCTTCATCGATGGCACTTGGCAGAGAAAATATGGAGAATGAGAACCTAAACGAATGGGCGAAGCAGAAGGAATTAAAAATGGAAAAATTGTCAAAGAAAATAATGGGGAACACCTAGAACTGAGAGGGGACACAGAAAGGAAGGCCTTCATTTTAATCAGTTTTCCCCAAACCAAACATTGTGAGTTAGAAAATACACAAAAGTGCTTCAGAAACTCAGCAGGTCCCACAATATCCATAGGAGGCAAAGATATATAACCAGTGTTTTCGCCCTTAGCCCTTTGTCAGGTAGGTGCCTGAAATAAAAAAGGTCGGGGGGGGGGGGGAGAGAAAAGACAGGGGGTGGAGCACAGGCCAACAACCTAGAGGCCATAGGTGGACATGGAGAGGAGGGCAGGAGAGAAAAGGTGAGAATTGATTTGGGAACAGGGCTTAGCTCTGTAAATGCAGAGCTGGAGGAAGGGAGACAGAGATGGAGAAAGAGAGTGAAGGGGGATAATGAAAACCAGAGAAGTCAATGCTATCTGGTTGGACTGTTCTCAGGTGTTGTTCCTCCATTTAGCTGGTGGTCATAGTTTGGTGATGCATGAGACTATGGACAGACATGTCAGCTGAGGAATGGGGTGGGTAACTGAAATAGGTGGCTGCAGGGAAATCCCTGCTATTACAGCGGACAGAACGAAGGTGATCTCCCAGGCTGTGCCCCCTCTTCATTGCAGAGGGCACCAAAACAGTGCATAGGATGCTGTAGATGACCCCTGCAGATTCAGAAGTGAAGTGCTGCTTCACTTAGAAGGATTGTTTAGGAGGTGACGGCGCAAGTGTGCATTTCCTGCAGTCACCATGGTTGGTACCAAGGGGGCGATAGGTGAGAAAGGTTGAGTGGATGAAGGAGTCACAGAGGGAATGGACCTTACGAAAGATGGAGGGGAAGATCTGTCTGGTGGTGGGATCACATTGTAGATGGTGGAAATTGAGGTGATGATATGTTTGGATCTGGGGGTGGAGGAGGCCAGGGCAGATGTACAGGATATGCGGCTGAGGACTGAATTGATGGTAGTGGAAGGGAAGCCACTTTTTTTTTTGAAGGTGAACCTCTCAGGTGATCTTGCATGGAAGAACTCTTCCTGAGAGCTAATGTGATGGACACAGAGGAATTGTGAGAAAGAACACATGTCACAATCCAGATACATTGTCAGCTCTGGTGTTTTAACTGGTTCGACTCCTGGAGTATGGAATTCACCTGATGCATAATTAAATAGGTTAAAATGTGAAAATAATGCCTCACTGATGTCAGAATCAGATGCCCAGCACAGCAAGAAACCTGCCAGCTCTTGATAATCAGCAGAGGTTCAAGTATATTCTATTGAAGAACCTTGCTGAGACTGGGGGGTGGGACATCAGAATTGCTCTACAAGATGTATACTTTTTTTTAAAAAATCTGACCACTTCTTTAGCTTTCTGGCCTATGTTCTGTGTGTTGAATTATTGTTAGAAACTTGTACCTAATACATAATTTTACCACAAAGGATATTGCCAAAAATGGAGACAAAATGAAAGGTGAGCAACCTGTGCTCTAGTTGACAGCCTACTTCCTACATTGTGACAGCTCCTTGGTGTCTAAACTGTCCTTTGCCACAATTTAACTTAATGTTAGGCAGCTTTTCCATTTATTTTCCAAACCTGTTTGTGCATACCACTCTTTGGCTACATTGGTACTGCTGCAGCATCCTATTTTTCTGCTTCCAAAAT
Organism: Narcine bancroftii; assembly: GCF_036971445.1. Classification (NCBI taxonomy): domain Eukaryota; kingdom Metazoa; phylum Chordata; class Chondrichthyes; order Torpediniformes; family Narcinidae; genus Narcine; species Narcine bancroftii. The sequence continues at coordinate 80,080,655 of NC_091479.1, read as the reverse complement.
TAGATTAAAAAAATATATATACAAGAATGCATCTTGAGAGTCCATGGTTTTGATGAGAAGCCTTTCCTTTTTCCTCAGCTATTGCCCCACCCCCACCACCCCTTCAGGCTCTGTTCAAAGTTTTTGGGTCCCCTTCCCTGTGAAGCAATCAAGTTTTCTGTACTTCTCTCCTACTGACCACATTAACATAAAGGAAATATTAATGTTGTGTGAGGAAAAGAAAACCAGACATTTACTTAAATGTGAAGGTTTCTGCGAGTGAGCGACCAGCAGGGGTTTCTGCGATTGAAGAAACACACAGGCGGTGGGCTGTTGGCAACTTGAGGCGAGGAACCCACGCAGGCTGTGGCTGTGATCAGGGAATTCACACCAGGTTGTGGACAGCTGGAGATTGGCTGAACGAGCACCAGGTAGTGGAACTGGGATGCAAGAGGGTGCTGAAGGGTTCCTGATCGTGTAAGGTTGCTAATGGTTTAGACTGTACTCTGTGGTAGTGGGGGCTGTGGAATCACTGGACATTTGGTGACCCTGAAGGGACTCTCTTTTGCTTGCCTTTCTTATTGTAATAGGCACTTCAGGCAATTTCTTCAGTCTCCCTTTTTTATGGCAGACTAAAGTGAATTTTGTGTAATATTGCACTATTTTTTATGACAGGGCAATAAATTGAATCTTGAGAAATAGTTTAAGGGGATTCATTCATTCTCATTAAACATGTTGTATCCTACCTCTGTAGCAGTCAATCGTGAGGATCCAATTCAAAAACTAATATCTTGTTATTAGGCTAATTTTAGGCAGCTGTTATAGACAATGAATCACTTCTCTCTAGTCCTGCTTCACCATTTCAGAATTTGCTTGTTAAAGATCAGATTTCCAAAGTTTTCTGGTAGATTACAGTCATTATTACAACCTGAAGAGTGCAGTCCACTTTTGAACATTAGGCAGTCTGTTGACATTCTAGGTGCATTCCAAAACAATTTTAAACACAAAAGATAAAATATTTCAGTTAAATAAAAATGTGATGTTTTTCTTTCCTTTCTCCTCCAGTTATTGGTTGTTTTTTTTTAAACTATCCCACTCTCTCCAGTTGGGGAACTGGCTGATTCTGTCATGGCAGATTGCAAAACTGCTGTAAGCAGGGTTCCTGACAATGAATAGTGAAAGCTGACCGGTTTTAATGGGGTTCTCTCAATTCCTTCTCATGCACACAAATGTTTCAGTTTTTAGAAATCGGTTTTACAGGAAACTAATCCAGGCAATTTCTGATCATATGAGCCTCTAGTCACTTTTTCCATCTCTGTCCACAATTCCAGATCAAAGCTTTTACTGGGGTTAAAGCATGAGCACAGTAACATCCGACCTCCAAAGTGATTTTGATTCATTCTTTCCTTTTTCATAGCCTTAATACTAAAGGTTAAATATACTGTGACACAATATTCTTATCTCCTAATATGGTATTCACTAAAAAATATGTCCCTCGATTGAAACATTGCAGCTTGTTTCTCCAGTGCTGATAAGGTCTATTCAATCATTCCATCGAAAACCTTATTTATCAAGCCTTATTAATACAAACTCAACTGCAATCATCTTGTGTTTCCAATTTATTTGATCATTTTACTTATTTCTCTCCAATTATTTTTCAATAGTATGCCTTAACGTTTCCAAGCAGTCATCCTGCATTTAAGCATTGCCAAATATCTTTTCTATCTTGCTTGCCATAACCCCATCAGATTTTATTACAATGGGGAACACCCCATCCTTGTAAGTTCTCCTCATCCCAACATTGTGTGAGTGATTAAAGTTCTGACCTTCCTTACCAGAACTTTTGCTCAGGGATCTGTCTTTTATTCTGTTGCTGCTAAGCTGCATGTGACACGGATTACATTTCAGTAAACATTGCTCATGAGGAGTGCAGCCGCGGAGGGGGGAGGCGAGTGAGTGCAGCCGCGAAGGGGGGGCGAGTTCAGCCGTGGACGGTGGGGGGGTGGGGGGAATGTCTTTGGCTTGGCTTCGCGGACGAAGATTTATGGAGGGGGTAAAAAGTCCACGTCAGCTGCAGGCTCGTTTGTGGCTGACAAGTCCGATGCGGGACAGGCAGACACGGTTGCAGCGGTTGCAGGGGAAAATTGGTTGGTTGGGGTTGGGTGCTGGGTTTTTCCTCCTTTGCCTTTTGTCAGTGAGGTGGGCTCTGCGGTCTTCTTCAAAGGAGGTTGCTGCCCGCCGAATTGTGAGGCGCCAAGATGCACGGTTTGAGGCGTTATCAGCCCACTGGCGGTGGTCAATGTGGCAGGCACCAAGAGATTTCTTTAGGCAGTCCTTGTACCTCTTCTTTGGTGCACCTCTGTCACGGTGGCCAGTGGAGAGCTCGCCATATAACACGATCTTGGGAAGGCGATGGTCCTCCATTCTGGAGACGTGACCCATCCAGTGCAGCTGGATCTTCAGCAGCGTGGACTCGATGCTGTCGACCTCTGCCATCTCGAGTTCTTCGACGTTAGGGATGAAAGCGCTCCAATGGATGTTGAGGATGGAGCGGAGACAACGCTGGTGGAAGCGTTCTAGGAGCCGTAGGTGGTGCCGGTAGAGGACCCATGATTCGGAGCCGAACAGGAGTGTGGGTATGACAACGGCTTTGTATACGCTTATCTTTGTGAGGTTTTTCAGTTGGTTGTTTTTCCAGACTCTTTTGTGTAGTCTCCCAAAGGCGCTATTTGCCTTGGCGAGTCTGTTGTCTATCTCATTGTCGATCCTTGCATCTGATGAAATGGTGCAGCCGAGATAGGTAAACTGGTTGACCGTTTTGAGTTTTGTGTGCCCGATGGAGATGTGGGGGGGCTGGTAGTCATGGTGGGGAGCTGGCTGATGGAGGACCTCAGTTTTCTTCAGGCTGACTTCCAGGCCAAACATTTTGGCAGTTTCCGCAAAGCAGGACGTCAAGCGCTGAAGAGCTGGTGGGAATTCACTACTTGTGTGATGCTCTAAGGACTGGCTCCTCCCCTGACTCTGCCCCAACATACCCGACATAAACCCTGGATCCCTGCCAAAACCCCAGTTCAGTCCAAAGATCATGTGTGCTATTCTTACTGAATAAAAGCATGTTGTACTCTTAAAAAAAACCATTGCTCATGAGGATGTTCCTATGTTTGCTATCTAATAGCATTTTCCCTCAATTAACTAATAATCCTTCTCTGGATATATAACCAATTCACAATCCAGTTCAGCATTTGACTTCTAGTTCTAGAGTTCTCAATTTGCTAAAGAGAATTGTGTGGCATTTTAGGAAAGGACTTTTCAAAATCTGGACAGCCATGTCAATGATCTATCATTTGGGTATTGAACAAGTATCGGAATAGGGCTTTCAGTTCCAAACACCATATTAAGAATGCCTTATTATACATCGGCCTCTCATATTGCATATCTCAAATGATTCCAACTGTGGGTGGCTATTTAACTGATTGAGGGATAGGTGTTAAGTCCAAAACTGCCAATATCAGGTTGTGATGGGAAAAGCATTAGGTTTGGTGGGTTCACAGAGAGATGAGTCTGGACACGTGTTATAATCACACATAACTTTAATTAACACATGGGAGATAAATAGGGGAGAATGTTAAACAGCATCGATTACTATTTCACTTAAGCAACGATTATACACCTCTGACTTGTGTTGGACTCCAACAATCGTGAACCTATACTTGACATGGTCACACACTTGAGTACACATACTACAAACAGGGACTCTTACACCCATGCACGCACATCCCTGTACCAACAGGGATGTGGCTCTGCAAGTATTAATCTATCACAATACTATGGCTCAGCCTCATTGTAGTGCATGCCTTACCCCTGATGCTTCCAGCAATGTCCACAGTAGCAACCTGGCAATGGAGCAGTGTCTGGGGTTTGGACCACAAGGCAGAGAGAAGGAATGTGCTATGCTCTGATGTTTTATTCAGTGTTAATCTGTGCTTCTAGCCAATAATGACCCTAGGTGATTTAAATTAGTCAACAGCAAAGTGTGCATTAATGGGTGGCCGGAATCCAACCTTGATTGACGGGTGATGTGACTACAGAACAAGTTCCAGATGGAGAGGATACATGACCACCTGCAATACCCACATTCCAGACAGGCAGGGAGGCCACATTTCCTCCACACACAACACAGGTCTGCGCAATATTTTATACTCCATTATTGGCCTACTATGTGATCATTGGGCTGATCCTGGGTCAGCAGAGGTCGAGATAGAGCCAAAATGCTACCTTTTTGGAATGTGCTGGAAACACTTTTCTACCTAGAATTAAAGCATAGAAAATTGTCCCTCAGTAAATTGTCAGTTGATAATTTGCTTAATCTTTGGTCTCTGATTATTCTTCTACATGATTTTTTTTTCTTTCATGGCCTTTTATTCCCTAGAAATTTAATATAGATGTTATTCTCTCAATGACTAATGGTCTGAACTGCCACATGACACAAATGTCTTGGGTTGAACCTGTGATAATTTATGCTGCTTGGTGCATCCTGAGCTTGAGTTTGAAGTTGGTTCCCACATTAGCTTAGGCCATTAGAAACAGAGAATGTTCTCTCCATGTGAACAATGCCTGGAGTGCAATGCATTCGGATCATAGACTGGTATTTCAGTGACAGCTGGAGTGAATATGTGATGTTCAGAATAGATCATTCCCAGCCAGTACTGAAGGCTAATATAAATATGAGGAAAGCGGAATGACAGTTTGATTACTGACTGTAAAAAGCTTGGAGATGACAGAAACTTAAAAGTAAATGTTGTTAATCATTTTCTTACTGGTTTACTGTGAAGGGCCAGCATCTGTCACCAAGATCAGTAAAACAGGAAGAGAATGACCACATTGAAGAAATTGGCCCCCAAAGCCAGTAGTTGCATGTGAAGCTGATGGCACTTAGGAACATAGGAAGTAGGAACAAGAGTAGGCCAAAAATGGCCCATTGAGCCTGCTCCGCCATTCAATACGATCATGGCTGATCTAATTTATGACCTAACTCCACCTACCTGACTTCTCCCCATATCCCCTAATTCCTCTATCATGTCTTTAAAACAATTGATTTTGTAACAGAGCAAGCAAGAATATCGAAGTCCAGAATGTCTCTACAGTTGATTGTTATAAAGACATTGTGTCCTGAATTTGATTTCCAAGCTAGAAGCAGAGGCTGCACCTCTTCATTTTTCCAGAATCAACACAGCAACAGGGACGAGCAAAATCATATAGGATTGCACAAAAGGAATAGATTTTCTTTTTCCAGGACAATGTGGATTTGGAGAGAAATCTGGCAGTACATAAGTGTCTGAGGCTGACATTGAAGAAAAAGTTGCTGTGATTAAGTTGTGGTTTCTCTCAGGACAATGTTTAAATGATACACTGCGTGAACAAAAGAAGCAAAGCCTTCAACTTGGTTATAATGTTCATGGCAAGACCAAGGCTATTACAGCATGGGTTTGAATCTGGTGCTGTCTGTAAAAAGTATGTAGATTCTTCCCATGATCTGCATGGGTTTTTTCCAATTGCTCTGATTTCCTCCCACCCTCCACAAAGTACAGGTTTTGTAGATTAATTATGTGTAATTGGGCTGCACATATTTCATGCCCAGAAGAGCTTTTTATTGTCCTGTACTGCTAAAATGCAAAATAAAATTTGCTATTCATTGAAATACTTTGATTATTTATCACGATCAACAATTTTTTTTGTCACAAACAAGCCAGTTCAGGGATTTAATAGGGAAATGTATCTGGATTATTACTGGCTTTTGTAAATCTGGAATTCATCAAACCAAATGCATTTTCTCATTTGGGGTCCTATCCAATACAAGACAAAATTATTTCATTGTCTCGTCTAAAGAGCTAATCATGCAAATTTCATTATGATAAGCCAACAAACAACCAAAATGTGTAACCTTTGTGGGGGAAAAAAACCAGAAGATCGAACAGGAGAACAGAATAAAGAATAAAAAATTTGGGATCTTTCTTTCTCCTATCTTTGTAATCACAACATCATTCTAATTTTGTGGATAGCACAATGCTGTTAAGCACCAGCGATCAGAACTGGGGTTCAAATCCCGTGCTGTTTGTAAGGAGTTGGTACGTTCTCGCAATGTCTGCGTGGGTTTTCCCTGGGGGTTCCAATTCCCTCCCACTGTTAAAAAAGGTACTGGGGGTTGGGGGTTAATTGGGCGACATGATCTCATGGGCCGAAAAGCCTCTTACTCTGCTCTATGTCTAAATTTTAAAGTTTTAAATTTAAATTAAAAAAAATAAATTCAACATAGCATTATGGCCTAAGAATTATTTGCATGTGTATCATAAATTAAAAAATTTAAATAAATGATCTTAAAATAGAGGCTATAAATTACTGTTGGTGATGATAGCAGATGTTTAATGTACAACATTTTTTCTCTACTTTTTTCAGCAGGTTTATTTAATACAAATTTATTTAGCATGTTTATATTATAAATCTCAAATATTCAAATCATTCACAGTGTGACTGTATTCCAGATGGCTTTAGGTGTAAAAGTAGCAAGGCTGAACAGTAAATTCCATCCAATTGTTTGGAAATTCAGATAATTTGGCATTGACTCATAGACCCAGGTGAGTCACATGGTCTTCTGGAAAATTTAATATCCTACTGTGCTAGATAACACACATAAAAATATGTAATGATCATATTAATTGGAATAGTTCCCAAGATTCTAAAATCTGCCAGTCTGCAAGTCCAAGTGTGCCGATTAAATGTTTTACTGATATAGGGAATATCAACTTCATTAACATTATTGAAAAAGCTAAGAGTTTAAAACATATATAAGGAGCAAAACTCTTGAATGATTTTATAAGTGCATAGCCAGTCAACAAGAGAGGAGGCAGTCCTTTAGATTTAGAAGCCAACCTTTGCATGTGGAATAGGTGGTAGGGGGAAGAGTATACTGAAAGGAATGATAATTTTTTTCCAGTTAGATATAACACAATTATAGAAAAGGATAAAGATGATCTTGTATCACTGTTCTATATTGAAGTACAATAGCAAGTCTTGGTTACGATTTACTAAAACTAAACTGGAAGCAGCTAATTGAATGCAGAACAATGGGAAAGGTTTGGGGAGGATATAGTGAGGGCTGAGACCAAAGCAAATCTCTTTTTATTGAAAAGAGAGTTCCCAGTTCCAGATGCCTATTCATGTAGGGGAAAAAGATAGGCAAAAAAAGGGAGGTTTTGGAAAACACCAAGTTTTACAATGCAAAAATCCTGGCAAATGGGTGCAGATGTGAAATTTAAAATTAAGAAAAGAATGGGGAAATATTAATTGGTTTAAATTATAAATTTCTGAACAGGAATTTAAATTCTTCATAGGTAATTTTTTTTTAGAGCGTCCATTTTATTTCAAAGTCTTTCTCAAATTTCCCTCTGTTACCTTCCAAACAACCCTGAGAAGATCTAGTACCAGTTAATCCAGGAGTGAGAAGGATAATTTCAAAACTTTAAAGCTCTATTATGTCAATCAAAAGACATTCACTTTCAAAAACAAAAACAGAATGGGAGCATGAATTGGAAATGGTAGTTGAGGAGAAACTGTGGGAAGAGGCTCTTGATTGAATATCCTTTACCACCTCCTGCATTTAGTTGGGATTTATTCAGTTTAAGGAGCTGCACAGGATTCATTTTTCTAAATCCAAATTGTCAGCTATTTATCCAGAAGAAGAGGATAAATTTAATAGGTGCAATGGCTCCCCTTGCCAACTAAAAGTCACATGATTTAAGTCTTTATTCATTAGTGATGGAGGAGGGGGAAACTCTAATTGGTGGTTAAACCTGGTTTTTGATCGTACTTCTCCTAAACTAGTCACCTTGAACAAATTGGCATTATTCATCCAATCTTTTTTATGAAAAGATGTGGTATTAGTGATGTCTGACTTTTTTCATCCAGTAGACAGGAAATATCTTTTTTTTTCTTATATTCATCATACATATTCACAGATTGATTTTTTTTACTGGCAGTCAAATGATCCCATTAACTTGTTCTTGTGAATACAAAAATATAATTATTTCTGATCATGCCCCTGTATTACTATCTTTAAATTTTCCTGGTTTCCCTCAAATAGACAGACATTGGCATTTCACTTCAACTTTACTATCTGACAAGGAATTTTAAAAATTCTTGGAGGAACAAATTACTCTCTTTTGAAAAAAAAATACTATGGAAGAGACTTCTAGTATTATTGTATAGGATGCTTTTATTAGGGGACAACCATTAGGAAAAAGGCTAATCAAGAGAAAATGGACAGCTAATCACAACTGAAACATTTAGATCCAAGGTATGCTCTGGCTCCAAATCCTGCTGTATATAAATGGTAGATTGAAATTGAAGCTAAATATGACCTTATTTTAACATATCCAATTTAAAGTCAACTTTTAAAAGCATAATGTCAATTTTATATCCATGGAGATAAAACAGGTAAACTATTGGATAATCAATTAAAAGCTTTATCAGCTAAACATCAAATTAAAGAAGTTTGCAAAGCTAATGGTGATATGACAATTGATTATTTAGAAATAAATGATACTTCTAAGGAATTTTATTCTGAACTGCGCTGTTCCGATTCTCCTAAGGATAATATTGTAATGAATATTTTTATACAAGTTGAATATTCCTGTATAATCTGCTGCTAAGCAAAAGCAATTGGATCAACCTATTTCCCATGAAGAAATTGTTGAGGCTGTATGTTCCCTACACTCTGGGAAGTCACCAGGTCCTGATGGATTTCCTGGAGAATTTTATTAGGTTTTTTCCGCATTACTTACACCTTATTTATGTTCTGTTCTTTCTGTTTCTTTTAAACTTGGCAAGTTGCCACAGTTTTTTTTTTAAAGAGGTTTCTATTTCGCTAATTCATAAAAAGAATAAAAATCCACCTGAATGCTCTTCTTATAGGCCAATTTCTTTACTCAATGTTGACACTAAAATTCTATCTAAATTTTGGGCTCGTAGACTTGAAAATATTTTACCACTTATTATATCAGATGATCAGACTGGAGTTATTGAAAATCAGTACTTTCATTTCAATGCACATTGTTTATTAAGTATTATATACTCTTCTTCTAAGGAGATTTTGGAATGTGTGATATCTCTGGATGCGGAGAAGGCATTTGAGTGGGTAGAATGGAATTATTTATTTAAGTCTTTAGAAAAATTTAAATTCGGGGTTTGCTTTATCCAATGGATTAAGTTACTATATTTATCTCCTGTCTGTGTTCTTACTAATTTTCAGATTTCTAAACTATTTAGACTTCAGCATGGAACCTTCACACATGATCATGTAGAATGTAAGAAGGTTCCAATTTTGATGCCACACCTAAAGGACAGTTCAGATATTTCAGATTTTGATTTGTGTAGTTTTTGTGGCATGAGATAAAATTGATGTAAGAAATTATATGGAACCAATCCATATCTCGCATTTATTGTTGATGTCATGCTATCCAGCCATCAATCAGACCAACATTCCTCTGGTATTGATACCTAGATCCAACTCCCACCTCTCTCTGACCTTTGCAAGCCCAGCTTAGGTCTTTTGATGGAGAACAAGATACATGCTGGTTAAAAATTTAGATGTATTTTCCAGTCAAAGCATCCCCTCCATTTCATTACACGAGGGTGGGACCCAACTTCTCTCACAAGAATGACCTTAACTGAAGAAAGCAGTGGAAAGTTCCATTTGACCAATCATATTTTTGTTTTAGTTGTTCAATCGACAAAAGTAGTCCTTCCTTGTAACAATCTTCAATATGCCTAATTCCTTTCTCATACCAAATATTTAGAATTCTATTACCCAAGTTTATGGGCAACAATTCATTCTGGCACAATGGTGCTTTTGGTGATATCCCCACTTTTTTTCTGCAAATATATTCATTAATTTCATGCCAAATTTTAATCATATGTTTTAAAATAGGGTCATCATTTTTTTGTTATTAATTTGACATTCCATTTGTAAATAAAATCCTTCACTGCCCCCTCCCTCATTGTATGTAATCCTATTTGGATCTATGAGGGACAGCTCTCTTCTTAAAAAGAGGATGAGAAGAACCTCGACTGGGCTGCTAAATAATATTAATCTTAATCCTCCCATTTTATCCTCCCATTTTATATTCCCACATCAGTTTCTCCATGGAGATCCTAGGCACATTATTATTCCAAAAAAATTGTCCTATATGACCATTAAGTATCTTTAAAAAAATTCAGAGGTAAAGAAATAGGTAACAATTAAAAGAGGTATTGCAGTCTCGGCATCACTTTGATTTTCACACAACTGACCCTCCCAACTAAATTATTAGGCAGGTTCTTCCATCTTTGTAAATCGTCCTCTATCTTCCCAAACAAGGGGATATAGTTAACCCTGTACAAATTTTGTAGGTTATTATGTACCATTATTCTTAGATATTTAATTAATTCCTATTTCTATTTAAACTATCTGCCTTTTTGATATCTTTCATAATCAAAATTTGTTAGTGGCATAATTTCACTTTTTTCTAAATTTATTTTATAATCTGAGACTCTCTCATACTTTTCCAATGTGGTCTGTAGTTGGGCCATGTGGTGAATGTGTGCCAAGCTGCCTGTCTCCCCTCTGGTGAGCCTTGCTGTACTAACATTGGCTGTGCATTATCTCTACCGTTAAGGACACTCTCCTTGGAGAGCTCACACCAAGACACAAGACACAAGAGCAACTTGTCTGTGAACTACTCTTTGCAGACGATGCCGCTTTAGTTGCCCATTCAGAGCCAGCTCTCCAGCACATGACGTCCTGTTTTGCGGAAACTGCCAAAATGTTTGGCCTGGAAGTCAGCCTGAAGAAAACTGAGGTCCTCCATCAGCCAGCTCCCCACCATGACCACCAGCCCCTCCACATCTCCATCGGGCACACAAAACTCAAAACGGTCAACCAGTTTACCTACCTCGTCTGCACCATTTCATCGGATCCAAGGATCGAGAAAGAGATAGACAACAGACTCGCCAAGGCAAATAGCGCCTTTGGAAGACTACACAAAAGAGTCTGGAAAAACAACCACCTGAAGAAACACACAAAGATCAGCGTGTACAGAGCCGTTGTCATACCCACGCTCCTGTTCGGCTCTGAAACATGGGTCCTCTACCGGCATCACCTACAGCTCCTAGAACGCTTCCATCAGCGCTGTCTCCGCTCCATCCTCAACATTCATTGGAATGACTTCATCACCAACATCAAAGTACTCGAGCTGGCAGAGTCCGCAAGCATCGAATCCATGCTGCTGAAGACCCAACTGCGTTGGGTGGGTCACGTCTCCAGAATGGAGGACCATTGCCTTCCCAAGATCATGTTCTATGGCAATCTCTCCACTGGCCACCGAGACAGAGGTGCACCAAAGAAGAGGTACAAGGACTGCTTAAAGAAATCTCTTGTTGCCTGCCACATTGACCACTGCTGATATCGCCTCCAACCGTGCATCTTGGCACCTCACATATCGGCGGGCATCAACCTCCTTTGAAGACCACAGAGCCCACCTCACTGACAGAAGACAAAGGAGGAAAAACCCAACACCTAACCCCAACTAACCAATTTTCCCTTGCAACCGCTGCAACCATGCCTGCCTGTCCCGCATCGGACAGGCAGGCACGTGGACATACCCCTACATAAATCTCCGTCTGCGAAGCCAAGCCAAAGAAGGACACTCTCCTTGGATATAACTGTATATGCACCTATTGTCTTTCATTATTGTACCATGAGTTTCTGCTAATAAAAGCCATGATTATTGTTTGACCACATCGTCTTTGTCTACTTCATCAACTGGCACTTCAGGCCAAAGACTCAACCGAGTCTGATAAATATAACAGCACATTGTCAGCAAATAAATTAATTTTATGCTCTTCCTGGCCAACTTTGAATTCCTTTATGTCTGGATCCCTCCTTATAATTTCTGCTAGTGGTTCAATTGCTAGAACAGAGACCTGGAGACAGACTGGGTGGTTGGATCCTGTGAGGAAGTGCTGTGTCTCTGCTCCCTGCAGGTCCATACCAGCACCAACACTGCCATTACAGCAGCGCCGCCATTTTTTAAAATATGAACTAGTCAATTATGTATAAAACAACTGAGCAAGGAAATCTGTATAAAATATTAATTAGGTGATAACAAGAGATGAGTTTACTGTCTTATACAAAAGTACATTCTTCGGTAAAGGGGTGGTATGATTACATCAGTGACCCAGGTTCAAATCCATCACTATCTATGCATGCAGCATTCATGGGAAGTAAAGGGTAACTAATGTTTCAGGGAATGTTTCAGGTATGGTTACATCAGTGACCCAGGTTCAAATCCATCACTATGCATGCAGCATTCATGGGAAGTAAAGGGTAACCAATGTTTCAGGCCTGGGTCTTTTGTCAAGATATAAGCATAAAACAGGTAGGCAACTAATAGAAAGGTGGGAGCATAAAAGGAGAGGTGGAAGGTAGGGATAGGAGTATAAGCTAATGGGTAAGTGTGGTGATTCGACCACCAGCCTACTGCAGGGGGCGATCTCTGTACCTGCAGGAAGACCACCTGAGGAACTGACTCCACCTGGCTGGCTGTCAATCAGCTGACCTGAATATAAACCTGAGCCAGTCACACGGAGAGCCACCAAGGCTTAAGCTGGTGTTCAAACTTTTACTGGAATAAAGCCTGCTGTACAGTCTTTTGAGTTTTGTGCTTGCTTGCTCCTACCTCAGTACACCACAGTAAGAAAGGACATGTGTGGATGTAGGTGAGAGGGTAGAAGAGAAAAAAAAGATGAGGTGATGAGGGAAGTAGTTCTCTGATAAGAGATGAACAGTGGCTGAAGGAAATGAGGCAGAGGGATAGGAAAAGAGAGGTGCTCGAAGAGGGGTTTAATGGAAATTTATGGTTGGGATAGTTGAGACATTCAAAAGCTGATAACTGTCGGAGGTGCTGGATCATGATTGTACACCTTCTGCCTAAAGGTAGCAGCAAGAAAAGATTGTGGCCAGGGTGAAGTCACACATGTTTTGATTACACATGGAAGGATATGTTAGCTCTAGAAGGGGAACATTGGAAGTTTACAAAGATGTTGCCAGGAATGTAGTTATAACGAGAAACTGAGTACTCTGCCATTCTAATCTTTGGAACAAAAGAGACGAAGATTAAAATGAGGTATATAAAATTTTTCAGAAACCTACAAAGTTGAACAGAGATTATCTGTTTTGCAAGGCAAAGAGGATAAAAACTAGTGTGTTCAGATTTAAATTGGATGAGAATTTGAGGTGAGTGGAGAAATAAATAGTTTCAAATAATAATTAAGGCATGGAATTCACTAAGAGGATGATGGAGGTAACATTGCTCACGATAGCTTCAAAAATTACGTGGATGACCATATGAAGAACTGTAACCTGCAAGGGTGTAGTCAAAACTGGTAAGTGGGATTAAACACATCCATTTATGGCTGATATGGACACAATGGGCTCAGTGACTTTTTTTGTTCTAAGATTCTATGATGTGTCTGACATCTTCACTTTTGCATGGATTGTTAACACAAGGAAAGGAACCAAAATACTTGTCCCTCTTTCCAAATTCTACATGTTTCTATTGAGTGATACTACCAATAATCTTGAGTTTACTACAGCAGTGATGGACACAACTGAGCAATAGTCTTTTATGGCCATATTGTTTTGTTACTTTTCTTTCATCCATGCAGCAACCTCACAACATTGTTCAAAGACGATTACTTGAGAGCAACATCACAAAATTACATGGGGATCCAAGGGACAGTGGCTCGATGACTCAGTCACCATTTGCGGAAGAGAGGAAATCCAGTGTGAATAAGGATACTCTATCTTTGCTCACTGTCTTCTGCAAGGTATGTTTGATTATGTTATAATATGATAATATCATTTTCTTTACCTTATACCTTTGCAATTACTGATACTATAGGAAATAGATACATCAGAAAGTAAAAGAAATTGATGAGGGTAGGGCAGTAGATCTGGTCTACATGGATTTTAGCAAGGCATTTGACGAGGTCCCCCATGAGAGACTCATCCAGAAAGTCATGAGTCATTGGATCAGTGAAAACTTAGCTGTAAAACTTAGGTCAGTAAGTTTGTGTATGACACAAAGGTTGGAGGAGTTGTGGATGGAGATAAAGGTTGTCAATGGTTACAAAGGGATTACAAAGAGGATGCAGTTGGGCAGAAAAATTGCAGATGGATTTCAATCCGGATAAGTGTGAGGTGATGCATTTTGGAAGGACAAACCAAAAGGCTGAGTACAGGGTTAATGGTTGGTTACTTAAGAGAATGGATGAACAGAGGGAACTTGAGGTTCAAATTCATACATCCCTCAAGGTCATCACACAGGTTGAAAGGATAGTTAAGAAGTCTTATGGGATTCATTAATAGGGGGATTGAATTCAGGAGTAGAGAGGTCATGTTACAACTCTATAAATCTTTGGCAAGACCACACTTAAAGAGTATTGTGTTCAGTTCTGGTCACTTCATTATAGGAAGGATGTGGAAGCTATGGAGAGGGTGCAGAGGAGATTTACCAGGTTGATGCCTGGATTGGGAAACAAGTCTTATGAGGAAAGGTTAGGAAAGGGACTTTTCACTTTGGAACATAGAAGGATGAGAGGCGTCTTGATCGAGGTCTACAAGATTATGAGAGGCAATAGATAGGGTGGACAGCCAGCATCTGTTTCCTAGGGCAGAATCAGCAAACACCAGAGTACATATGTAAAAAGTTAAGGGAAGGAAGTTTAGGGGCGACATCGGGAATAGGTTTTTCACAGAGAGTTGTGGGTGCCTGGAATTCTTTGGCTTGGCTTCGCGGACGAAGATTTATGGAGGGGGTAAAAGTCCACGTCAGCTGCAGGCTCGATTGTGGCTGACAAGTCCGATGCGGGACAGGCAGACACGGTTACAGCGGTTGCAGGGGAAAATTGGTTGGTTGGGGTTGGGTGTTGGGTTTTTCCTCCTTTGTCTTTTGTCAGTGAGGTGGGCTCTGCAGTCTTCTTCAAAGGAGGTTGCTGCCCGCCGAACTGTGAGGCGCCAAGATGCACGGTTTGAGGCGATATCAGCCCACTGGCGGTGGTCAATGTGGCAGGCACCAAGAGATTTCTTTAGGCAGTCCTTGTACCTCTTCTTTGGTGCACCTCTGTCACGGTGGCCAGTGGAGAGCTCGCCATATAACACGATCTTGGGAAGGCGATGGTCCTCCATTCTGGAGACGTGACCCACCCAGCGCAGCTGGATCTTCAGCAACGTGGACTCGATGCTGTCGGCCTCTGCCATCTCGAGTACTTCGATGTTAGGGATGAAGTCGCTCCAATGAATTTTGAGGATGGAGCGGAGACAACGCTGGTGGAAGCGTTTTAGGAGCCGTAGGTGATGCCGGTAGAGGACCCATGATTCGGAGCCGAACAGGAGTGTGGGTATGACAACGGCTCTGTATATGCTAATTTTTGTGAGGTTTTTCAGTTGGTTGTTTTTCCAGACTCTTTTGTGTAGTCTTCCAAAGGCGCTATTTGCCTTGGAGAGTCTGTTGTCTATCTCTTTCTCGATCCTTGGATCCGATGAAATGGTGCAGCCGAGATAGGTAAACTGGTTGACCGTTTTGAGTTTTGTGTGCCCGATGGAGATGTGGGGGGGCTGGTAGTCATGGTGGGGAGCTGGCTGATGGAGGACCTCCGTTTTCTTCAGGCTGACTTCCAGGCCAAACATTTTGGCAGTTTCCGCAAAACAGGACGTCAAGCGCTGAAGAGCTGGCTGTGAATTGGCAACTAAAGCGGCATCGTCTGCAAAGAGTAGTTCACGGACAAGTTTCTCTTGTGTCTTGGTGTGAGCTTGCCAGGAATGGTGGTGGAAGCTGAAATATTGGGGGCATTTAAGAGATTCAGACACATGGATGAAAGAAAAATAGAGGGTTATAGGGTAGGGAGGGTTTAGTACGTTTTTTTAGGAAGAGATATATGGATCAGCATAACATCGAGGGCTGAAGGGCCTGTATTGTGTTGTATTGTTCAATGTTCTATGTTTCTGCTTACTCTTGAAGGCACCACAACGAAGAACAAATGATAATGATTACGTTATCTGAAAGCTGATGAATGAAATTGTCTAGAATGTCTTCATTGCCTTTTTTTAACATACTCAAATCAAGGATTTTAAGTCACTAATTGTATATTTTTAACAGGAGCTTGTATCGACTGTGTGCTCTAATTGCACTTCACTTTAAGATTCACTCTGAGTCAGGACTGTTAGTGCTTGAAATTCACATTTTTAATGATTCTTATAGATGGATGTAACACACTTCCTGACCATTTTTCCCCTGTTTCCTCAGTGTCGTGATCAAAAGATCAAAGTCACCATCAATACAGGCTGCCACCAGAACACAATCTCCACCAGCTGCTTAAACAGAATAGGGTAAGAAGGCATTCAACAGACAAATCACTGCAAGTGAAGCTGGAAAAAAAATGCTGAGACAAAGATAGCCTGGGCATGTCGAGTGAGCTGGTGTTTAAATTATAAGGAAAACTGTTTCAGTTGCATGCTGGCGGAAGACAATTCAATTACTACACCAAATAGCCCTCTAATTAAAATGCATGTACTGTACTGTAGTAATAAAAATGATGGATTCTGGAACATAAGGCTTGTGCCCTAGCATTTTGATCCAACCAAGTGCCACTCCATTCCGCTCCTGACACACACGCCATCTCTGTTCTGAATGGCTGATTTGCAAAGAGAAAGATTGTTTTGAGGCAACAGTGACTCAAATGTATGCACAGAGCAAAGGGTGGTGGTCAACTGCAACAGCATTTATAAACCCATCCATAAAAGTACTCTTAAATGTAGTAAAACAATCCATGCTTCAAATAAAAATTGCCTCTGCATCATATTAGAAGTGTAAGGTAAAACATCATGAGATGGGAATGTGTAAGGAGTTACCCTGTACAGGGCTGTAACAAGATGTGAATGCATCCTTGTACTTACAAGATAAGAGAGACATTGATGGATTGAGAGGCAGGAAGCTAGCAGGGAAAGGATAGCAACAGTTTTAGTCATTGGACAAGTAATGATATGATGATGTCCTAAGCATGTATCCAAGGGTATAAAAAATCACCATTTTGCTGATAACGGCAGAATGCATTCTCCGACTAACATGGTTAGTTGCAAGTGTTACAATCCGGTAATAAAGAACAAAGAACCCTGATTTCGACTCAGTCTGGTGTTTGTCTCACTCATTCATGAACAAAGCAGACCTAACAGAAGACAGGGAATTGGAGAATATTTGGATGAACACCAGAGAGTAAGATATTGGCTGCTGAAGGCAAAACTACCAAAATCAGCATTGCTATATTCAGGAAAGCTACAAGGGAAAAATTGGGTATTTGTGGATACCTGTGAGTTATAGAACATGAAGAAGGTTGGAGAAGAGAGTGAAAGAATTTTAAAATGGAGATAAGAATTTTAAAATGGAATTGTTGCTGAGATGAGATTGAATGCAAGTTAGCTAGCTAGAGGATGTTTGGGGAAATGAGCCATGTCATAAACTGCAACTTGAGCACCAACAATTTGGGATAAGCTGATGCCTTTAGAGAATAGAATAAGGGAGGCCAGTCAGGAATATAGACAATTCTAATGGCTGCAGGCATGGATGACTGATCCAGTAGCAGATAAGCTGAGGTAAGTGATAATGACAGCTTCAAATAGTTGGAAAGACAGGAAATGAGCCAGTACCTAGGAGATAGAATTTTTAATGAGAACTAAATCATGGGCTTTTCTCTTCCCAACCTGTTTGTAAGAAATTTCCCCTCTTTCACTGAAGAATGTTAGAATTACAGCGTAACACTTAAAGGAAACTGGGATGGGGGCAAGAGACAAGT
This sequence comes from Narcine bancroftii, assembly GCF_036971445.1. NCBI lineage: Eukaryota > Metazoa > Chordata > Chondrichthyes > Torpediniformes > Narcinidae > Narcine > Narcine bancroftii. Next base: position 80,062,736 of record NC_091479.1, on the reverse strand, counting down.
GAAGAGGTGAAGTTGGATATCACTTCACAAGATCCCTGGGCAATGTCCTGGCCCAACCATCTTTAAACGTTTCGTGCCAACATCAGATCAGAAATGGGAGTGTTGGCTGATGACTGCATCATATTCAATTCCACTTGCAATTTAATAAATAAGGTAGTTCGAACCAGCTTACAGATGCAAGAAAATCTATCATCTAGCCTCCTCAGTTTGCCCCACTGTGCAGACATATTTGCATGGGTGATCTGCCCTGGATCACATTCTTTTTGTGGCAGTTCCACATACACCACAATTCCCAATCTTTCAAAAGAATCCTTCCATGGTTTTTCTCTTATCTTTTTCAAGTTCAACAATCCTCAGATATCTGCAGTTTTTCAATTCCTCATCTTTAAATATTTCCTGTAATCTAGCCTCCAATGCCTTCTGGGGTATAGAATTCCAAAGATTCATGACTCTCTTTGAGAAGAAATTCCTATGCACCCCGCGCCTCCCCACCCTCCTCCCCGTTCATCCAACTTGTTTAAATGTTTGTGATAGAACAACCTTGTCATTTGTTCAAGTCCAACAAATCATTTCTGGATAGCCTTCAATGCTTGGATATCCTTTCATAAATAAGAAAACCAAGATTGAATTCCAGGAGCAAATTCTCAACATTTAATTGTACCTACCTCCATCATTTTCTCTGGCAGCACATTCTACATAACCACTACACTTTGTGGAAAAAAGTTGTTACTCTGGATCTTTTTAAATCTTTTGCCTTCACCTTAAACCTATGTCCTCTAGTTTTAGTCTCCCCGATCCTGGGAAAAGGCTATGACCATCCACCTGATCTAGGCACCTCACGATTGGGATCATGGGTGATGGTCAGTGGTAGGGCTTGTAGAGCAGCTAACTCTGTAGTACAGGCATGGAGTGTTTAGTTCAGTGATTAATATTCAGGTAATATACTTATTCTATATGATAAAAATATTTAAACAACATCTAGAAATGGGAAAATAGAGCACCAGTGTCTGGTGCTCCCGATATCCGACTCTGAACCCTCCCCTCGGCAGTCGGCCTATAAGCACTCATCTGAGTTCCTGACATTGACTCCAAATCCTCCCCTTGGCCTAGTACCACACACTCACACGCACCCTGAGCAACGCAGTAAACACAAAACACACACACACCCCGAGCAATGCGGTAAACACAGAGCAGGGGGACATATGGATCCCGAGGGACCATGGAGACTGCCACCATCCCCACCCGCAGCAGAGAGACCCACTCTGGGGTGGGGCTGTGGCCCGATTCCGATGGCGCTGCAGTACTCACCTTGCTCTGGTCCCAAGCTGTTGATGGGTTACAGTCTCCACGGCTACCATGACTATGGCATTTATTCTCAAGGCAATAGTTGCTACCGATTTTTATTCGCATCATTGGCTGCATGATGTTACCGTTCCCACACCCACCAACGTCTACTTTCATTGGCTGTACAAAATGTCCTCCGCGTAGATGCCAGCACTTCATTGGCCTATCAAATCTCGAATCTTACCTTCAATTCTTGCCTTCCAGGCCCCGAGGCTTCAGCCTACTCATTTTAATGGGTAATCCCCCACTGATTCAAATCAACCAATTAGTGCAGAAATAGGGGTCATAAAGAGGAAAGGCAAATTCTTTTTTTCTGATAAACTTTAATGAAGCTTTTAAAATGCATATCAATGCAAATGCAGCCTACAACTAATTAGATTTAGAGAATTCATATTCTTTTCATTCATCGCCAAGAGATGCCTAGAAATTGAATTTCATCTGATGGTACACTAAATATTGTTATATTTTGCAGTAATGCCTAATCAAATCTACCACAAAAAAAACCAAAATATCATCAAGAAGGCATGTGAAAAATCATTAATGTGGTGTGAAGCTAGAAGCGATGGGCGAAGCCACACTGAACAGAGCTGCTGCAACCATCATGCATTCTAAAAGGCACAATCCTCATAACAATATTTGCATAATGGCTGCAAAGGCGAAGAGTAGGCATAAAGAGTAGAGGAAGGGCACTTCAGGCTTCAGGTATTGAAATCCTAACTATAGAAATGTTTGAAGGAGATCTTGTGCACCAAGGAAAGGAGAATGCAGATCTGCCAAGGCCAGAACTCACATACCTGCTGCTGAAAGGTCTGTGACTTGATATGTTAAATCTCTTTTCTCTGCAGGGTATTTCTTGCATTTTCTATTTTATATCATTGATGGAAAAGTCAAGCTAGAAAATGATGCTATTTTGTGTTCCAAAGCAAAATTTCCATGCTGTTGAGTCATGTCAAGAAATTTCATGTCTTGTGATCTGTCCAGATGAATGGAATGGTGTTTAAAACTAGTGCTCACTTACAGACACATTTAATGAAATACATACACACTCGTACAACCCAAGAAAACACACCAATGCAAATTATTACTCCACCCCCCTGTCCGTCCATCTCACCTTGATCTTTTACCTCCACCACCTGAATATTTCGTCAAGTTTATTGTCATCTGATTGTACAAGTACAAAGCAACGTGAAGTACTGAAATCAAGTACCAGACATGGGAAAACAAAGGTGGGATAATGAAAATTTTATACAATGTTTTTCATCTCCTACTAGTCTGAAATGTAGAGGAATAAGAGACAAGGCTCTTCCATATTCAGAGGGGAAAACTGTCTTTCTTTCAGGCAGAGGGGCATCAAGGGCCCAAACTAGTCATAGGTCATATTCCATCCTCTTTTTCAGGTTTTCACAGGATGAGGCTGTGTGGAGCCTGGAGACAATAACCTATATCCATAAGCATATATGTGCTTCTTTGTTGGGATTTGACAACAATCGTGTCACATAGCCATCCTGTTATAGCTAATAGTTACTGTGGAGACACTGACAAGGCTTTAGACTTTTTCTGATTCAGTATAGTCTTATCTTGATCCGTCCTGTGGTCTGGTCTCTGCCACTTGTCAATTGCTTGAAGCTTTAAAAAAACAAGCGAGGATCTCATGAGAAAGGAGACTCATGGCTTCAATGCAGAGGGATAGCATTGTGGATGAGCCATGAGGTATCATTTGTGAGCAGATTGTTGCTTCAGAGGACACCAGGATGAAACCTTGAGAAAAGAGATTGCCACACATGGGTGCAATCACCCTCTTTCAGGAACAGTTTTGTGGCACATAGAAACTTATCTTCTCACCTCACCAATTCTGCAACTCGTCACCAGCAGAGTTCTGCTCCAATTAGACAGAGAACAGGGTTCAAAGAGTGAAAATGCAGGGGCTGTCAACTGGGTTAGCAAGTTGAAGTAACATAGTTTGCTGATCATTATTATCCATTCAGCCCCATGAGGTTGCCTGGCATATATATTCAGGGATATTGGTGTTCCCATATCAGACCATGATTGTCCTCATGAGGACACCAACTCGTCACCTATGACCACATTTTAAGCAGTGTGCTTGCCTAAGCTGCAGAACCATCTTACCAAGCTGCTCCTTCACTTTGGTCAAAGCAGCAAGCTAATGCTGGCTCATGCAGGGCAAGAGCTTTTGTGACTTACCATAATGTTCTGAGAGGGAAGGGAGAGCAGCCAGAAGTCATGGTCCATTATTTGTTCCAAAAACATGGTAGGAAGGGAAATGTGGTCCTGCAAAATGAGTTCAGGGAGCTAGCTAGTAAGTTGAAAAATGGGACTTTTAAGATTGTAATCTTAGGATTACTACCCATGCCATATGTTCATGAAGCAATAAAAAGGAAGATAGTGCATGTTAATGCATGTCTAAAGAGCTAGTGCAGGAGGGAGAGATTTATTTATTCAGATCATTTGGCTCTCTTCCAGGAAACATGGAATTTATAAAAGAGGGATGGATTACACCTGAACTAGGGGAGGACCAATATCCTAATGGGAAGGTTTACTGGTGCTACTGGGGAAGATTTAAACTGGAGTGGTGGCAGTGTAGAGGGGTGGGGGGCAGGATGGAAACTGAGCAGCAGGACAGTAGAGAGGATGGCAGATAGTAGGAAGTGTAAGCCTGAAAGAAAGGACAGGAAAGGATGGATGAATGATTGCAGCAAAACTGGAGGTCTTTTTTTTTCATTGAAAGAGGGACCTAATTTATAGCTCAATGTTCCTGGACTTTGTAATTTTAGGTGGGGGAAAAAAGGAGGTAAAAAAGATGGAGCCTCTTTTACCTTTACTAACCAGGGGGAGAGTCGCAGCTGCATTTAGGGAGGACCTAACACTGGGCTCAACTACTTAGGCAGTATGGGTTGAGATCAGAAATGAGAAAAGTGGAATTACAAATAAGATAGGGCTATGCTGTAGGCATCCCAATAGCCACTGGTTGCTGGAGAAACAGGATTGTAGACTAGTGGTTCTCAAACCTTTTCCCCCCCCCCCGCCTCCCCCATTCACATAGCACTTTAAGTAATCCCTTACTGACCATTAAGCACCTATGGCATAAAATTATATAAAGACAGATTATGTAAAGTTAAAAAAGCAACTGAGTTGTTGTAGTAGGACATTTTAATTTCCCTAATATTGAATGGGACATCCTCTGGCTTAGATTAGGTAGAATTTCTTCAGTGCATCCAGAAGAGTTTCTTGATGCAGCTCATAGATAGCCCAACAAGGAAAGGGTCATACCAGATTTTGCTTGGCAAATGAGCCCAGCAATTTGATTGGAGTTTCAGTGGTGGAACATTTTGGATCAATCTTCCTTAACTTTTAAGATAGACCAAATCCAAATTTCAGATTTTTTGTCAGAGTACATACATGACATCACATACAACCCTGAGATTCTTTTACCTGCGGGCAAGGCAGAATTACCACTTATTGGCAGTGCAAAAAAGAAACTGACTCAACGTACACACGTAGACAAATAAAGAAATGTTAACAAACTGACTACACAGAGAGAGAGAAAACAAAATCAATAAAGTACAAAAGTACGAGTACTTGAATAAGTCCCTGATTGAGTTTGTTGTTGAGGAGTCTAATGGTGGAGTAGCAGTTGTTTCTGAACCTGTGAGTCTTGTGGCACCTATACCTCTTTCCTGATGGTAGCATTGAGAATAGAGAGTGTGCTAGGTGGTGTGAATCCTTGATGATTCTCTCTGACAGCAACGTTCCCGTAGATGTTCTCAATGGCGGGGGGGGTTTTACCCGTGATGTCCTGGGCTGTGTCCACTACCTTTTGCAGGGATTTACACTCAGGGATATTGGTGTTCCCATATCAGACCATGATGCAGCCAGTCAGGACACTTTCCAACACACATCTGTAGAAATTCGCCTGGGTTTCTGATGTCATTCCAAACCTCCACAAACACGTGAGGATATAGAGACGCTGATGTGCTTTCTTCACAATGCCATTTGTGTGTTGGCTCCAGGAAAGATCCTCTGGGATAGTAACTTCCAAGAAATGCATTTGTTTATCCTCTCCACTTCTGATTCCCTAGTGATCACTGGATCGTAACCTCTGAAGTCAACAGTCAGTTCCTTAGATTTGACATTCAGTGTGAGGTTATTTATGCAGGCATTCGGCCAAGTTTTCAATCTCTCTCCGGTAGACTGGCTCATCATCCCTTTTTATACAACCCACTACCATGGGATCATCAGTGAATTTGTAGATGGTGTTTCTAGAATGCCATTGGGTTCTGTGGTTAGTAGTTATGAACAAGGATAACCTTGTTCTTGTATAAAAGTACTAAATTGGGTGAGGGCAAATTATGGCATAATTAGACTGAAGGTAGAGGCTGTGAAATGGGAACAGCTGTTATTGGGCAAGCCCATAACAGATTTGTGGTAGTTATTTAAGTACCAATTAATTAGAGTCCAGGACTGGCATGTTCCAATGGAAAGGAAGGATAAGGGTGGCATTTCTTGTAGTTTATAATCGGAGAACAAACTTGTGCAATAATCCATTCCAATTCTGACTAAAGCGATAGCATGTTTGCCTCCTTCAAAAGATTGTGATTTCAAAACCTACTATTGAAAATCTAGGCCAGCAATTCTCAACCTTTTTTTTGACCTTGCTCCCCTTAAGACTCTGCTCAAAGCTTACTGGACCCCTTACTTATGAAGTTGTACAGTTTAGTTGGTTTCTTCTGTACTTCTCTTGTATCAAATCCATGAAAAAACAAAAAATATTTTTTATCATTTCAGTCCGTGGCTCCCAGAGGGGCCCCATGGCCCTTTTGAGAAAGGCTAATCTAGGCTATTGTTCAAGGGGCACTGATCATCCCAAGGGCATTTTCAAATAAGATATCAATCAAATTTTCTCTGTTGTGAAGGTAAAAGATCCCATATTACTATTTCAATGATGCAGAGAATCCTTTACTCAACATCACAAGAAAAGATAATTAGTCATTATATTTGTAGACTGCTTAACTGCTTGTAAATGTTGTGCAATCCTTTGTTCCAAGTGAATCCAAAAATGACTTAAAATTATTCAATGAAAAGTCCTGAGGTGATGGAATTCTGTAAATCTTACTATTTTCTTTAGTTTAGTGGAATTGCCTGTATCAGAGAGCGAAGACTCCAAATCCATCCATGGTGAAAAAACAATAGACCAAGTGGAGAAGTTAGAGATCATGCTGGGGGAGGAGAAAATTGAATGTCCAGCTCTGGTAGTAGGTAAGAACATCTCAGTGTGTTTTCTATAAATTGCAGAAGATTCTTTAAACAAGTGTGTGCCAAAGAACCATCTCCATTTAAATTGATGAAAACATGTTTTTACGTTGCTCTTTCGATGATAGTATGAGAAAGGATTTGTCCTGATAATGATCTAGGAAAATATAGAGATTTGTAAATGCAATGTATTGGAAATTTTATATTTCCTGAAAGCAATTATGGTTAGCAATGTGATTCAATATTGCATAGCTATCAACTTGGAACACTGAAGACATTTATGTGTAGGTTGATAGTTTAGTTTGGTGAAGTGTTGATGTTTTTAAAAAGACCATAAGATGAATCTGAATGACAAAATAAAAAGGAATAAAAATATAGAATTGGGATCTTTGTGGATCCTTTTTATTGATCATGTTTTAATTGTTCACAGTCAATTATGTCCCTCTTTAAATTAAATCAACCAGCCCCTGAGTCTCACTGTGACCATTCAGCTGTCCCTTCCTGTTCTTCCTTTCAGGATTGCTTGCCCTAGCATCTGACATCCCCTGTTTGCTGCTCAGGTTCTTACCCTTGCCTGCCACTCTAGTTTAAACCCTCCTCAGAAGCACCAGCAAACTTCCCCATGAGGTTATTGGTCCCCTTCCAATTCAGGTGTAACCCATTCCTTTTTTACAGGTCCCAGTACTGCACAGAAACAGACACTTCGGTCCACTATGGTTGTGCCCTCTCTGATGCCAATTTAAACTAATTCCTTCTCCATCCCTTTCCTGATCATGTGTCTTTCTAAATGCTGCTTCAATGTTGCTATTGCATCTGGAAGTTGTTTACTTTTATTACTGTTGTAGTAAAAATAGCAATGCACTCAGGAATTTAAATTAAAATAAAAAATAAATAAATTTAAGACACTTCATCTGTATCAGAAACAAAAGTGAACCCTGTCAATGGCAGTGCCAAGCAGATGTATCAGCAAGCATTTGAGAATGAATGATAATAAACTCTTCTCCAGGCTCAGGAGACAATGAGTAGAGTGTTGAATCTCACTCTTTCCCCATTGGAGATCTGCCAGCTCATTACTGTTCCAAATAAAACCTTAATGCAAGGACCATTAGGCCAATTTCGTGTTGCCCTGATCTATCAGAGAACTTCTTTTAGTAATATCACATAAATCTTGCTTTGTCATTTCAATCATACCTTAAAATTCTGGATGCAAATTTTCGCAGTGTAGAAACGTTGATAATTTAGCTTCTTCTGCCAAGTAAATTGTTTTAATTCCATCTCTTCTAAACAGAATTCCAATCTGTCATAATCAAAGTGCTTCCACCCCTCAGATCTCCAAAGTGTATGTGATGTGTCAGGCCACAAGGTTGCTGATTGTGGAGAATTAACATTCTGTTGATGACGATGAAGAAACAGAGGCTCTTTGTTTGTACCCAGTTTTGAACCACTAGATTTTTCTGAATATATCCCATTTTCCACAATGATCCTGCCACATAACATGGTGGTGGGTATCTTCCGATGAAGACAGCATGTTGTTTCTCAAATTCTGTTTGGTGACCTCTTCTGCCAGTCCTGGCATGGAATAAGGCCTCTGCATCAGGTAGATTGGTGAGGAAGTAGATTTATAATTTGTGTTGGTTCTTTCAACATCTGTTCCAGATCGAATATAAAAGCTTTGTTTAACCCTAAGATGACTGATAAGAATAAAGAAGAAGACTGATAAGAGGAAAGATAAGAATGTGATGTGGAGGCTTTATAACACACTGGTAGGACCTCAGTTTGAGTATGGGCTCCTTATTTAAGAAAGGATGTGCTGGCATTGGAGATGGTTCAGAGAAGATTAACAAAAATGATTCTTGGAACAAAGGGATTAGCATATGAGAAATGTTTGACAGTTCTTGGACTGTACCCCTTGGCTTTCAGAAGAATAAGGGGGGACCCCATTGAAGCATTTCAAATGCTGAAAGACATGGACAGAGTAGATGTAGCAAAGTTGTTTCCCGTGGTAGGGGAGACGAGGACAAGAGGGTACAACTTCAGGATTGTAGGACGCCCATTTAAAACAGAGTTGCAGATAAATTTCTTTAGCCAGAGAGTGGTGAACCTCTGGAATTTGTTATCATGGGTGGCTGTGGAAGTGAGGTCATTGGGTATTTAAGACAGAAATTGATGGGTATCTGGTCAGGGTATCAAAGGATATGGGGAGAAAACAAAGGAATGGTGCTGTGGAAGAATCAATCAGCTCATGATGGAATGGCAGAACGGACTTGAAAGGCCTACTTCTGCTCTTATGGTCTATGTCCTTCAGGACATAGAGGTGACCTTGCTGATAATACAACTCTGATGATGGACACTGGAGTACCCTAACCTTGCTGCTTTATTTTTATCTTTTCATACTTATTATTTTTACTTGTCTTTCTCTCCAAAATGTCTTTACTATATAACCCATATAATTGTTTTTCATTTCAGGAGTCCTGAAATTCTTTTTCTACTGTATGAGAATTCTGATTTTGTCATTAAAGATCAAAATCTTTGCTAGGTTTTACGAACAGTGTGATTAGATTTCTCTGCATATCGCCACACTGTCAGTTTCAGCTTGCTGTATGAATCTACTGCAAGATCTCATGGCTGATGACATTTAACCTTGTGGCTGTGACCTTCGCCTGTGGTGATATTGCTCCTCAGGGAAGCCTAGTTATTCCATGTGTTCTTGTAAACTCAGGATGGCTAAGGTCTTGGTTAATGGATCCTTCTCTTTCTCCTCATCCCATGTGGCCATTGATGTCTCTGATGCATTTGGACATGCTATCCGCCAAGAAAGCTGTTGGATGCACACAAATCTCTACTGGAAATCCATTTGGAGTGCAGAAAATTCTTTGAAGATGAAAGAAGGGCTTAGTCTTGAATAGTGTGCAGAGTTAGGAGTGAGCATAACAGAAAAATAGAAAAGAGTGGTGGGATGAGACTATTTAGCACTTCATTCAATATGATCATGGCTGATCTCAATAACATGTTCCTTCTTTTTACTTGTTCCACTTTCTACCTTTATCTGTCTCCTTCTTTAATATATTCAGTGACTTGACCTTAATTTCCTTCTGTGATTGGGAATTATACAAATTCTATATTTGAGTGTGGAAATTCCTCCTCAGCCCACTATCTTGAGTGGGCGACTCCTGGTTTAGGATTTCGGACTTGATCCAGAGGTGATCAGCCAGGGGAAAACATCTGTCAATCCCTGTCAAAATTTTGAGTTTAAATGTATCTCATTGTTCTAAACATGGGTGAACACAGGACTAGTTGATCCAATTTTCATTGTATGACATCCTACTCTTTCTATGGTAAGTATTATCATTCTTGGATAAGGAGATCGAGACTACATACAGTCCCAGCGCCTCCACTGATGCTGCCTGAGAACTGCCGAGTCCTCCAGCAGTTTAGTTTTTGGTCTGATTACAACATCATCTCTTGTATTTCATACAATATTCCAGGCAGTTCTACAGCTACATTAAAGTTACTATTTTCCAGACCAATGAGGTTGTGCTGGAGATAAATATTAGGTGTTGGACTACTGTAGACATCATGTTGGGAGTTTAATAACCACATTTCTAACCATATAACAATTACAGCACGAAAACAGGTCATTTTGCCCCTTCCAGTCTGCACTGAACTAAGTACTCTCCTCTAGTCCCACCTACCTGCACCCTGCCCATAACCCTCCATTCCCCTCCCATCTATATGCCTATCCAATTTTTCCTTAAATGATAAAATTGACCTTGTCGCCACTTCTTCTCCTGGAAGTTCATTCCACACAGCCACCACTCTCTGAGTAAAGAAGTTCCCCCTCATGTTACTTCTAAACTTTTTCCCCTCAACTCTTAACTCATGGCCGCTTGTTTCAATCTCTTCTACTCTCAATGGAAAAAAGCCCATCCACATCAACTCCATCTATCCCTCTCATAATCATAAATACCTCTATCAAATCTCCTCTCAACCTTCTATGCGCCAAAGAATAAAGACCTAAAAGCATTTTCGAAAATCTTCTCTGCACTCTATCTACCTTGTTGATATCCTTCCTATAAGTCGGTTTCCAGAACTGCACACAGTATTCTAAATTTGGCCTCACCGATGTCTTGAACAGTCTCAATATCACTTCCAGCCCCTGTATTCTATGGTTTGATTTATAAAGGCCAGCATACTAAAAGCTTTCTTCACCACCCTATCCACATGAGATTCTACCTTCAGGGAACAATGCACCTTTATTCCTCGATCTTTCTGCTTCACTGCATTCCTCAATGCCCTCCCATTTACTAAGCATGTCCTGTTTAAATTATTCCTACCAAAATGAAGCACTTCACACTTAACAGCATTAAACTCCATCTGCCATCTTTCAGCCCACTCTTCTAAGCAGTCCAAATCCCTTTGCAATCTTTGTAAACCTTATTCATTATCCACAATTCCACCTATTTTAGTATCATCTGCATATTTACTAATCCAATTTACTACTTCATCATCCAGATCATTAATATATATGACAAACAGGAAAGGACCCAATACAGATCTCTGAGGCACACCACTTGTCACCAGCCTCCAGCCTGACAAACAGTTATCCACTACGACTCTCTGGTATCTACCTTCCAGTCACTGTTGAATCCATTCAACTCCAAACATCAAACAACTCCTCCTTACCTGATTCCATGTTGCCTACCAGCTTCTGTCTCAACCCGAAATATCAATTTATCACTTGGCCTCCATAGATGCTGCCTGTCCAGCTGAGTTTCTCCAGCATTTTGCTTCGGAGTCAAACAGCTGCATTGTCCATTACTTGTAAAATGTGCTTTTCTCTGAAAATCTATAACCTGGGGAAGCTTGTTAAATTAAATGCAAATTTCAACCTTTTGTGGAGATGTTACATTATATTATCCATTTTGTTTTCTAGATAATGATATATGTGAACTATCCCTTGGTCTTCAGACACTACTGTCTCTCAAAGTAAGTCTTCTTAGGCAGCTCTTCAGAATAGGATGACTTGCCCCCTTTATTCTAAATTGAACCATGACTGTTAGAGGGTGTCATTATACCGCTGTGGGAAGTCAATGGAGGACTTTGTTTCATACATGTTAAGTATAAGGCCCATTCTGTCATAGGCTTCAGTGTTCCACATGACAACTTGGATCCTAATGTTCAAATATGCATAGGAGTGAGAGAGCACTGCAACTCAATGATAGACTGGATGAAATTGGCTCTGGAATTGAAAACAATGTAGGTTGAATAGTTTCCCATTTGTTCTGTAGATGAATTCCATTCCAGCAGGAAGCTCATTGGAAATGAGGTGTAGCATTGAGGCAAGAAGGGTTGAGAAAGGTGTTGGGGCAATGCCATAACTTAACTTGACACCAGTCAAGACTGGACAAGATTGCAAAGCCTGGCCTCCATTCCACAGATGACTGTTACACTCAAATTTCTGTCTGTTTTGCAAGTGGTTCTTTTTAGCCGGTAAAAATATAAATAAAATACCAATATAGATATACCAATCTATTAAAAAAAAGGATCATGGCTGGGACAGATAATAAGGAAAAGAATGCACGATTAATATCCCTTGTCAAAACTCAACTCAAAGATAACATCTCTCATCCTTCCTAACACAGAAAATGGCAAATGTTTAACCAGTTTCAAAACATTGAAAAAACAATCAAAACAATTTTGACTTTAATTTGACATTCTTATACAGTGCCTGTTTTCTTTGCATTTTCATTAATGCTAAAATGAATAGAAATGAAAATATTGTGGTCATTTGTTGTTGTTTGACTTTTGCTGTCATTTCTAATTCTTCACTCCCGACACACTGCTTCTAAATCAATACCGGCACTCTTCCTGATTCCATATCAAAGAATATTCCAAACCTCTGCATGAAGCAACAATGTAAAGGCTTCTCCCTTCCCACGTACGACTGTATATACTGATGTACAAATTGGCTGGTACCCTCCTGACACACTGCTTCTAAATCAATACCGGCACTCTTCCTGATTCTACATCAAAGAATATTCCAAACCTCTGCATGAAGCAACAATGTAAAGGCTTCTCCCTTCCCATGTACGACTGTATATACTGTACACAAGATGACTCCATACAAGTCAACTCCCATTCAAGGACCCTAATATGCCAGCACATACGATTTCTATTATCTTCAATCCTATCTGGTTAAGCAGATTCAAGCCAAATAAGCACTTTAATGGGAGCAGATCTGAGAATACCAGATGCAGTACCCCTGCTTCCTGAGTAACTAGATGATCCAGTCACTTAATGTTCCAGCAAGAATCTCAATCACATTGTATTTCCTTTCTCTTTTCCATCTAACTTTCCACCCTTGTCATTTCACAACTCTAAGTCTGTTTAAAAACTCTGCACATTTTTATCTCTTTGAAGTTTAATGTCAATCATGCTCCAAGATAGAAAGAAAAAAAATTATAAATGGGAACCTCCAAAATGTATTTATTGTATTAACAAAAGTGATGTATATAAAAATAACTCTCCATATGCATAGGGTAAGATCCAGTCAACAGCAAACAAAACATAATATCAGTTAATATCGTTTTTCCAGTTAACATTGGATAGTTCCTTGAATCTTTATTGTTCAACTGATCATCCAGATAGGTACTATATTATATTTCTTACAAACTAATCCCTTCCTAAGTTTTAGACTAGTCTAGTCTGACAGCAGAAACACCATATTTAAAACCCACCACGCATTAAATTCTGATCGTCTAACAATTCTCTCCAATCGACTTTGAAATCAAACCCCAAAACTTAAATTTGTAATTCTTGACTTTCTTTCTAGGCTGTCATGGTCTGCAATTCCTTATAGCTGCAATCTCTCCAAAGAGAATGCATCTTCCACTTATCCAGTTTTAACTTTCTTTTCATCAACTTTTTCAACCCCATCTGGAGAATTTATTCGAGTTCGTATTCTGAAATGAACTCCGTAGACCATTCCATCTCCTTCTTTATCGTTTCTTCAAAGCTAATCATTCAGCAAGCTTCAATTGCTTTTTTTTGTCCTTCTACTGCTGAATCTTTTCCACTCTTCAAATATTCCATGGTGTTTCATTGAAGTAGTTGGCACATAATGCATCATTGCTGCTTGTGTTTGTTGACTGAATCATGTAAACTGTGAGCACATCAATAACTCAATCTTATTCATTGTTTTTTTCTCATCACTTATCACTGCCAAAATAAACAAGGTTATTTGTTATCCACAGTGTGTGATTGACTTGGAGAGGCGAGCACTGTGGCTGGGAAATTCAGAAATACAACTACAGTTCATCAATGAACCTGAAGAAGGGCAAGATAATGAAGAGGAGGAAGAATGAGAAAAGGCACACGATTTTGGTGTACTGGAGCAAAGAGCTCAAGTAATAAACTAACAAAATTAAGGCTCTCCCTCTCACCCTCCCCTCCCCAACTCTCTCTCCCCCTCTCCCTCTCCCCCTCTCCCCCTCTCTCTCTCTCTCTCTCTCTCTCTCTCGCCCCATTGTCGTTCATGCCTGTGTTATGATATTTGGCTTACTTTAAGGCATAAGTAAGCTCACAGAGATGAGAGAGAAGACAACAATATAACCACCTTGCCTTTCTTACCACCACTCTCCTAAATCACAAAAAGGCTGTGCCATTCAAGTCTGCATTGGTGTTGGAATAGAGGATCTGCTCATTTTGTCATCATTATTTCTGCTCCTGGGGTTGTGCACTCTGCTATTAAAAACATTCGCTTTTTAACATTTCTGCAATGAGTAACTAAAATTAAATTCTATCAGTGGGAAATATGAACAGCTTATTTCCTCTGGTGACTGTTTTCGATGCCAAATATCAGAGAGATATTTGAGATTATATCACAACGAGCATAAAGTTTCCAATGGAAACTCTATTTAAAAAAAAATTTAGACATACAGGATGGTAATAGGCCATTATGGCCCATGAGTCTGTGCCACCCTACACCCCCAGTATGTTTTGAATGGTGGGAGGAAATCTATGCAGACATGGGGAGAATGTACAAACTCCTTACAGACAGGGTGGAACTTGAACCAACTCTGGTCCCAATCGTTGGCGCTGTAAAGGCAGTGCACTAACTGCTACGTCAACCATGCCGCCCTATCTGCAGAGAAATTAACAAAGGCAAATCTGAATATATTTTTGAACTGTAGATGATATTTCTAGCCTGTTCTGACTTGTATCAAACACATTTTAATTTTAAAAATGCAAAACAACTCCTGTAAATCATTCTAGTTGAAACAAAAGAAACTCTGATCAGTTCTCATCTGTCAAAACCTAAGTCACACTAATATTTCCTTCAATGCAATGCCAACAAAATATTTTTGCTTCAATCAATAATTGATAGATGGCAGTCATCTTCAGATTGAGTTCCTTTCAGTGAATCTTCTATTTGCAGAAATTCCAGTTAATTTAATTATTTTCCAAAACTCTAATAATTCTGTTTTAAATTCCAAAGCTAAAATACTTTGCTAACAGCCTTAATGCACAGTTCCAATAGTTCAGCCTTCCCCATTGCTCAATCTTCCCCATTTTCTCCAATAATATCATCCATATTTACACCCATTCTAACTGCAGATCAATCTGAATTGCAACCAAGAACACATTTTTAAAAAACTGTACACTCTTTGCTCTATTGTTTTCCACTTATTTCAATTGTGCAATGTTTATTTCCATCCCCTGGGCATAGCTTCTATCAGTTATTTCTAATGCGTGAATCTTCCATCATGAAAATGCTATTTTGCTATTTAAGTATGTGAATTAATATGCTATAGTGTTAGAAGCTCACATTTTTACTGTAATAATTTTTAAGTGGGATATGCCATTGGAATCTACTAAAACTGTACGACTTCCATATTGATTTGAAAATTGAAAAATGACCCCCTTATTCAAATTCTTTAAAAAAATCAAGGATGGGTATAGCAGTCACAGATCACTGGCGTCACTAGTGGGGTGCAGGGAGGGGGGGGTTGGGGGTGCGGACCACACCAGGTGACACTAACGGAGGGGGTGTCACCAAAATGACTGTCCATAAAATGTTTGTGCAGTGTTTCAGCAGAAATTTATTATTTTTTATAAAAATATCCCTGTAGTTAGCTATAATAATAAAATCATTTTTTGTAAGCCCAGCTTACATGTATCAATATACCTTCAAGGCTCAAACTCTATGCTAATTTACTTTTTGAACCTTCTAATGTGCTCCAGTCAGAGCTGTCATTATTACCCAATTACAATTATGCTTGGAATCATGTGGTTTTGTCTGCATGCAATACAAGCAAGCGCTGTTGTTTTCATTGCTGATGTGTGTATGATATTGTAATTTAAAAGGTGTAATTTTAATTTTGCTAGTTGTTTATCACACTACTATCGCCCTTGCATTCAGTGATATATGGGAATTACAATTTACGAGCAACATTAGTACAAAATACGTTACTAAGGATTCTATACGGTCTAGTACGGGAGGAGGCCCATGGGGGGGGGGGGGTGACACCATGAGGTTCCACACTGGATGACATCAACCTTAGTGACAGATAAGTGTGATTTGAGTAGATAAAGTTAAATTGATTGTTGATTATATAATTCAGATTCAATTATATGATGTAAATTAATTTCCAAAAGGCCTTTGATAAGGTGCCATATAATAGGCTTGCCTTTGAGAATGAAAGCTATGGAAATAAAGAGGGGTTTACCAGAATGAATAGCATACTGCCTAAATAACAGGAAATAAAATAACAAAAGAGAAGCACAAAGATGCAGTTGCTGGAACCTTAGGCAGACAAAGAATTGCTGGAGGAACTTAGTAAGTCAGAACTGAAACGTTGACTAACCTTTTCCATTTATGGATGACTTATTGAATTCTTCTAGCAATTCTTTATCTGCACATAAATAGCAACAGTTGTTTTTCAGACTATAGGGAAGTTTGCAATGTCCCATGTCTCGGTTCAAGGACCAATGCATTTATTAACCTTTTAATAATCTGGGCTTCATTATACAAGCTTAATTTCCATGTTTTGATTTTACAGACTTTGAGATTTATCTTAATGAAGGTTGATAATGGAATCACAGGAATTTATACTACGAAAAAGGATCTTTGACCCACTGAATCTGTGCCATAATTAAACACCATTTATCCTATCCTGCTGTGTTATTCTCCCCATATTATCATGAATTTTCACTTTACCACCCCACCCCAGATTTTATTACTCACCAACACATTAGAGGCAATTTACCCTGACTATTTTTGGGATTTGGAAGGAAATCTGAGGATCTGGCATAACTCCATGTGGACACAAGGAGAACATGCAGACTCCACAGAGAGCACTGGAGATTAGGTTTCAATCTAGGCTGCTGGAGGTATGAGGTGACAGATCTACAAGTTGTGTCATTATGCAATTAATAAATCAAGTCATGAATAATAGAGTCAATGAAGACATTATCAGGATGATTGAATTACAGATAGATGGCAGCTGAAATTTAAGACGCGTGTAAAGTGTTAGATTTGGATGGAAGAATAAGAAGTGGCAACGTAACTCAAATGCTTAACTAAAAGAAGTAGATGTAGGGATAAATATACATCATTACTTATTGAAAGTGGCTGAACAGATGCAGTAAGTAGTTAAAATATATGAGTGATTCTGTGCTTTATAGACATAGAGGACAAGAGCAAGGAAGTCACAATGAACTTTTGTAAACTTTGGTACAGTCATAATAATGCATGCAGTTCTGGATTGACACACTTCGAGAAAAATAAAAAGTTTTTGGGTAAAACATGAAAGTTTGCAGATGCAGTGATTGAAGTAAAAACACACTGCTAGAGAAACTCATCAGGTTAAATAGTGCACTTTACAGAGTAAAATGGGGGGGTGGGGGAAGGGCAGGGAGAGGAGCACAGGCCCAAAGGCAAGAGGTAATGTGGATAAGGGAGGGGAGTTAGCTCTGTGAATGCAGAGGGAAGTGGGGGGACAGGGGGGGGGGGGGTGTAGAGCTGAAAGTCATGGTCATAGAGCTTGAGAGCAGCAGGAATTACAGATTGGAAGCAATGAGAAAGATGCCGACAGAATTGTCCGCATTGGGTTAGGTCTGATAAATGCATGCATCATCACCGGTTGGGCTCAGCGCTCAAATGCATGTATTAGCTCTAGAATTGCCACAGTTATCCATTTAACAGTCAGCAATCAAAGAAATCGTAATTGATTTAATGAGCCATTTACAGTTTCACTGTACTGTCTATGTATACTTACACATTCATGGCTTAATCTTTGAGACAAGCATATGCTAATGGCAGGATCAACCAGGTCAACCTTTTCCACATACGTACTAACATCCATAACTACCTCAACTACACTTCTTCACACCCAGTCCCCTATAAGGATTCTATTTCTTTCTCTCAATTCTTCTATCTCCATTGCATCTATCCCCAAGATGAGGTCTTCTATTACAGATCATATGAGATGTTCCTCCTCCTTCAAACAATGTGGCTTCCCCTCTACCACCATAAACTTAGCCATTACCCAGATCTCTTCTATTTCCCACACATTTGCTCTGGACCATCTGCCCCCAGATGCAACAAAAATGGGATTCTCCTTGACCTCACCTACCACCCCACCAGCCTCCTTATCCAATACCCAATACATTATTCTCCACAATTTCCATTACCTGCAGCATGATCCCACTACCAGACACCTCTTCCCTTCTCCTCCCCTCTCTGCCTTCTGTAGGGAATGTTCCCTCCATGACTCCCACTCATCCCTTCCCTTGGCACCTTACCCCTGTGACCACATGAAGTGCCACAGTTGTGCACACACCTCTTCCCTCACTACCATTCGAGGTCCAAACAGTCTATCCAAGAGAAGCAACACTTCACTTGTGAATCTGTGGGATTTATTTACTGTATCAGCTGCTCCTATTGTGGCCTTCTCTACATCAGGAAGACTAGACACAAACTGGGAGATCGCTTCGCTGAGCACCTTCACTCTGTCTGTATGAATGACAGGGATCCTCCAGTGGTCAACCATTTCAATTTTACGCCAACTCCCATGCCAACATGTTTGTCCACAGCCTTGTGCACTGCCAAACCAAGGCTACCCATAAATTGGAGGAACAACACTTAATATTCCGTCTGGGCACTCTCCAACCAGATGGCATTAACATAGTTCTCCAGTTTCTGCTAGACCACTCCCAGTTCTTCCTCTCTTCCCTATTCCTCGGTCTCCTTTCCTCCAGTTCTACATCCCCTTCCCTCTCCATTCACAGAGCTATCCCCCCCCCCCCATAGTTTTCTCTTGTACCCTCCCTTCCTTATCCTTTTGCCTGTGCTCCTCCCCCTGCCCCTCTCCCCTTCCATATTGTTTGGGTGCCTGCCTACATTTTGTTCATACTTTGATGAAGGGCTCAAGCCCAAAACTTTGTTTATGTGTCTTTATCTTTGCAAATAAAGTACATTGTTTGACCTATGTTGAGGAAGAAAATGGAGACATTCTGGAGAAAACACAAAAGTCTGCTGACACCGTGTTTGAAGTAAAAATTCAATGCTGGAGTAACTCAGCAGGTCAAACAGTGTTCTTTATATAGCAAAGATAAAGATACCTAACCCAATGTTTCGGGCTTGAATCCTTCATCCAAAATAACATTGGTTATTGTATCTTTATCTATACTGTGCAAAGGTCATTTTTGACCTGCTGAGCTTCACCAGCATTGGTTTTTTTTAATATATAAAGTTTTGCAAGTTGGCTTGAGAGTGAGCAGGAAAAGATTTACCAAAATGATTCCAGGATGAAGAACTGGAAAAACTGGGGTTGATCAATGAAGGTAATAAGAAAATGTGATGGGGATATTTAAAATCATGAAGGATATAGATAGTTTCTCTCTTTCTCTTTTAGCAGAAGGTTCAAGAATTTAGCCATAGAATGAAGGTCATTACCAAAATAACTCAAAGTAGCATGATTTTTTTTTAATCACCATCTAATTGGTGAGCATTTATCAGGAATTGCTTATGGCAGTAGACAAATCTAGTTGTAGCATTTAAAAGACAACTGGTTAAGTAAAGACATATATGGGTTAAAAGTGCTTAATCTTCCCTTCTATGCCATATTTATTATTTTATTACTTGATCCACTCATGCTGGAAATGCTAGCTTTGGCTCAACTTGTATTAAAAATGTTCAGAACCCGGTCAAGAAGAGTGGCAGGGATATTGTAACTTATCTCATATCCACAAGGGCTCTGAAGTCTCAACTATACTTAGAAAAAGGATGAGAATGAAAAGAATGCTTTGTTGGCTTTGACCTATGAAGAGAAAAATTAAAATTAAAATATCCTCCACTCTTTTGTAAATTTGTTCTACAGTTAGTAAATATTGAGAGAGTAAAAATCAGAATAATTTGAACCACATTAAGTCCTCATCCAAGCCGGTTTACTTTGGAGGCTATTGTAGTTAGCACATGTTTTGGCTCCAATCATGTATTTTATTTTGCAATAATTTTCGCCTGAATGCCCTATTAGCTATTGTATTCTCTCAGAGTGGACATTTCAGCACAACGCATACACAAATGGATCATATTTCATGAAGACTGTCTTCTTATTGTATGTTAACCTGTAATTCTGGTGTGCACTGTGTTATTCAGAATAAATTGGCACTGTCAACTAGCAGAGTATAACCAGTATTTTTTTTGAATAAATATACATGTATTCACAGAAATGTATTCATAATAGATACTTAAATGAGCTGCCTATACTGAGGCAGATCATGCTGGATCCAGGTTTTATCAAACATTCATAATGCTCAAGACTTGGTAGTTCTGGTTGCATAACACCAACTAACTGACCTGTTGCATCTGAGAAATATCCTATGAGGCAGAGGGGTGGTCTCCAAGTAAGAGACCTGAAGTGAGATATTGTCCTGAGGCTCTCACCCTGAAATGTCACAGTCAAAAGGCCTTTATTATAAACGTTTAACTATTCACGATTTATAAAATTAAAGCCAGTAACAATTATTTAAAACCTTATTAAAAACAATTTAAACTAAAGCACGTTATACTACAAAGTAAATTGTAAATACTATAAAAATTAAGTAAAAAGGGCTCTCACACGTGCTTATTGGGTCAATGACCTGTCCCGGTAGGTAAGTCAGTTTTTCCAGAGATAAAACCGAGTTTTGTTGTGAAGTGTATTTAGCCCTCTTCCCTCAGTATGTCAATGTACCTCTGCTGGCCTTCTCTACATCGGGGAGACTGGGCGCAGACTGGGAGATGGCTTCACTGAGCACCTTCACTCTGTCCGCATCAGTGACAGCATCTCAATTCTGCATTCCATTCCCATACTCACATGTCTGTTCATGGCCTCGTACTATCCCACCAAGACCACCCATAAATCCACTTGATTTTCCATCTGGGCACTCTCCAACCACAAGGCATTAAATTGACTTCTCTGATTTCTGCTAACCTGCTCTCCGTCCTCTCTCCCCTTTTCTCTTTGTCTTTTCCTTAGCTATCCACCTTCCCTCTCTATTCACCAAGCCATCCCTCCTCCCCCTGCTTGTTGCTGTGCCCTCCCTCCCTTATGCAGCTTTGGGAACATGCTTCTTCCCCTACACCTCACCCCCTTATCTTTTTGTTCAGATGCCTTCCAACATTTTTATGTACCTTGATGAAGGGTTCAACCCTGAAATGTTGGTTATGCATCTTTATCTTTGCTATATAGTACACTGTTTGACCTGCTCAGTTTCTCCAGCATTGTGTTTTTATTTCAAACATGGTGTCTGCAGACTTTCATGTTTTACTTCTTACCACTGCTCAGCTTATTGGTGAATCTAATACCAAAGCAAAAGATGATATACACCAGAAGGAAAGGATATACTGAACCTATGAAGAAGATGGGTACAAAGATGTATACAAATTATTGGGCATTACCTCAACAGCAGTGGTCAAATCAACTGGATGAATTCACTATTGTTGCAAGTAAGTTGTAATTTTTTACATTAATCCAAAAATAAATCAGTAGGATGGGGAATCTCACTGTCAGTGCAGATGCTGAGGTAGGAGTACTATGGAGAGAAGACAGGATGAAAGATCCAATAGCTAACTGACAGAAGCCATGAATATAGGCTGATACTGGCAGTAATCCCATAGAAAATCTATAAGCAAGCAGCAATTCATGACGGAAGGAGTAGCTTGGAAGTCCTTTCAGGCTCCAGTAAACAAACCGTTCTGCATTCTGATGTGAACCCGATGTTTCTCGTAATTCTTTTGTCATTACTCCCCTCCCACCACCAATTTACTCTCAAGGTTGCACATCACACGAAGTTTAGAGTTACATTTCAAATTATATTTTTCAGATCCATTCAACTTAAATTTGTATTTTAAATGTTTTCTCCCCTACAAGTTATTATTGAAACTCTGCCAATATTGCTCAGAGGGTATAAAAAGTCAAGTGCAAAAGAGGCAAAGATTACCAGATTTTAAAAGCACAATGAGAGTATCAGGGTACTTTATCTGAACGCCCGTAGTAATCAAAACAAGATCAGTGAACTTAGAACCATATAACAATACAGTACAGAAACAGGTCCTTCTAGTCAGTGCCGAATTATTATTCTCCTTAGTCGCACTGACTTGCACATCATAGCCCTCCATACCTCTCCAATCCAAGTACCTATTCGAATTCTTCTTAAAAATTAAAATTGTGCCTATATTTACTACTTCAGCTGGCAGTTTGTTCCACACTCCCACCAGTCTCTGTGCGAAGAAGTTTCCCCCTAATATTCTGTTTAAACCTTTCCCCTTTCACCCTTAACCTCAGTCCTCCAGTTTGTATCTCACATACGCTCAGTGTAAAAAGCCTTTCTCTGTCCAGATCCTTCCTAATTATAAATACCTCATTCTTCAATGCTCAAGGGAATAAAATCCTAACCTGCTTAACCTTTTCCTGTAACTCTGTTCCTGAAGTCTGTCAAAATCCTAGTAAATCTTCTCTGCACTTTTTCAATCTTATAGATATCTTTCCTATAGTTAGGTGACCAAAACTGCACACAATGCTCGAAATTTGGCCGCACCAACATGTTACACAATTTCATAACTTCCCAACTCCTACACTCAATACTTTGATTTATGAAGGCCAATATGCCAAAAACACACTTTACAGCCCTATCTATCTGTGACGCCACTTTCTGGGAATTAAGATTCTGTATTCTCAGAGCCATCTGTTATCCCACACTTCTCAGGGCCCTATCATTAACCATATACGTCCCTTCTTGGTTTGTCCTTCCAAAATGCAACACCTCACACTTGTCTGCATTAAATTTCATCTGTCATTTTTCAGCCATATTTTCCAGATGATCCAGATCCCTCTGCAAGCTTTGAAAGCCTTCCTTGCTGTCCACAACACTTCCAATCTTTGTGTCATCTGCAAAACTTGCTGATTCGATTTCCCACATTATCATCCAGATCAATGATACAGATGACAACTACAATGGTCCTAGCATTGATCCTTGAAGCATACCACCAGTACAAGCCTCCACAACCAATCATTGGTTTCTCCCGTGTAGCCAATGTCAAATCCAATTGACTACCTCTCCATGAAAACCTAGCATCTGAACCTTTTTGTCTAACTTTCCATGAGGAACCTTGTCCAAGGCTTTACTAAAGTCCACGTAGACAACATCCACAGCCTTTCCTACATCATCTTTCCTGGCAACCTCCTCAAAAAACTGTATGATTGGTTAAACATGGTCTACCACACACAAAGCCATGTTGACTATCCCAAATCAGTCTCTGGTTATCCAAATACTTGTATACCCGATTCCCAAGAACACCTTCCAATAATTTACTTACCACTGACGTCAGGCTATAATTTCCAAGGTTAATTTTGGAGCCTTTTTTTCAAACAACAGAATATGAGCTACCCTGCAATTCTCAAGCACCATACCTGTGGCTAAGGACATTAAATATTTCCTACCAGAGACCCTTCAATTTCCAGTCTAGTCTCCTTCAAGGTTTGAGGGAACATCTTGTCATGCCCTGGGGATTTATCTACCCTTATTTCCTTTAAGACAGCAAGCACTTCATCCTCTTTAATCTCTGTAGGTTCCATGACCTCACTGCTTGTTTTCCTTACTTTCATTGCCAGGAGTGGGTGTTACCAGTTCTCGGGACTTGAGCCATCAATCAACTAATCCAGTCACGTGTGTGAGAGGGCTTGCGAGAGTTCCCTCGGTATCAAGGGCATTGTAAATATTATAAAAAATTCTCTAATTGTAAATAAAAGGGTTCATTCTTTGGATTTGGGAAAACACTGGTGTTGGTCGATTCTCTCTGGGTCTAATGAGGTTGAAGCTTGTATTCCACACAATGCGAGCACAACACAAACATTCAGCACATGTACAACATTCCCTCCTCTTCTGGCATTTCCTCATGATAGAGATCTAATTTGATTGCCAAAAACAATTACTAAAATGCAGCAGTGATTATCTGCTTAATTTCAGTTAAAAAAAAATCATAGACTTACTGCATATTAACACTTTGCTATCAAAATCCAGAATGGAATGAGTCTTCAATAATTTGTAATTTGCTGGAGATTTCTACAAAGACAATAGCATAATTAGTTTTGATTCTGAAAGTATATAGCAAATGTTGCACTCTCAAACTTTGTGCATATTCACACAAGTTAAACATTAGAAAATTAAAGGAAATTCTGCATCAAGCAATGATCAAAAGCTGTGTCACCAATTGGATGGGAGACCAGAGTAATTGGCAGTCAGTTGGAACCTTGAGATTAAATTCCTGGCAATGGTTGTAGCTATCAAATAGGATTTTACAAGATAATGTGCTATAAGTGGCAGCTAAATCGAACACAAGAAAACCTATCTATAATCATGGTTATTACGAGAGATATTAGGGTGGGGGTTGGGGGAGGCAGAGTTGTTTTCTCGGGATTGGTGGTTATAGAGTTTTAGGCATGATAGGATTCTATGCATAGACATCTCTGCCAACATGCAATTTGTGAAATCCCTCACTTCACTGCCAGGATAGTTCTGTTTTATTCCATACAATTTTAAACTTCTAAATTCTGTTCTGTGCTGTATATGGTTATAATGCAGTTTCACAAAACAAAGGCTCAATAATGTTTCATTTACAATAGGAGAATATTTTGTTAACTGAGTTCCCAATCTGGTCTGTCATTAAGTAAAAGGGATTGATTTTCTCCATAGAGAAAATGGAAATTACCCCAATCACCTTGACCTACCTCAAGAATTGTACTGGTAGCTGTAAGCCCCCTTGTTTGTACCATTCTGTTAATTTATCTAGCGCTATCCTCGGCTTCCCCACTTTCCATAAGAATTTCCTTATTATTTTCTTTAGCTCCTTGAAGAATTTCTCTGTTAGGTGAATTGGTAACGATTGGAATAGGTATTGTATCCTTGGGAAGATATTCATTTTAATGCAATTTACCCTTCCTATCAGTGTTAGTGGTAAATCTTTCCAATGTTCTAAGTCGTCTTGTAATTTCTTCATTAATGGCTGATAATTTAGTTTGTATAGATGGCCTAAATTATTATCTAGTTGCATACCTAGGTATCGGATTGCTTGTGTTTGCCATCTAAATGGTGATTCTTTCTTAAACTTTGTGAAATCTGCATTATTCATTGGCATCGCTATTAAGTAATATAAGAAGTAAAGAACTTGGACTCGATTTGGATGGAGCACAAAAAAGATTTATTATGATAGCCTTAGCTGTAGCAAAAAAATGTATTATGTCAACCTGGAAATTAGAAGATAGCCTGAGAGTACAGCAATGGTACATAGAAATGAATAAATGTATTCCATTGGAAAAAATAACATATAATTTAAGAAATAACATCACAATATTCAAACAAATTTGGGAACCGTACATGGAACACAACAGAGAGGTCCTACCGCGGACCTCCACCACCTAAAATGACAGAAGGAGAAGACGAAATGAAATGACCCAGTATCTAAAAGTAGATGACACAAATTTCTTGTTTATTTTCATTATGTGATGACACTGTTTAATGGGTTTAATGTATCATATATGTTGAACGTTGAGTGGGTGGGAGGGGGGTAAAGGAAGGAGGGAAGGGAGGGGGGAAAAGGGGAGAAAATGACACTGTGTATATTCAAGAGGGAAGTGTTTGTGTGTATTTTGGTCAGTATGGTTCATAGCGTGAAAAATTAAAACAATTTAAAAAAAATAATTGTACTGGTGAAGAAAATAAGAAGGAAATTCTTATGGAAAGGGGGGAAAACCGAGGATAGCATTAGATAAGTTAACAGAATGGTACAAACAAGGGGGCTTACAGCTACCAAACTTTAAGAATTATTATAGTGCAGCACAATTAAGATACCCATCAGATTTTTATCAAACAAGGGAAAAACCAGATTGGATCAGATCAGAGCTAGATAAAATAGGGGAGAAGGTACCTGAATATATACTATATAAGTGGGATGAAAAGCTGGTGCAACATAGGAATTCACCAGTACTGCACCATCTGCTCAACATTTGGAATAAGATTCACGTTGAAAGGAAAAAAAACAAATTATCAACTACTAAAATTAATATTGATGCAAAATCAACTAATCCCTTTCACAATAGATAACCTTTCCTTTAGACAATGGTAGAGAAAAGGGATGAAAAGAATAGAAAATTGTTTTTCGGGAAATAAATTATTATCTTTTGAACAATTGAAGTACAAATATGGTATAACTCACGGCACAATGTTTACATACCACCAACTGAAAACCTACTTGAAGGACAAATTGGGAAGCAGGCTGAGGTTACCAAAAGGAAGCAGTTTTGAATATGTGATTACAGACACAATGATAATTAAAAGATTTATAACAAACATGTACATCAAACTGCAAGAGGAAGAGAATTAGGAAATAAGCTGTAAACCCAAACAAAAATGGGAACAAGATCTAAACATAAAGATAAAGAATGAAACATGGGAAAGCTATGCTCCGGAACTATGAGAAATACAATAAACACAAGGTTACGCATGATACAATATAATTGGTTACACAGGCTATACACCACGCCCAAGAAGTTAAATAAATGGGACCCAACAGTATCAGATAGATGTTTTCACTGTAAGAAGGAAATGGGAACAACAGTACATGCAATTTGGGCATGTGAGAAAGTGGAAAAGTTTTGGGAAGATCTAAATTAGGTATTAAATAAAATCACAAAAAGCAACATACCAAAAAATCCAGAGATCTTTCTTCTAAGTAATATAAGAAGTAAAGAACTTGGCCTCGATTTGGATGGAGCACAAAAAAGATTTATTATGATAGCCTTAGCTGTAGCAAAAAAATGTATTATGTCAACCTGGAAATCAGAAGATAGCCTGAGAATACAGCAATGGTACATAGAAATGAATAAATGTATTCCACTGGAAAAAATAACATCACAGTATTCAAACAATTTTGGGAACCATACATGGAACACAACAGAGAAGTCCTACTACGGACCTCCACCACTAAAATGACAGAAGGAGAAGAAGACGAAATGAACTGACCCAGTAGATGACACAACTTTCTTGTTTATTTTCATTGTGTGATGACATTGTTTAATGGGTTTAATGCATCATATATGTTGAACATTTAGTGGGTGGGGAGGGGTGTGGGAAGGAGGGAGGGAAGGGAGGGGGTAAAAAGGGGAGAAAATTACAAAGTGTATATTCAAGAGGGAAATGTTTATGTGTATTTTGGTTAATATGGTTCATAGTGTGAAACATTTAAAAATTACAAATTTTAATTTAAAAATTTAAATTAAATAAAAATTGTACTGGAATGTATGTGGCTAAGTAAGATATATTCCAGACCAGTAACAGCACAGAACACTCCAGTCATGATAAGGGAGAAAATGCAATACAAGTCCACAATCTCAGCATTTTAAAATATCTGCAATTTCTGAAATAAAAGCACCGGATTTGTGCTATTTCACAAATCTCCCCCTAATTTATACCTCTGCAGAGATAGAATTTTTACAGAGGGGTCAAAACAAAGGGGTAGAAAGAGTCAGGAACAGTTTTTAATGGTGATTTGTGTGGAAATGTCTATATGACCTGAGTTGATTATGTAAGAGCTCAGTCATGAAAGAATTCTTCACTGAACTAAACAAGTGCTTGAACTAGGTATTAAGTGCAAGGAATATGGCAAAGGTTTCAGGAGGGCCCAGGACAGATTTTATGTATAAATGGCAAAAAAATGTCCACAAAAATCATCTCCAGTAATGGCTCTCCCTAGCTAGGGAGCAGTGTCACAAAAATTTTCATTGCTTTGCAAAGAAAAGTCATGGTTAACATTTTCACACTTTGAACTGAGGTCTACATTTGCTGCCTTCATGACCATCTGCAACACTCAGAACCATTATACAAATTGACACCTCCAGACTTAAATATGCAGGGACACATGTACAAAAAAACTAGATTTAGAGGGGAAACAAGGTAAACTTTCTTTTCTCAGAGACATACCTGGAATGCACTGCTTGAGAAAATGATTGAAATGGATCACTGACAGTATTTAAGAGGTGTCCAGGTTTGAGGTGACTAGATGATTGTATCTGTGCTGCAGAACATGTCTGTCACTACTGACTTTAAAAATCCTGGCTGGTGAATACCTTGCTCTTCAGAGAGTTGGATAGGACCACAGTTCCCTGAAGTCTTGAGGATAGGAGCAGGGGACAAGAACCCTTCTCCCCTTCTGCCAGTACTGTCTCAAATACCTGTCTTACAGCTTCAGCTCACACAGCAACATTCCTACAGAAACAACTATGGCACAGAGATAATAATATAATCTCTGTGCAATTTTTCTTGTTGCAGAGCAGTATCAGTCTGACTCACCACAGGCACTACCTAAAATAGTAACATTTTTTTTAAATGGGGAGAGCCAGGCTGACAATCTGAATCACTTCTGAGTGGCAGTCATGCAAACACGATTATACTGGGAAATCTGGGTACTGTACCTGTCTCCATTCCACAGAACCTGTAATGCAGGTCCAGGACTATTCATTCCAATAGGAGGAACAACTCCAAGGGAAATGGATAATTTCACTCAATTCAGAAACTTTTAATTAATTGAGCTAATTTAAATGTACTTGTCTGTTAACAAGTTATTTTCTTGTTAATAATTTAAATAGTGTTCTGATTATTTTTAAAGAAGCCCTTCTAATAGCATTGGTTCTTCAATGTTTGTGAATGGCCAGTGGACTTGCTTTAATCAGCTAATAATGGTGATTTTGAGCACAGGGTTTGTGTTTTCTAATATATGCAATTCTGATTTCAATCATTATTCAATTATTAAGCAGCACGATTATATGTTTCTGGGACTGTAATATTCGGCCCTTTTAGACCGGCACTATGGCAACCCACTTACCAGCAAGTGAACTGACTCCCAAAATGGCAGACATGCTGTGGAAAATACATGAAATTTAACTGCATCCAACACAGGTTTTTAATCTGAGCTGATGAAATCACTGATTATATCATTTCCTGTCCATGTGATAGAAGCAGTATATATAAACCCAGCATGCAAACTTGGAGGTGTCAGTCTTGCACTGGACTCCACAGTGTGTACATTGATTTCCCTGCATATACATCGACTTGACAATGTGTACACTGATGTCTACAGTAGCTCAGTATAGAATACTTTGCTACAGCACCTTGTCCCAGAAATTGATGGCCAATTTACTGATTGTGGGTCCAGTTTAAAAGCAAATCAATTGGCGTGCCAGCTTCAAATCATTGCAAAATCATGCTGGAATTGACAGCCTCAACCTCTAATCACATCCCTGGTGTCAGCTGATGCTGGCGTGTCAATTAACCTAGTGAAAAAAGGACAAGTTGCATCCTGGGGCATCCTGGGTGAAGGTAGACTCTCTTATCCCCAGAGTTGTATTGTGGTCAATGTGAAAGCAAGTGGTGTCCTGGTTAAAAGTGGCCCAATGTGAACAGCAAAAATGGCTTCTTTAACCGGGCCACTGAATGGCCAATTAACTGGGATGCCAGTGGAAAAAAAGGGCTACTGAACATTATTGCTTTGTTTGAGTCAGTTCCTTAGTCCATGCACTAAGAATGAACATTTTAAAAGTTAAATTTAAACTGGCACACATTCATTACTTGTGGGTGAAAGAAAAATAAATTGATCATAAAGAATAGCATGCAGGTTGAATAATTAACTGATTTACGTAACTGTGAAGTTAGGTAAATGTTCACAGAGCAGCACTGGAGCCATTTTTGCTCCTGAAATCCACAGCAGTGATTTGGGGCAGGGATTATTTCTCACCTTTGCATTCACATTTGATATTAAACCCATTTGCTCAATGCTGGCTCGCACAGGTATTCCCTTCTACTATTTCTATCCACAAAGCTCACTGCTCAGAATCATTCCGAAATATGATGTGGCTTTAAGCATATGCTGTGCATCACCCCTTACAAACTTCTGCAGAAGAAAGCAGCAGAGTTATGGCAATTAAATTGAGCAGTTTCAGTGGATGGAGCATTATGAAATAAGTTTTCATATACGCGGCCAACAATTTTTCTAAATTGGGGAGAGCCAATTTCAACTATTCAACCTGTGCAAAATGTGCAATGTCAATCAATTTCTATCAGAAGTTCTATGTACAATATCATGAGGTTCATCATTCTCATAAGGTCGCAATGTTTTACAATTTAGTCACAGAAGCATCGAACTGGGATGGCAAGGCTTTATTGTGTCAACGTGCCCAGTTCACTGTTACAATAACTTCATTCTCCATAAGGAAGGGGTGGGGGGGGGGGGGAAATGAAAATGTCACTGTGTACATTTTAATGATGAATATTTGTTATTGACATAGTTCACAGTGAAGTATTAAATAAAAAAATATATTAAAAAAGTTTTCCCTATGCTATAGGTGCTCTGTAGTTATTAAGACATTGCTTTAGAACTCCGTAATTTTATGAAAAAATGGTCTGCGGGGGGTCAGCAGTGATGACCCCCTGAGGAAGTCGGGGGGGGGGGGTTGTAGTTGGATGTCCAAACTCGCAGCAAAATGACTAGAATGCTGCCTTTTGAAGAACAACTAGAAGAGGACTTACCTTACTCTACCGCTGTAAAGAAAATGAAAGAAGAACTCGAAGAAAGTGAGTTACAACTTATGGAATTGGATCCTGCATTTCAAACTGCACCTCAGCCTGTTTACATGATGTTTGAAGGTATTGCTTCTTATTTGGATGTTATTAATGGTCAATTGAACCAGCTGGTTCAAATGAATACTGATATAATTTCAGACCTAACTGTGGTTAAGGCAGAAGTTTTTAAAAAATTGGGAAAACTTAAAAAAATTTGAAGCTTCTTTTTCTGAATGTAAACAACAGGTACAATCCAATACAGAAACAATAGCAAAGGTGTAAAAATCAGTTAAAGATTTAGGAGCCCGGGAAAAAGAGATAACAAAATAGACTATTTGGAAAATCAAAGCAGAAGAAATAATGTGAAAACTGTGGGTTGGCCAGAAGGTTAAGATGCTGTCAAATTTTTTAAAAATTGGATTCCCCAGATGTTGGGGGAAAGAGTCCTTTCCTGATGGATTGGTATTGGAAAGAGCACATAGAGCTTTAAGAAGAACACCCCTACCTGGTCAACCTCCAAGAGCTGTGATAGTTCGTTGCTTGAAGTGTTTGGACAGAGACAATTCTTCGAATTGCAGTTCAAAATGCAAGACAAAGGCAAGCTCCAATTATGGTTCAGAATAGTAGAGTTTTCTTCTATCCTGATTTGAGTCAAGATGTCATCAGATGCCGACGTGAATTTAATCCAGTTGAAGATGTTTTATGGCGTTGTTACAAATTTGCTTTTCGTTATCCTGCTGTGTTGAAAGTGTTTTATGGAAACTATCAGTCTCAATTCTTTGAGAGTGAGCATGAAGCAATGGTTTTTGCTAATTCGTTACCAGATGTCAGAGGACAAAGAAGAAGTCCACCATTATCTCCTAAAAGAAAATCTGATGGGCTTAGAAATGGCAGAAGTGGAAAGAATGGGAATGGAAAGAGTTCACCTACTCTTGAAATGAGTTCACCATCTGGACTGGAATCTCAAGGCTGATTTTTTTTTGTAATATGTCAATATTTTTGATTGGCTGGAGGGGATTGCACTAACTTCTTTGTTAGTCATCAGTCACTACTGGGTAATCCACACCCAGTTTTTTTTAGGGAGTTACTACCTTTTGGTAGTTTTTTTTTGTTGTTTTCCTTTTCTCTTATTAATGAATATTATTTTTATTTGGAGGGCCTATATATTTTAATTTGAGGGTCCTATATAAAAAATTCTTTTTTTTCTGTTATTATTAATTTTGTGATTATTTTTGGTATTTAGCAATTGTATTAGATATATCAAATTTGAAATTTGCTACCTTTAATGTTCAGGGATTAAACAACCCGATCAAGCGTAAGTGAGTTTTGGCTTAAATTAAAAAGATAAAGATTGATATTGCTTTTTTACAGGAGACACATTTGAATGAAAAAGAAAGTATGAAATTGAAGAGGGACTCGGTTGGACATTTTTTTTTCTTCATTTATCTCCAAAGCTAAGGGAGTAGCAATTTTGATACATAAAAATTTAACTTTTGAATTACAATCAATGGAAATGAATGCAGGACGTATTCTTAAATTGAATTGTAAGATTTTTAATGAATTTTGGACTTTACTTAACATTTATGCAACGAATGTGGATGATGAAGCATTTATTTCGGATGCATTTTTGCTTCTGTGACAAGCTAATGAAACTGTTCTGGTTGGAGGAGATTTTAACTGTGTTTTGGAACCTTTATTAGATAAATCTCAAAAAAATGTTAAAAAATCTAAAATGGCAATTCAAATTCGAGCTTTGATGAAAGATTTTAATTTAGTGGACATTTGACGACGTCTTAACCTAACAGAGAAGGATTTCTCTTTTTATTCATTTAGACATGAATCTTTTTCCAGGATTGATTTTTTTTTTTTAGTATCGGCACATTTACAGGGGAAAATATTGCAAGCAGAATATAAAAGTAGGGTAATTTCAGATCATTCTTTCTTGTATTTTACTTTTGAGAGTTCTGAAAAAGTTCGTGCAGCTTCTCGTTGGAGATTCAATACGATGTTTAAAAAAAGCGGAATTCATTGAATTTTTTAAAAAACAAATCAATTTCTTTTTGGAAGAAAATGTTAACTCCATTCAGAGTAAATTTATATTGTGGGATGCTATGAAAGCTTACTTGAGAGGTCAAATGATTAGTTATACCCCTAAGGTTAAAAAGAATTATTTGACCGAGTTAACATTTCACATGGAACAGAAAGAGAAATAGAAATATTATAGAAATATCTATAATACTGGTTCAGGTTTTTCCTTCCTATAACGTCTCTAAGCGGCTGGGCATTTCTTTGAGCTTTGCATTTCTCAGTTTTTAGTTCCTTTGTTTATGGTTCTAACCTCACTCATTTTAAAGCTTTAATGCTTCTCATGTTCTCTTTTGAAAACCTCTTTTTAATCTTTCAATCTGAAGACTTCAATGGCAATTTTTGGCAATGGCAACCTGACATCACCATATCAGATTTATTGCATTTGTCCTATCATCCCAATCTTTTAACAAATTAAACTAACTTGTCTTCTTTCTTTCCCAGTTTGGACAGTCAGCTAATCTGTATCTCCTTCCACAAATGCTGCCTCATCTGAATGGTTTTTAGCAATTTCTGTTTTTATTTCATTCAAATGCCAATCTTCCCTACTATTACAAATGATCAAATTAATTTATGCAATCTTCTTTTCTGAAATAGTTTGCATAATGTTCTCCTTAAAGTGAGAATTCCTAATAGAGGTTGGAATTGGGGATGAGAAAATCTGAATATGCAATATGATACAAATCACAATCTATGCAAGAACCTCATCAACTTAAAAACTAGCACATCAGGAATTGCAAAATATTCATTATATTAAAAAAATTCCTGCTCCTCTTGGCTGCAGAGTTATTTAAATATTCTGCAGGGGGAAAAAAATCAACTAAAATCATTAGCCGATTCTTTAAATCAGCAAATTAAGGTCAATTTTAGAAAAAGTTCCTTTAACGAGTGACCTTTAATCATGCATTTCTACTCATTCCATCTTGCCTTGTCAACCATACAGGCATTAACCCACAGATATGCACTGACCTTCCCTGTCTGATCATTACCTCTCCATAATCATTCACATGTCCCTTTTCTGTACAAGACTTTTTCCATAATCCATGGAGAACAAGAACAGAATGAGAACTACCATCATAAATTCACACTAGAAAAATGAAGAATCCTGGAAATCACCAGGCCCAGACAGAGCCAGTGATATGAAGAAGAACGAGGATGGCAGCTTACTTCAGCAGAGATTCTAAAAGTTACTTCCATCCATATATTTATTACAGATGTGCATCAAACTTCACAAACTCAAATCCCTCTCACATCAGAAATAGTTGACAAACCTACTCGGTTCATTTAAAACAAAGATGTTTTAACTTCCATATGCCTAGTTCTTTTTTTTAATACTTTATTTTTGAATTTTCATACATGTATATAAACATTAATTCGCATTCATCATATTAGTACAAGTTAACTCTGGTTACAAAAGAGAATTACATGCCCCCAAAACTAGAACCCTCCCTAACCCCTATTCCCCAGACAAAAATAGTCATAACTATACATTTTTATATTGTATGATAACATTTTAAAGAAAAATAAAAGAAGAAAGATAACTGGATTGTACTAGGATAGGCTAAGGTACACCAAAGACTTAACCATCTAGTAGCTATCTGCACCATCAGGCGGTATCGTAGGAATCAGCGATTGGGAGAGGCAAATTTAAACCACAATACCTATCTTTTGTATATATGAGCTCCATATTTGTAAATATGTATTGTACTTATCTCTCAAATTATGAATTTTTTTCCAAAATATGCCTGTTTCTTAAAACAAATAAAGCAAATATAGTGAGCTGCACTGATCCACAAGCGAACTAGGTCATGGAGGTGCAGGCTCACACTCGGCTGACATCACACTGGGCTTGGAAAATTGGCGTATGGCCTCGACCTTTGCCGGTAAGGGAACCGCTCCATGCTGGTCAATGCGGTGCCCAAGGAAATCAATGGTTGATAGCCCGAATTGGCACTTTGTGGGGTTGATGGTCAGGCTGTATTGACTCAGGAGGCGGCAGAGTTGATGCAGGTCCGTCAAATGCTCTTGGTGCGAGTGGCTGGTGACCAGGATATCATCTCAGTAGATGAAATCCAATCTGTGCCCCACTGAGTCCATGAGCCACTGGAACGTCTGTGCTGCATTCTCGAGTCCAAAAGGAACTCGAATAGGCCAAATGGGGTGTGAGGGCCATCTTGGGGACATCACTGGGTTGGACGGGAACCTGGTAAATCTTGTAGACCAGGTCGACCTTGAAGAAGATGCATGTCCCATGCAAATTGGCAGTAAAGTCCTGTGGGACACTGGGTAGCAGTTGGCCGTGGTGACGTCATTGAGCTTTCTGTAGTCACCGTGTGGCCTCCATCCTCTAGTCGACTTGGGAATCATGTGCAGCCGAGAGGTCCACAGGCTGTCTGAGGTCCAGACGATCCCCATCTCCTCCATTTTCATGAACTCATCCTTGGCGAGATGGAGTTTGTCGGGTGAGAGCCTGCGTGCCAAGGAATGTAGCGGTGGTGCTTCAGTGGGAATGTTTAGGGGCGTCCGTGGAGAACTGCAGTGTGATAATGGTCGTGAACTCCACTAATACTCTGGCAAATTCATTGCCTGACAAAGCTACAGAGTCCAGGTGGGGCTGGTAACTTGCTTCACCAAATGAGGTCTGGAAGGTCTTGGCATTCATTAGGCACTGTTCCTTGAGGACCACTAGGAGGCAGTGCGCCTGGAGAAAGTCTGCACCTAATAAGGCTGTGACACTGCTGTCAGCGTAAATGACCAGGTGAAACAGCTGGAACCCAAACTGTAATGGGATGGTTTGCGTGCTGTATGTGCGAATACTGCTGTTGTTGGCAGGAGTGAGCACGAGACCTGACTTCCCGATGTGGTGTCGTAGCTCGGGGAGGCGGGGCAAGACACTAACCTCCGCCAGTATCTACGAGGAACTTTTGCCCGGAGTGTCAATCCCAAAATTAAAGGAGCCTATCACAGTGGCCAGCCGTCATAGCCATTAGCAACAGCTGGCCCCGACGTTTCCCAGAAAAGAACAGGGTGGGTGGCAACGGTGGCTCCTGAACCCCATTTTGGTGGTAAAAACATCATTGGTCTGAATTGGGGTCGCTCCCTGCTGCAAGCATCACTGGATTCATTGGTGGCATGGGGAAGGCACGGGTCTTAGGGTGTGACGCAGCAACTTAAACGAGGGAAGCCCCGCCATGATGCTTGATGTGCCACAGGATATCTGCGCAGGCTACTACTTTGTGTGGGTCACTAAAATTGTTGTCAACAACAAGGAGGTGGATATCTTCTGGCATCTGCTTAAGAAAGACTTGTTCAAACAGTAAACAAGGCTTATGGGCGTCTGCTAGTGCCAGAATCTTGTTCATGAAGGTCGATGATGCATGGTCGCCTAAGCCGTCCATATGGAGCAAGCATGCTGCATGCTCATGGCAGGAGAGGCCAAAAGTACAGATCAGGAGCACCTTGATTGTTTCATACCTTCCCACAAACGGTGGCTGGTGCAGGAAGTCGATGATTCAGCCTGCTAATTCCTGGTTAAGTGATCCAACCACATAGTGGCATCTGAGATGATTTGCCTTACCTGTTCAAACCAGACCTGCAACTGCAAGATCCAGAAAGTTGGCAGTTTCAGTGAAACTGCATTCTGCATCCTTGGGTTGGCCATTTGGACACAGTGAGTTAAAGAACCATGCAGAGTCGAAAGTGAGTTGAACCAACTGACTTTAATAGAACTCTTGCATACGCTTACCGTAAATCCCTTGGAACCCCATGATGCTTGCGACTACCGGGACCTTTATGACATCAGTCAGATCTGCCACAGACGCCCGTGACTCCACGAGCCAGTTTGCCTGTTGCGTGGGTGAGTCACCACACTATCAGGTTTCTACTCAGTGTCCTCCTTTCAATGCCAAATATTAATTATTTTTCTAATGTGTCATTATCTGCCGAATTTTTTTTTACTGCATCCATTTTAACAAGCTACTTTATTCAATTATTGTGTTGTAATATCTGGCTGGTCAAGTTAACTTTTTTCTAGGTTTCTACTCAGTGTCAAACCTTCTGACTAAATGCCATTGATTTATTTTATCATTCACTTTAATTTAATCTTTTCATACTTGATGCAAATGTGCTCTTTTGCAGACCATGATATTAATGCATCTGTTATATTTGGATGACCAACACTGTTTACTCAGTGAAATGGTTTCTGAGAACTGCACATTTTATAATAATCTGATCTAACAATGTAATAAAGCATAGTGCACACTTTGAATAATGCTAGTCCAGAGGATAATGCCATCTTAAATGCTTATTATAAATAAGACCCTTTAAGCTTCATCTTGCTGGGTTTGCATGTCAATTTAGCTCTCCAAATCTAATCTGAAATAATTTGATAAACTGTCTTCTACTTTAATTTTTCTTAACTCATGTATCTATTGTTTGGCCATACTCTATACACAGTGCAGAATGTCCTAAAGGATGAATTGTAACAAAAAGTTTTATAATTCTATACAACAGAAATATTATTTTTCCTTGTATTCCAGAAAACATTCTTGTTCTCAATGTGAAGAAGACCAAGGAGATTATTGTGGATTTTAGGAAGTGCAGGCAGAGGGACCTGTCCACATTGATGGGACAGACGTGAAAAGGGTTATTACCTGCAAATTCCTTGAGTCCATATATCGGAGGACCTCTTCTGCAGTCAGCACATCAAGACAACCATTAAGAAATCACACCAATGACACTACTTTCTAAGGAGACTTGGCACGTCATCGAATAATCTATCAGTCATCTACAGGTGTACTGTGGAAAGTTTACTAATTAGTTGCATCACAGTCTGTTTTTATAATTCAAATACCGAGGAATCCAGAAGGCTTGCTCCAAAATTATTTTATAGTTGCATGACCTAGGAGAATTTTTATTAAAAAAGATGGAGGTAGCAAACATAAACAGGTCCATCCCGAGCTCTGACCTCTCATCCATTGAAGATATTTATGGGAAGTTTTGCCTCAAGAAGGTAGCCAACATCATAAAGGGCCCACATCACTCTTGTCACAAAATCTTCTTGCTGCTTTCTTCAGGAAAGTTTTATCCATTCATTAGCTTTTATCCAATGGCTATCAGGCTCTTGAAGCTCCCTTTACTATTCTAATCAGAGACTACAAAAAGACTAATCTGCACCATTGAAGCACCACAACTTCAACTGTGACTCATTTCAACTTTTCCATATTATCTCTTTTCATATGTTAAATTAAGGTATACTATTGGAATTGATTTTTTTTTAACAATACACCTGTTAGCTGCAGCAAGTAAGAATTTTAGAGCACGTTCATTATACTTAAACATATGACAATAAACTCATAATCCAATAAGCATTGAATCAGATGACTAATAAATCTAATATCATGTAGGATATTGGATATAATTTTATTTTTACGCAATATGTTAAAACATTCTTTTATATTAGCTTTATCATTATACAGTAAAACCCCTGGCATCTGGCACCTATGGGGATTAGTAAATGCCGGATAAGTGAATTTTTCAGCTGTTTGACACTGTGTGTTGTGTGATTGATGAACTAACTGCATTTTTTTACCTATTTATTTTGCCCTTTTTTTTGCTGGTTGCTTGAATTTTGGATTACAGGGATTTTATTGTATGTTCGTACACAGGGTAAATAAGGTTGATAAACAGTCAAACACTCTTTTCAGAGAGGATTTACAATTATTTACTTGTAATTTCAGGATGTCTCAGAATGAACACTAGTAAAATGATGTAGAAACTGTCTTATTGACATGTGAGCTTAGCTAGTATTAAAAAATAATTTAATTTCTTTGAATCTATTTACTGAACAGCTTACGTTTCATTAAACAGTTCCAACTCAACATTTTTTCTGCTATTTATCCTCCTCGAGTCCATGTCCTCATGTTGATCAGGAAAGTAAAGTGTCTGGTGCAGCAATGCCTGAACAGCACTACTGTTTCTTGCATCTGAAATGGAGACAAAATACAAGTTATTTCATTTATATTTCTTTAATTCGTATATCATATTGTCTGAAGGAGACTCCTATTTCAGAAAGATCATGGCTTCAATTAAATATGTCGCAAATCACTTCTAAACTAGACTGTCAAGGCGAAAATCCTGAATTGTCACAAAACCTCGAAAAGAGAAAAATAGAAGTTGGGAAACTAACATTCAGTGAGGTAGAAATTGCTCAATAAACTCCTCTCTCGCCACCATACACATAATGATTTCAACATTTTGTTTTTGGAAAGTCATTATTCAATGCAATTTTCTTTTCCCAATGGGAATACTACTTTTGTTTGGAAATTGCTTTAACAGCGGTAATGTTTCTTCAATTGACTATCATTACAAGTACTTTTCTGCTCAAAAATTCTTTTATAATTGCAAGATCAAGGAGAACTTTTATTTTTAGAAAAAGACATTCTCTTTTTGAAGTACTAAAAATGGCTTTCCTCTTACAGCTTAGTTTTATCTTGCAAACCTTATGGTTTAGTGGCTATGAAATACTAACAGAAAATAACAATTCAATACAAAATACATTGAACAGTCTGCATCTGTGTACTATTTCACTTAGTTGCCCATAATTCATTCCTATGTCATGGTATTTCCTTTTTATGTATTTATTAAGTATATAAACAAAGATTTTATTTTCTTGACTGTCATCCATCAGGCAATTCTTTTGGGAATTCTTATATACACTGAATATATGAATTGATAGACGATTGTGGGCAGTATGCCAGTATTTTTTCCAATAGATCATCTCACAGTATGTGAGACATGCCATAATGTGGGGTTTCAGAATATTTTTCCACATATGTCTATATTTACTACACTTTCCTTTTACTGTCTCAATTCTCGTCTTTAACAGAGGTAACAATGTGTTCCATAACTGAGATGTAATTGGGTTTGTTTTCCTTGGCTCCAATAGCAGCTGCTGCCTGTACGTTGACCTCACTAGAAATTCCCACAGCTAACATCCCAACTTGATCCTCTCTTAGCCCCATAAAGAAATAATATGATCACTAGCCAACATGATGAATACTGCCCCATGACTGGGAATTGGATTTAAATTTATTGTCTATTTAAATGGTTATTAAAGATTTAAAAGCACAATAAATGCAATTTGGAACTATTTGGTTCAGTTTTATCCATTCATTAGATATCAAAGTGGTTGTAAAATTATGAGGTGCTCTATTCATTTAATCAGTAACAAGGTTTCTTTTATTTATATTTGCTTGTTGCTTAATCCTCTTGTCTTTCAGCTTCAGAATGGATGTGAAGTAAGCAGGTTTGCCCGCCATACCTTAGGAAGATCATACCTAGGAATGATGCTAAAAAATTCATAGGATTAATTTTTGTTTGCAGATGTTGTCCAATGGGAAACTATTACTTTCTAGAATGTAGAAGTATAAGAAATTATCACAATGAAATTATTACAAGCATTTTGTGGGATGATTTTGAAAATTATTTCCGATCCAACAGATCAGGAACAATGGACAATGACTTTGACAAATAGTCAGCAAAAGACCATTATACAGGTCACTGAAATTCTCTACTCCATGGTGGAAACTCAGGTTTGTTTAAATATATTTAAGCCTAAAGATTAACCTATTTTTGGATATGCAGGTTGAACGGAAGGATCGGCAATAATTAACAGAAAGATCAAAAAACTTCAAAGTGACATTAATCTTACTCACCCTTTATTTTTATTTTCCTGCTATCTTTAACGTTCTCTTGTTGGAGATAGTTATTGCCTGGCATTTTTGTTGCCCAAGTGTTACTTGCCACTTACTAATCCATGATAAATGTTGTTTTGATCCTCCTCAATGCAAATTGTTTAATCAACTGAGAAGTTCAAAAGCAAGGAAACATCCTGTGGTGAATGTCTGCCAAGCTGCCCGTCTCCCCTCTGGCGAGCCTTGCTGTACTAACATTGGCTGTGGATTATCTCTACTGTTAAGGACGCTCCCCTTGGATATAAGTGCATCTATTGTCTTTCATTATTGTACCATGCGTTTCTGCTAATAAAAGCCATGATTATTGTTTGACCACATCGTCTTTGTCTACTTCATCAACTGGCACTTCACATCTGAACTTAGAGGTACCATGGAGGGAATGTTCATGATAGTGGAAAATAGTGGGACAATTACACTACGGTTTATAAAATTGGAGTATATTTACACAAATTAATTATTCCAAGAGAATATGTTAGGAAGTAACAGTGCTCAAGCATAAAAATTATGGAAGACAGGAAAAAAGTTAAACATTTAATTTTTTTTCCCCTCCCCCCCCTCCACCCTCCACACCAGATTACAAAATTTGAGAAAATGTTTTTGTATGGTCCAATGAATTCCTTGCATGCCTTTTGGGTCTGGATAAGAGGTAGAATCTTGTAAAAGATAGTTTTTGTAATCTCAATGACTACTTTTGATCATTGAGGTTTCCAGGCTTTTCCTCCTAATTGGTCTTGGTTATTTGTCTCCCTCAGGTTTCATGGCTTTGGCCTATAGTTCAAAACTTGCTGACTTGGAAAAGAAAATGCTTCCAACTGAAAGAGGAGGAAAGACAATTATGGAAAAAAGACTGCTATTGCTTCTCTCAGTTACTTCAAAATTCAATCCACTGTAACTATTTTTCCTCGTTAGTGCAACACAAATTGATTATTTAAACCAAGTGTCACCAAATGATAACCATTTTTGAGTCACACTAGAAATTCAATTTCTCATGCTCTTGATCTGATTTCTGTGTCAGTCATAGATGGGATAACTTTCTTTCCTGTGCAACATTCCCTTGGGGAGTACGGTGTGTAAATTCATACTAAATTGTTCCAGGGGAGGTCACCTTTGGTTTCACCCAGGAAAACGGAATCTGAATTGAGACTCCTGTAAGGCAAGTTTTTTTTTTTTAAACACACTTTTTATTCTTCAGCGCTCCAAAACAAAACAATCTACTATCCCAGCTGCCCCTCTCCCTATCCGCAAAGCCCTGATCCTCTTGGTTATCTAAAACCGCATTGATCCACTGAAATTCCAGATACAAAGAGAGCATCTTTAGGGGATTATCTCTAGTACAGCCACGCAGGGGTCATATGGCAATGTTCAATGGTGAACAAAGATAAAGTGAATTGGTCAATAAATGGATAATAAAGGAA
Organism: Narcine bancroftii; assembly: GCF_036971445.1. Lineage (NCBI taxonomy): Eukaryota > Metazoa > Chordata > Chondrichthyes > Torpediniformes > Narcinidae > Narcine > Narcine bancroftii. The sequence goes on along the minus strand of NC_091479.1, from coordinate 80,020,717 downwards.
GGAATGCATTGAAAAAACTGATCCAATTGTAATTAGGTCCAACAAATAAATAATTTGAGGGAAAACATTTAAAAAAAATTCAAAGGAATTGGGATGAATTGGAAATTAGCCAGTAAACAATAAAAAAAAAGACAAGGTCATAGAATCTATTCAAGCTAGAAGGGTTAGAAACTTCTATGATTAAACGCATGCTTTAAAGTGGCACTGCATAGGTAACCCACAACTGGTGGTGCAACACAAAAGTCTGCAGATGCAGTGATTGATGTAAAAACACAATGCTGGAGAAACTCAGCAGGTCAAAGAGTGTATTTTATATAGCAAAGGTGAAGATACATAACCAGCATTTCGGGCTTAAGCCTTTCATCGAGGAATGAGAAAAACGTAGACAGGCGCCTGAATAAAATGGAGGGCAAGAGGATAAGGGAGGGAGGGCACAAGAGAAAACAAGGGAGGGGGATCACTCTGTGAAGGGAGAGGGAAGGGGGTAGAGAACTGGAGGAAAGGAGAGGGATAGGAAAGAGAGGGAAGATGGGGAGTGGTCTAGCAGAAACCAGAGAAGTTGATGTTAATGCCATCCAATTGGAGAGTGCCCAAACAGAATTTTATGTTACTCATTGACTTCCAGGCATGGAATCATGGCACTGGAACGGGGTGGGGTGCTGGATTGAAGGGGGGGGGGGGTGCTGGGTAAGGTGGCTAGAAATCAGCCATTGAGCCCTCTGTCTAGCGCCATCTCAAGCTGGATGTTAATTTGTCCTCCATTTAGGGGTGTAAGCCCTACACCCCCAAATTGAGGTCAAATTAAGGGATAGAAAGGGCACTGACCTGTTAAATGCAGTGTCCTGGGGTCCACAGGTCATGCGCAGCCAGCTGGCACATAAGCAATGAGGGGGAAATGTGACAATGAAGCTCAAAGTGCTGGCTTACACATGAGTGATGAGGGGGGAGTGTTACAGTGGCACACGAATGTTCACAGCAGTTAAGCCTCCACCACTCCCCGTGCTGGACCGGGAAGAGGGGAGTGGTGATGGCTGTGCTGGAGTGGTCAAGAGAAGTAGGGGAGGAGCTATTTTAAATTGACCCCTCACTCAGCGTTATTGAGGGATGGTCCCTGGGGGTCGATAATCGACCACTTTGGAGACCCCTCCCACGGACAGAGATGTTGGTGCGGGAGTGGGGCACAAAATTGAAATGGTTGGCCACTAGATGTGGACAGAGCAAAGATGCTCAGCAAATTGATCTCCCAGTCTTCGTCCATTCTCTCCGAAGTACAGAAGGCCATAACAGGAGCACCAAATGCAGCAGATAATACCCACAGATTCACAAGTGAAGTGTTGCTTCACTTGCAAGGACTGTTTGGGACTCAGAATGGTGGTGAAGGAGGTGAACGCAAGGGTGGGTGGTTAGCCTAGCGGTTAGCGCAGCGGTTAGCGCAATGCTGTTACAGTGCCAGTGACTGGGGTTCGAATCTGGCACTGTCTGTAGGGAGTATGTATGTTCCCCCAATGTCTGCATGGGTTTCCTTCAGGTACTCTGGCTTCCTCCCACCTTTCAAAACATGCTAGGGCTGTAAATTAATTGTGTGTAATTGGGCAGCATGGGCTTGTGGGGTGCAAGGCCTGTTACCGTGCTGTATGCCTAAAAACAGTAAGGCACTTCCTGCAGTATCAGGTTTTCTATTGCAGACATCATGGAAATGAATGTGTGCATTTTCAATTTGCAAATAATTGTTTTTCTTATTACTATGAAGGGAGAACTTATTTTATACTTAAATTTCCCATCCTCATGATCTAATCAACTTCAGGGCTCCAAATTCTGAGGTTTCTTGATGACCAAGGCAGTTCTGCTGTGCTGCGTTTTAATGAAGGGAAGGGTGTGTGGGTGGCATTCAACTGAGTGAGAAATTGGTCTCTGGAGTTGGCAACCATGACCTGGCTATTCTAGAGCTGGTGACCGTGACCTGACTATTCTAGAGCTGGTGACCATGACCTGGCTATTCTCCAGTTGGTGACCACGACCTGACTGTTCTAGAGTTAGTGACCGTGACCTGACTGTTCTAGAGTTGGTGTCCATGACCTGACTATTTTAGCTGATGAGATGAAGCCGAGTGCTCTGCACCAAGGAGGGCACATGGGCACACAAAATTGAGATGAAGCTGCATTGGCAGGTGACCAGAGAAACCAATGCCTGGTGTGAGTTTGAGGATTTGGGCCCCATATCTGCAAAAGGATGTGCTGGCATTGGAGAGGGTCCAGAAGAGTTTTACAAGAATAACCGCAGGAATGAGTGGGTTAGTGTATGAGAAAATGTTTGATGGTACTGAGCCTTGACTCACTATAGAAGAATGAAGGGAAATCTCATCCAATTATACCAAATAATGAAAGGGCTGGGTAAAATGGATGCGGAGAGGATGTTTCCAGTCTTGGGAGAGTCTTGGAATAGAGAGTACAGCTTCAGAACAAAAGGAGAAATTCTTCAGTCAGAGTGTGCTGAATCTGTAGAATTCATTGCCATAGATGGCTGTAGAGGCCAAGTCATTGGGTAGAATTGTGGCAACCTCCTAAATGACTATCAACCAGTAGCATTTACATCTCCAGAAATGAAGTGCTGGTGTTCAAGCATATCAGCTTGTCTGAGTGGTGATATGAATCCGTTCCAATTTGCCAACTGCAGCAACAGATCTATGGTAGGTGGCATTTCAAAAGCCATACTCAAAACCTTGGAGCAACACCATCATCCCTTCAAAACTAATCAGCAAATTCCCAAGACTTGGGCTTTAATACCCAACTGTGCAATTGGATCTTGGATTTCCTCGTCAGTGTAGATCTCCTCCACAATCTCTATCAGCACTGGTACTCTACAGGGCTGCGTACTTAGCCCTCTGCTATACTTTACTCCTACAACTACGTGGCTTGGTTCGACAACATCATTGACAAACTTGCTGACAATACCACAGAAGTGGACTGTATTAAAAGAGATACAGGAGGGAGATATAAAATTTGACCAAATGGTGCACCAACAATAATTTTACACTCAATGTCACCGAAACCAAGGAGCTGATTGTTGACTTTAGAAAGGGGAAACCAGAGGTGAACAATCCAGTGATCATTGGGGGATCAGAGGTAGAGAGGGTGAGCAAATTTAAATACCTGGGAGTCACTAGCTTGGAGGACCTTTTCTAGATCCATCATACTAATTACATCATGAAGAAAGTACATTAGCACCTCTCCTTCCTAAGGAGTTTGTGGAAATTTCGATGCATCATTGGAAACCTTGGCCAACTTATACAGCTGTGTAGTGGAAAGTGTGCGGCATTATGGCCTGGTATAGGGGCATCAATGAGCGGACAGCCCTGCAAAAGGTAGTGGACATAGCCCAGGACTTCACAGACAAAACTCTCCCCACCTTTGAGAAAATCTACATGGAATGCTGCCATCAGAGAGCAGCAGCAATCATTAAGGATACACACCAGTCAACATATGCTCTGTTCTTGCTGCTGCCATCAGAAAAGAGGTATAGGTGCCAAAAAGTTCAGAAACAGCTGCTACCATCAGACTCCTGAACAACAGAATCAGAGATCGATTTACGGCCTTTTACTTTGCTCATTATTTATTACTGAATATTTTTTTTTTTTCTTCAATTGAACAATCAGTTGGTTTACATTTTGTTCTATGTTTACATATCTTATAGTTACCAATACTAGAAATACTGCTTGGCCCGCAGGGAAAAGAATCTCAAGGTTGTACGTGAAGTCATGTATGTACTCTGACAATACATGTGAACTTTGAGATTTAAAGCAGCGGTTGATAAGTTATTAATTAGAAAGGTTATGGAGAGAAGGCAGGAGCATGGGTTTGAAAGAAAAATTACATCAGCCATGATTTGAATGGCAGAGCAGACTTCTTGGGTTAAATATTCTAATTCTGCTCCTAAATCTTGTGTCTTTGAAGGTAGTAGTTCAAAATTTGTTTACTGAGCTTGATGGATGGAAGTTTGGCAAGTAAAATTATGATGACTTCCAAGTTATGATGTATTCTGCATCACTTTAATGGGATTTTAACTTGATCACACTTTTTTCCTTTCACACAAAAAAAATCTATTTTATGGAATTTAACGTGAATGTCATGAAAATATAGAAATGCAATTCTGTTTGACCATTTTTAAAGGTTCTATTTTCTTCTCCCTCAATCTTTAGTAGACTCTCAAGGGAAACAAACCCTGGGTACAGCTGGTTTTTCATTAACTGGGAGTAAATGTCATATAAAACTCTTGTTCCCACAGTTAATATTTTTAGAGAAAACAGCAATGTATTACGCTTTTGTAAACTGAAAAACTAGTGATATTTTCAGAGGATGCCAAAAACAACTTTATAGCCCTGTGCCAACCAACCTTTTCTCTTCTGAAATATGTTTGCATCTTTTACAAGGACATAACCTTACATTTCTCTGTAAGCTTTTTTTGTGCAGCTACAAAGATTTTTGGCATCTGAACAAAAAAGATATTGCCTCAATTTTGACTCTGATGTGTTTATCCAGCAGAGTCTATATTGGTTCAGACCTGCAAAGAGACATATGATTTTTGAAGATTGTCCGATTATGGACTATCAACACATTGTGTTTCACCAGCCAGCACCAATGTTGACTGATGTAGGTGCTATTGGATGTGGTGATAGCCCAGGTCATTCTTACATAGTCGAGATGAACATTCTGTTCCTTGATTCCCGAAAAATCATTTTAAACTTAATTTTGCTGGTACTCTGATTTAATTTGTCCAACCATTTCCAAATCAAATTGAACATTGATGATTGACTAATACTAAAATAACAAAGTCATTAGTTCAGTCAGAAACTGTTGATTGGTTACAATAAATTCTGAGGCTTTGCCGGAAAATTTTCCAGTAAAAACTTTATTTAGAGACACAATGTTGACTTACATCACAGTGAAAATTACAAGGACAGAACAGGAGGAGACTGCTTGTACTGCGTACCAGGAGTACTTCCATTCATTCACTGTTAACAATGTCAACCGCAACAACGTTTACAAGTATAAAACTTGCTGACTGATGTTCATTAAATAAGTAACTTGATTAAACGAACTATCTTCCCAGTATTATTTTATAAATACTTCGGAACTTTTTTTTTTCATCTGCAGTACTTTGCTTTTGAAAAAAAGTATGAGGTTTACTACAACAGTTCAGTCATTGCAGAGATCACTGTGCTGAAGGTGCAACAGTGAAATCTCAGAAACCTCCACAGATGATCTGTAGAAATGATCAAACACAACCACAGTAGATGGGGAAGTTAAATTATTAACTGAATGAATTCTGAAATTTTAATGCTAGTAAAGGTGGCCATAACTTGTTAAAAGAGAGCAACTCTTCGGAAAAACGCTCCTTGAAGTCTAATTTTTTTTAAATTCTATCTTTTTTTTTGTTTTGAGGCAAGACAAAATTAAAGAATGGAAGGAACCCTATCGTCCTTTGTACAATTTGGCCTCCAGACCCACAATAACTCAACTAATACTTAAAGACTTTTTTAAAAAAACGTAATTTAGTTCAAAGACAATTAGGGAAGAACTGATATATTCCTACACCCTGAAACTGAATAAAAAAGAACGTTCTCCTACATCCATCAGATCAAACTTTTTTGCTGTGCTAATTGGCGGAAGAATGCAAAGTATAAACAACCAGGACCCTGGTAATTTACTTGAGAACTCATGAACCAATGATATTTAAGAACAAGTAAAATTGACTGCGAAACAGGGTGAATCAAAAGGCCCTTTCATGTCAGGCCTCCACCTGGAGGCCGGCTATAAGCGCAGAGGGAAATAATAAAACGTACCTTGCATGGAGCAACCCTAAAAGACTGCTCCTGTGCCGCATTCATATCGAGCAGCACCTCGTAGCGCCCTCCAGAGCTAATGGAGGCAGGGCAACTGGTGCAGTAGCGCCACCCATCACAGATACATGGCACAGCAATGGCCATCTTTCCTACCCATAATCCTTCATGTAGCTGGAACTGCACTGTTTCCCAGAAGAGTTCCAGCTGCGTGGGGGATTAAGGGTAGGGAAGATGGCCATTGCTCTGCTGCATTTTGAGCTGCAGAGAGCGGCCCTGAAGACCGAAGCAGCCCAGTGAGGTGCCAGAGTGGCCGGCAGGGCTGTCACAGCCTGTACCAGGTGCCCCCGACAGTCCCCACCCTGACCGCTCCCACCAGCCATCCCTGTCCTGATGGCTACTGCCGACTACCCCTGACCCGAGGGTATCATGGAGGGAGAGGAGTGAATGGGGAGATGGGTCGCAGGCTGACAGCGTCATCAGTCCACTCCTAACCAACCACTTGCAGCGACTGTACATTCTGGTGAGGCCGCAGAGTGCAATGCTCCACTGATTATCCTTCCTCAAGTGGGATTGCAGTCGGTGCCTTGGAGCCGGCTATGGCGTATTCATGAATGTAAGTCTCCCGACGTAAGGACGGAAAATCTCCGCCTTTACAGTCGGGCTTTTTCTTTGCATGAAAGGCCTAGAATAATTATATTCAACTTCAAAACCAAATAATGGTAGGGAACATAGGAAGTCAAAAAGGGTGATTTTTTTTTAGAAAAACTCCAACAATTCATTCCTTGACTGAAGTCTTAATTGCAACATTTTTAGTAAGAGAGGTGTAAACTTAATAATAATTACATGATCAGAAATAGTACAGTACTTTGCAATCATATCTATGGAGTTTAATTTTTTAACATACATGCAACAATTTTATAAAACCTGGAAAAGTCTGCAATAATACTTTGGTAAAGTTGATAGCCAATTGGTATAAAACAATCAAGCAATATGTCAAATTTGTAATTGATAGGATCTCTCTTTGGTTGGATCACAGAGAAAAGATTAAACAAAACAATGCTGGTGAAACTCAGCAAGTCAGTATACTTTATATAGCAAAGATAGGTACAAAACAGACATTTTGGGCTTGAGTCCTTCATTGATGTATGGATAAATGTCGGTAGGTGTCCAAACAAAAACGCCTGCTGACATTTTCATACCTTGATGATGGGCTCAAGCCCGAAACATTGGCTATGAATCTTTATCTTTCCTATAAAAAGTACACTGTTTGATCTGCTCTGTTTCTCCAGCATTGTGTTTTTACTTCAACCACGGTGTCTGCAGACTTTCTTATTTTACTTCCATTAGAAAAGATAAGCCTGAAGTGGTCAAATAGGGGCTCCAGCAACTCAGCTTCGAAAGAGATTGGTGAGTCTTTGCACAGTGAGGGACTCATCCAAATATCCAAATCTTCATAACCAACTCCATTCCTGAAAGACTTAGATAGCTGGCAAGGTACCATCCCCAGGCTGGCCAGCTATCAAAACTTTGCTACCCTGTGGCATAGCAAATGATGCTGAGAATTAAATTGGATCCTTCCAACTAATGTTATTTGTCCGATAAACAATTGGGTTTACCAGCGTTTCTAAAATCTGATGATCCAAAACAATACGATGTGATTTTTGACTATAATGCTTTATTTTCTTCCCAACTATTTAATCTAATTTCCTTCATTAGAATGTTAGATACCAGAGAAATATCTCCTACAAAAATTCAGCAGGAGGCAGTTTCTAATTAGAAGGGGCCAGGAAAAGTGCTGGCCTCAAGAGTCACAAAAGTAATGAACTAGGGCAGCCTGTTCCAGTTTTTGGAAAGCCTGCCAGATTTCTGTTATCTGCCCTTCTCAAACTTTTTTCTGCTTTTATTGATTTACTTGTCAGAACTGGCAAAGTCAGTTATTTGTTCACCATGAGATTTTGGACTTTGCAAGTTTCTTACACAAAAGTCTGCAGATGCTGTGACTTGTAAAATCACAGAAGAGCTGTCAACGTGAAGTCGTTACCATTCGAATACACGCAGAGCCACAATGCTTGAATGACCAGTGTCATCTTTGCGGAGCAGTTTTACAAAACTTTTGTCCCTGCTGTCCACTCTCATTTGCGTAAGCAAAAGCTAGAACTCAAAACTCTCCTTTTGCTTGACAACTGTCCCACCCACCAGCTCCCAGCCCAGTAAGCTGCGATGGAAAGATCAGAGTTTCTTCCACCCAAAGAACACTACATCTAAGATCCAGTCACTAGATCAGGATCACCTCTGTGTTCAAGCAGAATTATAGGTGTGAATTAATTCATAGAATTGTAGACGAATCAACAATGCTGGATGACTTTCTGAAAAGCATGAAGGTTAAGGAAGTTTACTACTTAGTTGGGAAGGGCTGGGCAGCAGTCAGTTTCTCATGTGGAAAAATGCTGGGGGAAGGGTCTGGGTCCACCTTTTTCATCGTGACAATCCACCAAGGAAGATAAAGATGATGAGCAAGAATTCTACAGCTTCACAGATGAAGAGATGAGTGAGGCGCAGAGGCTGTTTGAAATCAGCAAAGAGGATTTTCACCAGTGGTGCTCTGCCGATGTCGAATGCACAATATATGAACATCTGATGGACTCAGATTGTCTATAACACTGGTTCCCGAACCACAGGAGGATGACAATGAGGAGCCTCCATCCCACCCCCAAAAGTGTCTGAAGCCATTGAGTATCTTGAGGCTAGCCTATGTTGGCTGGAGACCCAGGATGTGGACCACATAAAAATCCTCCAGCTCAGAAACATTTTGGATTTCGCTCACCAACAGTAACATGCTGCATTCAGGCAATTTTTTTTTAAAACCAAATAAAATAATGATTGTAAGAAATAAAAAGTGACTGTAAATACAGGTATTGTACATGTGTTCTTTATTTTTTGGAAAACACCATTTATCGTTACCCCAATTTAACACAACTGCTTTTTTTCGCGATCTGATTTTCTAGACCTGAACCATCGCATTATAACAGGGTTCCACAGTAATTGTATATGATTTCACCATCTTTTCCACTAGCACATTCCAGGCATCAGCCACTGATCTTTTAAAATTTATCAATAAGATCTCTTTTAAATTTCCTATTTCTCATCTTAGAACTATACACTCTTATGACTGATGGGAAACGAGTGCCCTGAACAGTGCAGAGAAAAGGGCATTGAAACAAACACTGAGCAGGTCAGATAGTAACAACTCGTTAAGGAAAGAGATACAGGAGTATCAGTATGAGACAGACAGAGAGTTAGTGAATCTGGTTTATTTGTAATCGTTGGCCTTTGACAAGATGCTTCATAGAAGACTGGATGACTAGCAGAATGCAAAGAGTGGAATAAAGGGAGCCTTTTCTGGCTGGACACTGATTACTAGTGGTCGGTGTTTGATCCAGTACTTTTCATGACACAATAGTAGTTAGTCTCAACAATAGCCGTTGAGAAGGATTCCAGGAGAGTCTGAATCTCCGCCACCTGGCCTACCATGTCCATAATAAGAGGCATCAAAAGATCTTTAAGTTGTCTGTAAAACTCGGACTAAAAACCATCCTCCCCCAGTGTTTTATTTGCCTGTAATATACTCAAGGCTTTTTCAAACTCTTCTCTGATAAAGGGGGCATCCAATTCCATCTGATCTTTATTTTTCAATTTTGGCAATTCATCTATCTCCTTAGAGTCACCTAGCAATTCTGACTTGTGGTTTTGTATAATATTGTGTAAAACTGTCATCAATTTATTTCGGATTACATGTTAATTTATCAGACTCTGCTTGGATTGCATTAATCATCCTTGATGTCTCTTCTCCCTTTAATTGCCACGACAGAACTTTATGTACTCTGTCTCCCAATTCATAAGATTTCTGTTTTGATTTTAAAATAATTATTTCTATTTTATATGTTTGCAATGTATTATATTTCAATTTTTTTTATTTTCCAAGTTCTTGTATTTATCTTTCAAACCCTATCTATCCCTAGTACTCTTTTTCCAGCTCTGTTATTTCTTTCCCCAGACCATTAACCTCTGCCATGTGTACCTTTATTTTTTTAGTATATGAAATTATCTGTCCCCTTAAGTAAGCCTCGAGTGTGTCCCATATTCAAAAACTATCATTCGTAGTGGGGCAATTCATTTCACAAAACAAATAACTTTGTAGCTTCTGCTTTTGTCACTGTCTTTTCAAGGACGGGGTCAAAGCAAAAATTATAATCTCCACCAAACAATAATATTTTATTTTCCTTCCACTGCTTTTAAGAAGACATTCTGCATAAAGGATTCATCATCAAAATTCGGAGTATAAATATTCAGAAGCGTCCAGGATTCAACGTATATCCAACAATGTGCCATTACAAATCTTCCCGTTGAATCAATGGATGTGTCCTCAACCATCATGGGTATATTTTTGTTCATTGAAATTGCCACCCCGCTTGCTTTGGTGTTGAAAGACTTGTCCCACCCAGTCCCTTTTTAATTTATTTTGTTCCAATTTTGTAAGGTGCATTTTTGCAATGTCCCTGCACTGACAGTGACGTAAACGATAAACCCCAGAAGCCAGCAGTACTATTTAAAATAAAACCTTTCCCTTTAACTTCGGCCCCATTTTGCAAAAACTCTCCTTCTCCGGCGCCATTAACCCCCTTAAATCAGGGTATCTGCCCTGCTACTAATTTACTAAGTGTTCACTTTCTCCCGAGCTCCCCTTATACATTTCAATACTACTTTAATTAACTAATAAAAGACGAAAAGAAAATTCAAAATAACACTTTTTTTTAAAACTTTAACCCAGATTTTTAAGTTCACAGTTCACTTTGTCTTTTTCTTAATTTTCTTTCTGGAATCTGTTCTGAGGTTTCCTTTATAGTCCTTGCATACATCTCTCTGCCTCCTTTGGAGATTTACAGAATTTTCAAGGTCCCTCTGACATATTGATCCTCACGTTGCTGGACATAGCATCGAGTACTTTATGTTCCGTGTTCACAGATGTCACTTGACACCATCAAATTCCTTTCTTTGCCTAAACAAGTTCCCACTAAGGGCTTGTAAAAATAGCACTTTTCCACCTTCAAACTTGACTGGGCCATTATTTTCCCTGCCATATTTGACTGGCTACTCTTATTGTTGCCTCCTGATCATGGTAAGTCAAAACTCTTACCAGGACCAGTCATGGTCTTTGATCATCTGGTCTTCTGGTGGTAAGGGTCCAGTAGGGTCTCTCAATAAACAGGTTTTCTTTGAACCTTCCGGTTCCCAACACTCATGGAATCCAATTGTCAAAGAACCCCTCCAGATCATTCCCTTCAGCCCCTTCTTTTAGCCCGATGATACGGACATTATTCCTTTTACTGAAATTCTCCAAAGATTAATTTTATCCAGCAGCAGTTGTTTGTCCAGTTTCCATGCTGTTCCATTTTCTCCCACTGCCTTCAGTTTTTCAGGTCATTTTTGACCTGGTCCACCCAAGTTGTCAAGTTTTCAAGCACCGTCACCATCACCGATGTTTTGTCTGCCACTTCTCTCAGCACATTTTTTACCTTAGAAAATTGTCCACTCAATATCTTCATCATTTCCAGCAACTTTTTCAGATCAGGTGTCTATTTGAGTCTGCTCCCACATCATGGCAGCCCCTTCTTCACCATTCCCTTGTGGACTTTCTGTTGATGATATCGGCAACTTTTGAACTTCAGTCCTCGTTTTTTGGTTCTTATTTTTCTTACCTGTAATTTTCTATTTTTAGCACACAAAATCTTTAGTCTGATAACTTTGAATCGTCTTTTTAAATCACTTCACGGAAAACTCTTCTTACCCACGTCTGACTAGATCCTTCACATGGCCACGCCTCCCAAGATGGGGGTCAACCTATGAGAAGCATTTGATGGCTCTGGGCCTGTACACACTGGACTTGGTTAAGGGGGGGGGGGAAGAAATCTCACTGAAATACACTAAATATTAAAAGGGCTGAATAGATAAGTAGTGGGAGAGTCCAGGGCCAAAGGGCACTGCTTCAGAATGAATTACATCTATTTAGAACAGAGATGAAGAAATTTCTTCAGCCAGAGGGTGGTGAATCTGTAGAATTTGTTGCTAGCAACAGGTTTGGAAGTATAGTTATTGGATATATTTAAAGCAGAGGTAGATAGGCTCTTGATTACTAAGGGTGTCAAAGGTTATGGGGAGAAGGCAGGAGAATAGGTAGAATACATACATGATTTGAAAGGAGAAATAGACTAATTGGCTGAAGGGTTTAATTTTGCTCCTTTGTAATGGTCTTATGGACAGCATCCATGGGTAGAAATGGTCAGTCAACGTTTTGAGTTGAAACCCTTTATCAAAATGCACATGATTCCACATCTACAGCTTTTGTGTTTCTTTCCTGAGCTCTAAGTAATTGATACAGCTTTAGAATTTTTTTCCTGAATATCTGTGATGCCTTGGGTCTCAGTTTGTGCTGTGTACATGGAATAACTCATTGCACAGGAAACTATAGTACATGTGATTTTTTTTATTTTTACAGTAAATCTATTAGTCATCATGATTAACTGCACAGCAGAATATTGATGATACTCATGCTACCTTCTCATAAGCTCTCATGAACCTTTCACTGCTTCATTAAGAGAAAAAGTAAAATGATGTGGAAGAAAATAAAGGCAATTTCAGTTTCGCAATTATTGTGAATCAATCCTCATTTAATGTAGAAATGCACATTGAACAATTAGAGGTGTTTTTTTAAAAAAAATCAACAATAAGAAAGGCAACCACAGAAATACTTGCCAACAGATGAGGCTTCCAGTAGGTTCTTGAACTCCTCTGTCTCCAGCACCTTCAAGATATTGGTAGATTCCATTCTCTCCAGCTCCACCCTCCAGTACACATAGATTTTGTGGTTGAAGCTGACATACACCAAACAAGGGCTATTCCGGCCATCTTTGCATGCATACATGCCTGCATGTGCCAGAATGGAGAATAATAAGAAATTAAAAGTGGGTACCCTGTTAAATCTAAGAAACTTGTTTTGTGGGACATGGAGTTTATGTTAATACAGTGCCCTCTATCCATTGCTGGCAGTTTGGGGAATTTTGAGTAATTTTATTCCAAAACAAATGGAAAGACACTACTTTTACAAGAGCTCTGGCAATGAGCAAGTTTTGCATAAATGGGTAAAATAAATAATTTTGAGCTCATAAACAGGTATGGAAAGAATGACTAAAATGTATACATCTTGCTTGACACCTGAAGCACTTTATAAATAAGTATTTTTGTGTGATTTAAAACTTAGAGTAATAGGTTTCTTCATTTAATGGTGGATGGGAAAGGAGGTTAATCATTTTAGATTTTAAAAAATATTTGCATCTAATTTGTGATCATTTAATGAATTTAGTACAGGACCCCATTTAAATGTTACATTTTAGCACTTCAATCACATGCAAGATTTTTGAAGTGTAGGTACTGGCTTTGTATAAACACTCAGAACCAGAAACATTTTTTTTTAATAAATGCCTCACCTGTGAAGTAGCTCCTGCATTTTCTGTCTTTATTTGCAGAAAATACTTGAAAGTTGGTTTGGATTTTAAGATGGTACAATTTCATCTGCATGCCTTCCTGCTCCTTGAAACTGACAACTTTGGTATTTCTGCACCTGTTCTAATATTGAAATCCTGACGCTGCTTCAATTATCCCACGGGTTTAGACGGGTACCGACAGTAAATGTAGGCAGGCTTTTTCCACCGAGGTTAGGTGAGATGAAAAATAGAGGTTAAGGGTGAAAGGGGAAAAGTTTAAAGGAAACATTATGAGGAACTTAACACAGAGAATGCTGGGAGTGTGGAACAAGCCGCCAGCTGAATTGGTAATTGCAGGTTCAATTTTGACATTGAAGAAAAATTTGGACAGGTAATATGGATGGGAGGGGTCTGGAGGGAAATGGTCTGGGTGCAGGTCAGTGCGACGAGGCAGAAAAATAGATTGGCTCAGACCAGAAGGGTTGAAGGACCTGTTTCTGTTCTGTAGTGCTCTATGGTTCGATTTGATTCTGTATTGAAAGCTCCTGAACCAGATCTGAGTTGGCATAGAGAAGGTTTTCCGTCAATGGCTTAATAAAGGTGCTTTAATGTTTTTTGAAATTTTAAAAAATATTTTAAAAATTTAAACAGAGCATTTCAGACAGATTTGAGGATATGCTTAGCCACATGATGGCACTCCTGAGCAACAAAAGTGAAGGACAATAGAGGAACACAAAAACTGTAGATGTTGGACTCTTCATCAGACAAAGAGTTGCTGGAGGAACTCAGAAGGTCAGACAGCAACTATGCCAGTTAATGAAATGGCCAGTCAATGTTTCTGGTCTGAACTCTATCAAGATTAAGATCACATCAGGGAAAAAAAAGTGAAGAACACGTTGCAGAAATGTTTTCTAGCATTTTATCCAAGTTCTTACTGAAGACACTGGTGTAGGTTAGTGAGTAGAGTTAGTGAGTTAATCAAGGTCAATGACAAGTGCTGGAAGCTCATGATCATAAAGACCAGGTCATTGCCTTGACCACGTATTTATTTGAAAATTGCAAATTTTTTTAATCATAAAGGCTCATGGCAATATTTACTTATATACCAAATTATTTATCTCACATTTATTAAAATTTATTGTAAATCAGGAGTTATAATGAATTTTCTGGTCAAGCACCAAATTAATGATTTCAATTAGATAAAGCCAATGAGAAATTTATAGATCTTCTAGTCATTTCTTAATTATGGGAGGGATGGACTTTTCTTTTGTGGAATTAAATTTAATTGTGAGATTTGAGAATTGTAGTGCATTCAAACACTCAATCCTATATTCATTCACAGTAAAACTTAAGCAAATATTAATTGTGGCATTGTAGTCTATTACTGTTAATAATAATCTATATTTACTTTCAGAAAATAAGCATAAATTATTTTAATTTTAAATTATAATTTATTACAAAAACAGTATTACTTTCATGCCCAACCACACTGGATTGCAATAAATTTACGAACAGCTTCCAGGTACTTCTTTATCATTCAACAATGTTAAATGTCCTGACATTGAGCCAGATTGTGCAACCCAGTCACCAGAACCATTGCACGTAATCTAAAATTACTGCTAATTTTAAGTGAAAAATAAACTTAATTGAACCAATTAAAATATCTTTTAATTAAAGCATTAAACTAAAATCAAAATAATTGACAAAAATAACATGTTTGTCTCCTAAATCTTTGTATTATATAGTTAAGTTAAAAGTGAACAATACTGAACCTGTTAAAGGAACTGACTGCCAATTCCCCAGCAATAGACCACATTGAGATTCAACCATCCCAATTTGTCAACACACAGATTTTCTGACCAAAATTGCCAGTAAAGTTCAGCAAGATCTGACTCATCTAGAATTTCACTAATTACAACTTCTGTTTACATATTTAGTAGATATTTCTTTCATTTAGAAATATCTACTAAATGCTCAGAAATACAAGCTTAAAAAAGTGAAAGTATTTGGAAGGTCAATAGATTGGAAAAATTAAGGGTAGAAGGTAAAGTACCTTCTAGTAGTAAAGGAATAAAACATCTAAAATGAAGAGGATTCCTGCCAAATAGAGATTAGGAAGGAGGATCTAATGACATGCTTAGCTGGAGGAGCCTCTTCGGTTAAGGTAAAGGAAAACCAAACATAGAAAAGTAAGAGGTGGATCATCCCATTCAGCCCCAAGAGCCTGCTCCATCTCTCAATACAATCAGTTGATCTTCACTCAATATTCCATCATTCTATCTATACTACGTGATGATGTCTAGAAATCTATATATCTCCTTCTAAAAAAATGTTGGCCAGAATAAGTTTACGGATAGAAAGTACCATTATCACTGTGACATGGGGACATGAATTGCAGCATGAAGTGAATGTGCAGCTTTTCAACAGAGTTAAGTGCACAGAGATGAGATGGAAGGGGAGGCAGGAAAAGAAAAGTTCAGGAAGTAACCCTTAAAACCCTGATTCTGAAAGAATCATTATTATTGCTGTCTGACTCCTGGTCTCGTCTGTATGCAACAAGCATTGGTAACAAACTAATGTTATAGGTACCCAAACAGGTTTGATCCAATGCTTGACAACCAGGGTTAGTAACTGAATGTTTGAAGGAAAAATGAGATCAAATATTAAGTCTTGAAGTGGATAGTAAGAAGCAGAAAAACAGATCACAAAGCTTTTTATGTAAATGAAAAAGAGAGCATTAAAAGTAAAGCTTTTTTTTAAAAATCACAGTTGAGTGATATAATGAACAAAAAGCAAATAGCATCCCAGAAATAAGTGGGAACCAGATTGAATTATAAAAATTAATTAAAATTGAAGATAAAAGCATTGGCCATTGATGGAACAAAATTGAGACCCTAGACCTGATGCCCAAAATGATGGCTGAACCTACAAAGACAGCGAATATATTGGCAGGTTTTGATTGTAAGCTAATAAATGACAGCTATTTAAAAAAGAGAGCAAACAGCAAACATTGGTAACAAAGTAAGACAAATTAATGTCATCGGTATTGATGTCTGATTAACTCCACGCTAATTATTTGGAAAATGCTAGAATCCATCATTAAGCAAACAATGCCAAGTCACTTTGAACACCATTAGACACAATGTAATTTTATGAAAATGTGCCAGACATTACCATTGTAATAGAGGAGGTCAGGCAGAGGATGTTGAATATCTGAATTTTTAAGAAGATATTAAAGAACCATGTAAAAGAATATTATCCAAAATAAACAATTTTGAGATCAGGGTAGTACAGGTGCACAATCCTTTATCCGGAACCCTTTGAGGGACAGAGTGTTCCGAATTTTTCCAGATTTCAGAAAGCCAGATTTAAGCCCACCCGAATTGTGCTGCCGAATCCACCCCTTCCGGTCACTCTGCTGGTCTTGACCCCCCCACCCCAGCCTGCCCAACGTGCGCTGCTGGTCTCCCGCCCGCCCGACGCACGCTGCTGTCTCTCACCCCACTTGCCGGATTTTGGAGCTTTCCGGATTTTAGAGGTCTGGATAAAGGATTGTGTACCTGTACTAGAAAGTGAGAACAGATGTAAGTGTAGGAACAAATAGGAGGTTCTTGAATGGGCTCAACTACACAAAAGGAAGTTGAAATATATCCTTAAATATTTTAAATCAGGGGTCTCAAGCTTGCGGCCCGCGGGCCAACTGCAGCCCTCAGGACGATAATTTGTGGCCCCGCCTTAATATGAAAGTTTAATGTTAGTGCGGCCCGCGAGTTTGATATGATTGGCACTTTTCAGTGTTGTGTGCGGAGCTGAACAAACCTACCAATCACGGGGGCGGGACATCGGCTGGGCTTATTGCGAATATAAGCATATTTGTGCCCATTTTCTATTTGTCATTATATGCACGCGGCACATGCGCAATTTCCGCGGCCGCTCCCGCTTCACGCGCTTTGGCGGCCAGTCTGAACCCGGAAGTTGTTGCTCAGCGGGACAGAAAAAGAAGCGGAAAAGACGCATCAGCTAAACACTGAAACAGAGCCATATTTCAAATTTTTGCGGACCCCTTCTCCTTTGATGTGCAAGATGCTTCAAATGGAGCTCATTGACCTGCAGTGCAACTCTGAACTCAAAACCAAGTTCAGGGAGGTGAGTGGAAAAGCAGACAAGCTTGGGCAATTTTTGAGAGAATTGCCCCCCAGCTTCCCTGAGCTTTCCCGAATGTTCAAACGGACCATGTGTCTTTTTGGGAGCACATACTTGTGCGAAAAGCTCTTCTCTACCTTGAACTTCAATAAGTCCAAGTACAGGTCCAGACTTACTGACGAGCATCTTCAAGCCCAACTGAGGGTCTCAACTGCCTCCTCCCTTAAGCCAAATGTGGCTCGGCTATGCGAGAGGAAGCGCTGCCAGATCTCTAGCAGTAAGAAGTAGGCAGAAGAAGACATGTTCATAACAGTTTATGTTCAATGTTCCATTCATGTTCAGAAAGTTAAAGGTTAAAGAACTGTTAATACAGACATTTGAATCTGAATAATAATAATTACATTTCTCCAGTCAGCAACTATATGTAGTTTCTTCAGTCTTCTATATCTGCTGTATTATTTTCATTATTATTTTCATTTTTTTTATTTATTACTGATTGATTTTTGTTTCTTATGAATTGTTAATTTATTTATTTTTTCATCTTATTTTGTGTTAAAAAATAAAAATTAAGACATTTGATAACATTGGAATGTTTTTGTAAGAGCTTTTCTTGTGGAAAACCTGATGCGGCCCAGCCTCACCCAGACTCTACCTCCAGCAGCCCCCGGGTAAATTGAGTTTGAGACCCCTGTTTTAAATGGAGTATAATAGTGTCCAAGTTACAGAAGCATAGTTTTGATTTTCAGTTACATTATGTTTATTTGGTTAGACTTGCTTTACAAGGTAAAGAATAGCTACTACCATTTGCTTTCTTCAAACATAACATCTCTTTATATACTTGAAGATTGAAGAAATTAGAGTATTACAGTAATTTGTCAATGGAAATATAAATAGAAGAGTTGTAAAATAGGCTTCTATTTTGCTATATCTGATTTACAATATTACTCAAAATCACAAGCCACTCAGTCAAATGAAAGATTCTACACACTACTGGCAAGTACGTTGCCTCAAACAAGTACCTTCATCATTCCCTCCCTTCCTGATACTAACACAGTTTCTCATTTTTTTTCTTTGAATAGATTAGTTCAGTTATTCATTACATTAAACTTGTTATTTATATTTGTCTGTTCCCTGATAAATTTCCTAATGATTATTCTTTAACAAAAGTAACTATACCAGTATGGTAATGCAGGAGGTGATTCGAGAAAATCCATGATGTATACAAAAGAGACTGTAGATGCTGGAAAACTGGAGCACTCACAAAATGCTGAAAGAATTCAGCACGTGAGGCAGCTTCCATTGATAGTCAATGTATTAGGTCAAAATCTTGACTATCTAGTGCCTTCCATGAATGCTGCCTGACTCGCTGAGTTCCTCCAGCAATTTGTGTGCTGCACTATACTATATACAAAGGGCAGAGAAATTGCAGATGTTGTGATTTGATTAGGAAGGCAAAGCATTTTCCAAAAATGGGAAAACACCAAAAACTATTTTCACAAATACTAATTAGCTTTCTCACCATTCTCTAGGACTTTCAATTATTAAGTTTATTGTATTTATTATTTATGATGTTTCTAAAAGACAGTCTTGACACTGGGTTAATCTTTCAGAAAAAAATATTGAATTAACACTTACCAGCACAAAATGCGCTGACATTCTCGTCAAATTGAAAGCGAACAACAGATCGATTTTGGTCAATGATGTAGGTTTGACCATCCCAAGCACAGGCCACGACTTCTTCTCGCCCATCACCCTGAAGAAAATGCAGACAACCATCATGCTTACCTCAATGCACTCTACACTTAGCAATTGTTTTCTACAGTATCAGTTCATTCATTTGCCAGGAGTTATGGGCTTTGAGGAATAAAATTTGGTAATAGTTCAAACATAATCTGAGTAGGGAGGCAGCAGGGAGGTGATATCCATATTAATTACTACAAGATCCTTATTACCCATCGTCACTGATGCAGAGGACTGGCCCAGAATACCAGGATGGGTCCTGAGAGTCTGCATAGATCAAATGGCAGACATATTCATAGATATCTTTAATTTCTTGCTGTAACAGGCCACAGTTCAGGCTCACTTCAAGAAGATTACCATCATTCCAGTACTGAAGTAAAGCACAATAAATGACATCCACCATCATGAAATGCTTTGAGGCTGGTCAGGGCTCACATTAACTCTAACCTACCAGCCAGCTTTGACCCACTTTTATTTATCTATTGACCAAAAAAATCCACAGCTGATAGTCTCTCTCTCTCTCTCTCTAGCTCTCCAGTCAACTCTGGAACACCTGGTTGGCAAAGGGCATCTACTTTACAACATGTATATTACATTTTGAATTTATTATTACATGTTAATAAAAGAAACCTTTAAACCTTTGGATGCACAGTGTGGTATGGGATCTACTCTGTAGCCTCTTTCAGTCTTCAATGGAAGATAGTGAATGTATCTCAGAACATTACACAAACTTTCCTCCCCTCCAAGGACTCCATCTGCATCTTCCAGTGTCCAGGAAAGAGAGCCAACGGTGCTGAAGGACCCACGGTACCCCAGACACACTCTTTTCTCCATCCTCCTATTGGAGAAGGTTTAAGATTGTGAACATATGCAACAATGGACTTAAAGATAATTTCTTCTCTGCAACCTTGTCTCTTGAATGAACCACATAACAGTACTATCATGCTATATTTGCTTGGTTCCAATTGATCTTTCTTTCATAATAAATTATACTTTATGTAGCTGGTTTAGACCTAGGAGGAGCAGGAAGAGAAGGAACACATCTCCTAGGGTGTCTCTGTGGCTAGTGGCCCTCTGAAGGCTTAAATATTCAACTGAAAGGGTCAGTGGCATTTTTATTTTTAAAAACAAACATAGGGAGAATCCTCAAAACCCCACATCCAAGATGGTGGCACCCATGCTTGGCAGCCCAGACCTCAAGAATTATAGGCCCAGGGAGCAGTTGACAAGCACATGGCACCAGAGCAAAAGAACACAGACATCCCCCCCCCCCCCCACCACAAAGAAGCCTTAGATCACAAAAGACTAACAAGGGGCACAATGACAAAGGCCTCACTCACGCAGCAGACTGCTGGAGATTGGCTTGTGAAGCCAGGTATCAAGACCATGAGGGTGCCAATGGTGACAGGGGTCTCAGAGTGCCTTAGTTACTGACAGCTTTGTCATCCACAACAAGGAGCTGAGGAGGCAGAGACACCTGGAGCTCAGAGTAATCACCGGAAAAGACGAAGGATATGGGAGATCAGGGCAGTATCGGAGGAGGTGGTATGATGTATGGACACTGTATCTGAAGGGACTCTCTTTCGCTTCCCGTTCTCTTCTTTGACAGAGGCCCTGGACACCTCTTAAGTGCTTTTTACATGGCAACAAAAGAAAACAAAGCTTGTGTTTTGCGTACATTACAATAAATTAACCTTGAATTGTAACAATTCAGTAGATGCAGCAAAAGATATGGTTATATGGTTTTATTTCTGATCAGTTTTACAAACAGCAACCAAGCAACACAACCTAAAAGTGTCTGCTTTTTAAATGCAAGCCATAATTTAGTTTGAATGTTTTATTTTTAATTTTGGATGTCAGTTTTTTCTAAATTTGCTAATTTTCTCCATTCACTGCTGTTTTTGGAGTTCAATTATTCTCATTTATTCTGTCACTAAAACAAAACTGGAAAGAAAAATTACTGTAAAGCTCAATATCTTTCTTAAACACTCCAAACCCTTATTGTTCTCTGAAAATTTATTCATCGTTATTTTCCTTATACATCTGTCTCTTCAAGTAGTCAGTGCTTTGAAAATTGATCAATCCGCAATAATGCAAAGTTTTCTGGTTAAAAAAAATACTTGGAATACAATTTCCTAAAATTGTGACATGTTTACAAGATACTACATTTAAGGAAATGTTGATTTGTAAAAGAAATCTGGAAAGGCACTATTTTCAAGAAAACTCCAGAAATTTGCCTCCTTTTTGTGTGTTTGTAACACGAATTGTAAAAGTGGCTCCCTTCTTAGGGATTAGTCAATAATAAGGAAAGAAAATTGTAATTCCTACATTAAATAATAGATACAAGTGATATAATTTATATTTAAAACATGACTCAATTATTGAAAAAAGATTGTTTAATTAACTCAAAAAATTCAGGAGAAAAAACATTGCGTCCATTCCAAAATGGAAATTCTGACTGGAGGAGTACAAGGCAATGACTAATGTTGCTTTTCCTGAGGAGGGTCAGTGCAAACTCAAATTCTGGAAAAGGGAGAGAGGGAGGTGTGTGCTTTATCATTAAGACTGGATGGTGCCACTGCTCTACTGCAAATCACAATTAAATGCAGACCCTTTTATCTACCCTGAGAGATCTCATCGGTGATTCTCACCAGAATTTACATCACTCCTGATGCCGATTACAAGCAGGCTCTTGCAGAGTGCTGCATGATGTGGTCAGTAAACAAGAACCGGCCCAGCCTGACACACTACAAATCTTAGTCAGCAATTTTAACTAGGTCTGTATCAAGAAAACGCTGCCTATCTACCACCAGCACGTAACCTGCTGGTCCCAGCACGTAACCTGCTGGTCCCAGCACGTAACCTGCTGGTCCCAGCACGTAACCTGCTGGTCCCAGCACGTAACCTGCTGGTCCCAGCACGTAACCTGCTGGTCCCAGCACGTAACCTGCTGGTCCCAGCACGTAACCTGCTGGTCCCAGCACGTAACCTGCTGGTCCCAGCACGTAACCTGCTGGTCCCAGCACGTAACCTGCTGGTCCCAGCACGTTTGATCACTGCTACACCAAGATAAGGAAGGCCCACCATTCTTTCCTGAGAACACATTTTGGCAAGTCTGGTCACCTGTCTATGCTCCTTCTGTCTTCATACAGACAGAGCCTAAAAAGAGCCACCTATTGACTTTTCTCTCCATTTCTTCCTCTCAAACTGCGTGCCACTCTCTACCAGCCACAAGTGGTTGGAAGAATCCTTTGTCTTAGCATCATGAAGGTGAGTGACCTCCAAGCAGGAGCGGGGACCTCAGGCTCCCGGCGGGGATGTTGAGCTCCTACCAGGAGTAGGGATGTCGGGCTCCTGGCAGGAGCAGAGGGTCTTGGTAGGGAGGTGTCAGTGATCAGTGGTGGCCAATTTTTTTTGGGTGAGAATTAAACATTATTTTAATACTTAAAAAGCTGGGGCGTAGCAAGATGGCATAGAGATCAGAGATCTGCCCTCTCTGGTCAGAATTTTAAATGCCCGTTTTTACCCTTTATTTTTAATTTTAAAACTTAAATTTTTAGTTTGATATTTTGGTGAGCCATTATGGCTACTAATGTAAAAAAAAACTAAGTCTCAGTTACAAAAGAAAATAGTTTCGAAGTGCAGAAGAATTGGGGCCTAAACAACTTGGAACAGCCTTGAATCAGTTTTCAGTAATCCCCAAGCTTCAACGATCGCCGGTGGGGACAAAAGCAAAGGTAACAGTTACTCACCAGTCTCAAGATGGCGCTGGTTCGACCCGTTCTGTGGAGGAAGGAGTGCGCTCCCGAGATGTTGAGCATGAGCCTGGAGGCTTGCTACAAAGAACTCTCCCATTGGAAGAGACGGGAGCGCAGAGGAAGAAGATTCTGATGGCAGACACGCAGTCTGCAGTGACTATGCGCTTGGGTGGCGCTGCTAATTACGGAGAACTCCATCATTTTATAAAAAAATGATCTGCGGGAGGACAGCAGCGACAAACCCCTGAGGAAGTCGGGGGGGTCGTCGTTGGGTGTCCAAACTCGCAGCAAAATGACTAGAATGCTACCTTTTGAAGAGCAACAAGAAGAAGACTTACTTTACTCTACTGCTGTATAGGAAATGGAAGAAGAGCTGGAAGAAAGTGAGTTACAAATTATGGAACCTAATCCTGTAATTCAAACTGCACTCCAGCCTGTTTACATGATGTTTGAAGGTATTGCTTCCTATATGGATGTTATTACTGGTCAATTGAACCAGGTGGTTCAAATGAATACTGATATAATTTCAGACTTAAATGTGGTTAAGGCAGAAGTTAAAGAAAACCAGGAAAACTTCAAAAAATTTGAAGCTTCTTTTTCTGAATGTAAACAACAGGTACAATCCAATACAGAAACAATAGTAAAGGTGGGAAATTTATTTAAAGATTTAGGAGTCCGGGAAAAAGAGTTAATTAAAAAAATGGACTATTTGGAAAATCAAAGCAGAAGAAATAACGTGAAAATTGTGGGTTTGCCAGAAGGTATAGAAGGTCAAGATCCCGTCAAATTTTTTAAAAATTGGATTCCCCAGATGTTGGGGGAAAGAGTCCTTTCCTGACGGACTGGTATTGGAAAGAGCACATAGAGCTTGAAGAAGACCATCTTTATCTGGTCAGCCGCCAAGAGCTGTGATTGTTCATTGTTTGAATTGTATGGATAGAGAGACAATTCTTCGACTTGCAGTTCAAAATGCAAGACAAAGGCAAGCTCCAATAATGATTCAGAATAGTAAAGTTTTCTTCTATCCTGATTTGAGTCAAGATATCAGACGCTGACGTGAATTTAATCCAGTTAAAGATGTTTTATGGCGTTAAGGTTACAAATTTGCTTTTCGTTATCCTGCTGTGTTGAAATTGTTTTTTGGAAATTATCAGTTTCAATTCTTTGAGAGTGAGCAAGAGGCAATGGTTTTTGCTAATTCGTTACCGGATGTCAAGAGGACAAAAAAAAGAGTCCACCATTATCTCCTCAAAGAAAATCTGATAGACTTGGAAATGGACAAAATGGCAAAAATGGAAAGAACAGGAATGGAAAGACTTCATCTACTTTTGAAATGAGTTCACCATCTGGACCGGAATCTCAAGGCTGATTTTTTTTTGTAATATGTTAATATTTTTAATTGGCTGGCTGGGGAGGAGGGGGTTGCACCAACTTCTTTGTTAGTCATCAGTCACTAGTGGGTAATCCACACCCAGTTTTTTTTAGGGAGTTACTATCTTTTGATAGTTTTTTTTGGTTTTTTTTTCTCTCTTATTAATGAATATTATTTTTATTTGGAGGGCCTATATATTTTAATTTGAGGGTTCTATATATATTTTTAAAATTTCTTTTTTTTCTTTGTTATTATTAATTTTGTGACTATTTTTTGTATCTAGCAATTGTATTAGATGTGTCGAATTTGAAATTTGCTACCTTTAATGTTTAGGGATTAAATAATCCAATCAAGCGTAAGTGAGTTTTGGCTTACATTAAAAAGATGAAGATTGATATTGTTTTTTTTTTACAGGAGACGCATTTGAATGAAAAAGTATGAAATTGAAGAGGGATTGGGTTGGACATGTTTTTTCTTCTTCATTTAATTCCAAAGCTAAGGGAGAAGCAATTTTGATACATAAAAATTTATCTTTTCAATTACAATCAGTGGAAATGAATGTAGGACGTATTCTTAAGTTGAATTGCAAGATTTTTAATGAATTTTGGACTTTACTTAACATTTATGCACTGAATGTGGATGATGAAGCATTTATTTCGGATGCATTTCTGCTTCTAGGACAAGCTAATGAAAATATTATGGTTGGAGGAGATTTTAACTATGTTTTGGAACTTTTAATAGATAAATCTCCAAAAAATGTTAAACTTGGGGGATCATTTTAAAGAAGGTCAATTTTTATCATTTAATCAAATGAGGGAAGATTTTGGTATTAATGAGAATTCGTTATTTGTTTATTATCAACTTCAATCTCGAGTAAAACAAATATTTGGTAGAAATATGATTTTACCTAAATTGACTAAATTTGAATCTTTTCTTGTGATTGCACCAAAGAAGGGATATATTTCATTGATGTATCAAATATTACAGGAAAGTATGGAAAAAAAAGGGATGGAATAGATCTAAGATTAAATGGGGAAGGGATATCAACTTTACTTTTTCTGAGGGTGACTGGTTAGATATTTGTCATGATAGTGTTATTAGATTGATAAATGTTTGTTATGCAATGGTTAATTACAATTTTTTTACATCAATTGTATTTGACACCTGAAAAGTTTTAAAAAATGGTTTTAGTGAATCAGATTCTTTTGTGTATTTACCTTTATCTGTTGCAAAAAAATGTATAGCAAGTACATGGAAAAATGCTAATGTGATTGATTTTAATAGATGGTATAATGAGATGAAAACTTGTTTAGTAATGGAAAAAATTACATATGCTTTACATAATAATTTTTGTTAATAAGTGGTCTTTATATTTAGAATATTTACAATTAGATTTACCTTGATTAGATTTTAGTAAATATATTTCAGTTTTCTCTTCTCTTTCTTTGGCTCTCCGCTGAGAGGAGGGGGGTTCTTTTTATATATATGTGAAAAAATTTTATCGTTCATAATATGTATTTTTCTTATTGTATGTAATAACTGTTGACCATCGCCTTCCCAAGATCGTGTTATATGGCGAGCTCTCCACTGGCCACCGTGACAGAGGTGCACCAAAGAAAAGGTACAAGGACTGCCTAAAGAAATCTCTTGGTGCCTGCCACATTGACCACCGCCAGTGGGCTGATATCGCCTCAAACCGTGCATCTTGGCGCCTCACAGTTTGGCAGGCAGCAACCTCCTTTGAAGAAGACCGCAGAGCCCACCTCACTGACAAAAGGCAAAGGAGGAAAAACCCAACACCCAACCCCAACCCCAACCAACCAATTTTCCGCTGCAACCGTGTCTGCCTGTCCCGCATCGGACTTGTCAGCCACAAACGAGCCTGCAGCTGACGTGGACTTTTTACCCCCTCCATAAATCTTCGTCCGCGAAGCCAAGCCAAAGAAATAAATAAAGTTATGAAAAAATGCTTTAAAAGCCTTCTCTTGTTGTTTGATGTTGTTTAAACTCTATTACAAATGATGTGCTGTTGCTACTGGCCTGTTTTTTTTAAAATGACCAATTATCTGAAAATATTTAGCTGACAGAGGCCTGGTCCCGACAATTTTGGATAATTGGAGTTATACTATAGTTGGATGATTTTTAAAGAAGTTTGCAAGTTGCATTATGGAGACGATTCAGTAAACCACATAACACTTACAGTTACATCCAACTTTTCCAATGCAAAGAGCTGATGATCTACTTGAACAGACCATAAGAGTTTATCTGACCCATCCATCAGTTTCAGGGTTCCTGTTCAAAAAATTAATAAAAAACATACTTTATTTATTAGTTAGCAGAACTCAAGAGTGACATTGCATTAAATTTTAAGGACGTAATAACATTAGTAAACTACTCAGGAAAACAAAAGGAAATATTCTCAATCTTAAAACTATTTTGTGTCAGATCAATTTTTTTTATTTCAATCTTTCAATATCTTTTGGTCAAGTAACCAAAAGTAACAGTTAACATAGTCGTTAGTGCAACTCTATTATAACACAAGCAACCTGGGTTCATACCCAGTGCTATCTGTATGAAATTTGTATGTTCGCCATGTCCGCATGGGTTTTCCCCAGGTGCTCTGGTTTCTTCCCATCCCTTAAAGCATTGGGGGGGTTGTAGGTCAATTGGTGTATTTAGATGACATGGGCTTGTGGGCCAGAAGGACCTGTTACTGTGCTGCACGTCTAACTGAAATTTCAAATGACTTATGGCATCCACCACTATGCATCATTAATATTGCCATCAATAATATTGTCTGCGAGCTCATTAAAATGAATATGGTTTCTCTTTCTGTCCTTTATATGCTCTCTTGTATTAATATGGAGATTCAAAATTTTTCAGAGTAAAATTTCTGGCCAATGTCAGAATATGCTTAAAAATAATGGTGTAAAAACTGAAAACCACCTAAAAGAATTCTTAGAACACTGAATATACAGGTCACCAGAAATTAGGCCCCTCCAGTACAACTTCAAAGCAGTTAACACCTCTTTTACTGTTAGAATGAAAATTATTCCTTGCAGAAGAAATAAAATGTTTCTCATCAGAGAAGGGATTGTTGCTGAGGCACATCTTGTCTCAGATTTTTAAAAGTTCCTTCTTTTCCCTGACAATAGATATGCATACAATTATTCTTCTTATAAATGCTGTGAAATATCCCAGGGTACAGCATTGCAGCTAGGTGGCACAGTGTTGCAGCTCGCAGAGCCACTGCCTTAGACCTCCAGCAACCTGGGTTCAATCTCAGTCTGTGGCAGCGTCTGTTGAATTTGCATATTCTCCACCACTGCTTGCGTTTGAGAGATAGTTTCTTACATCACCAAGTGTAAGTTGGTAGGTTAATTATCCAGAAGAGATGAAGAAATACCAAGGAAATCATTCTGTCCTGAAAAAAATAACGAAGCACTATGCCTGATCCAAATGTAAATAATCAGGTCCAGTTTGGCTCAGGTTAGGTAGACATGGTCCAGTTTTTACTGTATTGGAACTTGGACCTGCCTTGGAACACCAGGCTCCTTACAGAGAGCACTGCTTGTCCAGGGTCATAAAGAAAGGGAATTTGAAAAGATAAGATTTTGGCTTTTTAAATGCAAAATAGCTTTTTACAATTGATTTCACAATTTACTTTGAAATGCTTATTTTGAGATGGCTTTCTACTTTATATTGTGGATAAGTACTAGACTACTAACGTAACGAGAGGCATCAAACTTGCATCACAAATACATTAAAATCCCCATTATCTGGAATTCAAGGAACCGGAAAAAAATAGCAGAAAATAAATAGGTTAAAAAATACTGTAATGGATAATACTGTAATAATATAAATATTAGGAGGAATTGGTAAGATTAGTGGGTTACATACATACACACATTTTAAAACAATCTTATTTGAAAGACTGAAGAATTCATATTCATTAACATTGCACGATCTCTGGAGAATGCGAGGCACATTTCACAAGTAGGTGCTAATTGAAATGACCATGAAATAAAAGACCATTGTGTGCAGGTGACAAATTGGCTGTTAAAAAGTACTTTCAGTGTGCTCACAGAAAGATCACTCCTAGGTTTTGTTCATCTAAGACAACATCTTGACCAAGGAGAACTCCTGTTGTTTGCTGAAGAAGGTGGGATCTTTTTGCAAGTGAGAGAGTCACATGGGTTTTCTGGGAGTCTCATTTGGGGGAGGGGGGGGAAGAGAGAGAAGTTAACAAGCTCTCTCAGCTAGTGTGGGCGACACTGAAAAGAGACTGAACAGTGCAAGCCAGGAAGAGCTGGTTGGAAACAAAGTTCCAGAGCAGTGGATGGCTGGAAGTGCTATCTGTCGGATGTTTCTCTTGGAATAAAAGGAACAGAAAGGAACTCTGTGGCGGCAGCCTGAAGAAAGAGGTTACCATCTGGAAAACACTGATGGGGCAAGTTTCATCAGCGAGACCCTGAGGTGACTAAAGTCTCTGCAGCCTTCAGTGGTCAGCCTCTTTGGCATAGTGCTGGTGTCTCAACCAGGCATGCCAGGTCTAGGAGTGCCAACTTCAGCTGGTCTGTGCTGAAGACCTCTGTCTTGCCTCTGACCTCCAGCTCGAACAGCCCCATTGTTGAAGATGACCCAGAATGGATCATCATATGGCCTCTGAAGCAGTGGACAATGTGGACCCCTGCAAATGAATACCTACTCACAGTCCTGCAGGTCTTTGGGTATGTTGGTCCTTGCGTGTCCATGCCTGAAAGGTGGAATCAGGGCCAGGCTGAGGCTGCAGCCTGCTGAGGAGCACTGTTTACCTGGGAATGGTATGAATTCTCCCGGGACCACCAGTGGACTAGTTCGGCCGAAGAGGTGTCGTGGTCCTCTTTGGGTACCGTCTACCCAGTTGGGTCCTTGGAGTCTGATCATGAATGGAGGAGCCTGTGGAAGTGCTCCACCAACCCATTGGACTGTGGGTGGTAAGCTGTTGTGTGATGCAGCGAGGCAGCGTTCAGGCTGGAGAGGTCGGACCACAGACTTGAGGTGAACTGGGCCCCTCTATTGGATATGATGTGGGACAATAACCAAAACCGTGCCACCCAGGATGAGCGGAGGGCCCTGGTACACGAGGTTGTGGACGTGCGCCATATACTCCTGTTGGTTCCTGCTCACCACCAGATGTCGTCCAGGTACATGAAGGTGCCATCCAGGTCTCGGCCCACTGGAAGGTCTGTGTGGCGTTCTTTAGCCCAAGCAGCATTCCGAAGAGGCTGAATGGGGTGATGATGGCGGTCTTGGGGATATCATCAAGATGTACTGGGATTTGATGATATCCCCTCACGAGGTCCACCTTGGAGAAGATCCTTGCCCCATGCAGGTTAGCCACGAAATCCTGAATGTGCGGCATGGGGGTACAAATCCAGCGTTGTATCCTCATTGAGCTGGCAGTAGTCGCCACATGGTCTCCAGTCTGCAGTTGTTTTGGGTACCATGTACGAGGGAGAAGCCCATAGGCTGTCTGACCGCTATACGATGCTGAGCTCCTCCAGCTTCCTGAATTTCTCCTTTGCCAACTGGAGCTTCTTGGGAGGAAGGAGTCTTGCCCTTGCGTGGAGCAGCAGGTCCTGGATCAGGATGCTATGCTATATTCCATGTAGGGGCATCACTGTGGTGAAATGGGAGGGTGAACGCTGCAGGGAACTCAGCCAAGATCCTGGCGTACTCATCGTCCGATCACTGTACAGAGTCCAGGTGGAGCACTGAGAGCCTGTAGTCTTTGAGAGGGAAGGTTTGAAAAGTCTAGACATGGACCAATCTCCTTACCTCGAGGTCCACTAGTAGGCTGTGGGCACGCAGGAAGTCTGCCCTGAGGAGCGGCTGTTCCACTGCTACCAGAGTGAACACCCATGAGAAGAGGCTGCCTCCCAACAGCAGTAGGGCTTTGCGGGTACCGCAAGTCCGAATCGTGCTATTGTTGGCAGCCCTCAGCGTTGGGCCCGACTGCCTGCTCCTGGTGTCCCGTTCCCACAATGGCAGGATGCAGGCCTCTGCTCCTGTGTCCACAAGGAAGCATCGTCTGGACTGGCAGTCCCAAACATACTGAAGGCTGTCTTGTTGGCCAGCCATCATGGCCATTAGCAACGGCTGGCCCCGGTGTTCCCCTGAAATGTGCATGGCAGCCTGCACTGGTGGGCTCTGGCGCCCCATTTCTGGGGGTAGACACACCACTGGTCATCTGGATCACCTCCTCTGAGGCGCTGCTGTTCTCTTGGCTGCTGTGCATGGGTCTGGCTGCGGGGTTTAGTGACAAGACCCATAGACGCCAAGCACTCTCTCTTCTGTTTCCACAGAAGATCCATTCGTGCTGCAACTTTCCGGGGATCACTGAAATCCATGTCAGCAGTTGCCCCAGGAAATCCTGCTCAAGCATGATGCTGGGCTCATGTTTTCCCAAGAGGGCCAAAATCTCATTCATGAGGGATGACAGGGGCCTATCCCCTAGCCCATCCAGGTTGAGCAGCCATGGTTCTCTCTCACGCCATGAGAGCCTGAAGGTCATGATCAGCAAGTCCTTGAAGGCAGTGTACACACCTTCTGATGGGGGCTCCTGGATGAAGTTGGCCACCTGGCCTGTTGTGTCCTGGTCCAGGGCGCTCACAACAACATGGTAGTACTGGGTGGATTCTACTGTGATCTGCCAGATCTGGAACTGTGCTTCAGTCTTATGCACCAAAAAGTCGACAGCTTGAGAGCAACTGCATTGACTGCTGCCTGTTTGCTGTCTAATCTGTCGAGGTCACCAATTGTAGCCACGCGCACGTAGTATAGTCAGGTTAAGTTCTGAGTTTTATTAGGGCTCAGGCCCGACTTTTATTCTTGCACTGTTCTCGCCGTTGCTCCCCCCCCCCCCCAACCGACCTCACAACATGCATAACAAAAGCCAGTTTCCCATGTGCAGGTACTTTTCTTCATAACAATGCCCTTCTTTCCCGTCTATTGGCTGCACAGTAATGCCAGTGCCATTTTGGGGTCACTGGCTTTAAGCTACCCTTGCCGTTCACCCACTGTTTCGCTTGTTGGGGCCAGCGCCTTTGGTTGCACTCGCCGCCCAGAGCACCGCCACAGATCTGCATTTAACAATCAAAAATTATCTAAATTAGTCTGGAATCAATCAATTGGCTCTCAATAATTGACTGTCCCATGTGCTGTTTTGAAGAAGGGTGATCAACCTAAAACTTTAATTTTGCTTCTTTTTCCACAAATGTTGCCTACCTGCTGAGTGTTTTCGCAATTTTCTGGTTTATGACAAATCTGTATTCCTGAGACTAATTTGCCTTGTATCATTAAGACTGTAGAAAATGGAAACTTTCATTAGGACCTTAATACAGGGTTTTAAGCACGAAGTATAAAAGGAATAAATATAATTACTTGGAATGCATGCACTTGATATTGTCATCTGAGCTCAGAAAATCATGGTCAGGATGCCTGTGGAATGTCTATGTCTTTTTATTTTCCATCCTAATCATTTGAATGATGTCTAATTCACAGCAGCAATTACAGGTCATAACATGGACTATATTGCATTTACAGCATTCCCAATGACCTAGATGATTATAACTTGCACAAAAATTCTCTTATATTTAGAAGAGAGGCATATTATCAACCTCTCTGTAATTTCTGTGTCACTGTCTTCTGAATAGAAAAAAAATGGCAACTGATTTAATTGAGACACCTAAATTGAGCAATTAATTGCAGTCCACAAGATCAATGTTCACAGTGAAGAAGATTGCTGTGAAGACAGGAAATATTCTGCAAAATAGGTCAATGAAGTAGGAGGAGAATGTCAAAATAAGCCTACAGCCTGCTGTGTTGTTCTTCCCCCTGCTGCTATAACAGACTTAATTAACCAACAGCCACACACATCTTGGATGGCAAAAGAAGAAAATTTTTTCAAAATTCCGTATATTTCGGTGTACAAGTTGACCAGCAGATAAGTCGACCCCCCCTTTTTCAGCCTCATTTTAATAGTTTTATCATACATCAGGCGTACAAGTCACCCCATAAAAACTGTGTTGATTCAGCTGTTGGGGATTGGCTGAGGGTGGTTGTGATCATGGAGGCTCCAACAAAATGACAAAAATATGAAGCGAGTTTTAAGTTAAAAATAATAGAAATGGGCAAGAAAACTAACAACTGTACAGCTGCAAGAAAATTTGATGTATACGAAAAGCTGGTAAGAGATTGGAGAAAGAAAGAGACTCCTAAGAAAAATTTTAAAAAAGGCAATATTCAATAAGAGGAATCACTCATTGGGCAGAGTTGGAAAAAATCACATCGCAGCATGGGTACGTGAACAGAGGCAAGATTGCCACATGGTCACACAAAATAAGAGCGTTTGCACTAAAGTGGGCAAAGTTAGACCCAGAAGGCAATAAAGGTTTTGAAGCTACAGAAGGCTGGTGTGAATGTTTCAAGAACATGAAAAATCTGCCATTATGACAAAAAAACAAAGATTGCACACAAACTACCAAAAGATCTTGATCATAAATTTGTACGTTTTCACCAGTTTATTATATGTAACCAGCATAAACACCAGTTTGCATTGGCAAATATTGAAAACGGACAAAATCCCTATGAATTTTGACATGATAGGCAATAGAACAGTGGAATGTCAAG
Organism: Narcine bancroftii; assembly: GCF_036971445.1. Classification (NCBI taxonomy): domain Eukaryota; kingdom Metazoa; phylum Chordata; class Chondrichthyes; order Torpediniformes; family Narcinidae; genus Narcine; species Narcine bancroftii. The sequence continues at coordinate 79,987,654 of NC_091479.1, read as the reverse complement.
GTGTGAAAACTGTGCAAACCAGAGTACAGGGCATGAAAGGACAAGGTTTATGGTGGTGTTATCGTGCATGGCCAACGGGATGAAATTAAGACCCATGGTAATCTTCAAAAGCAAAATAAAACCTAAAATAAAATTCCCAGCAGATATTTTTGAACATTTTCATGAAAAAGACTGGATGGATGAAAATGGTGTAAAACTATGGATAGATAATGTGTGGCACAGGTTGCCAGGCGGTTTACACAAGGAATGAAGTTTGCTCGTCTGGGTTATGTTTCATAGCCACTGAACAGAGAAGCCTAAAAATAGATTAGCACTAAATAATACTTACATGGCAGTTATTCTGGGGGTTTGACGTCTCTATTGCAACCTCTCGATATCATTCAAAAACCATGTGCACGAAGAATGGAATACATGGATGATGAGTGCAGAAAAATTGTTTACAAAAGGTAGAGCAATGCCTGCTGCATCAAAGCATGGGATAATGTGAAAGTAGAGACTAATAAAATCATTTTAAAAGTGCTGTATCTCTTGAGCAATTGAAGGTACAGAAGATTTATTGTGGAACACTGACAACAAAGATGAAGCCACCTCTTCAGATACAGACTGGGACCTGTATGATGACTGCTTAAACGGTGAGAATATGGATGTGTTTGACGTGATCTTTGCCTCAATGAATAGTGATTTTGAAAGGACTCTAAATGTGTTTTTTTTCAATAAAATTTTCAATGAAAATTTGTTGTAGTTGTTTTTTTTTAGTTTTTTCCCAAGGGTCCACATACACCAAGACGGTTTTCTAGGGTCGACTTGTATGCCAAATAGGTATCCAGCATTTTTTTTTTTTTTTTTAAGTTGAATTTATGGTCTCAAAAGTATATCTGGCATGCAAGTCGACCCCCATTTTTTGAGAAATTTTTGATGGTTTCAAGACTCGACTTGTACACCAAAATATATGGTAAACTTAAAAAGTAAGCATAAAAAAAATGTTTTAACTAATGTTTCTTGAGTTGAAATTAATAGTTTGAACGATTCTGCATTAAAATGGTTAAAGAAAATAAAATGTACAATTTTATATAAACTTTTATTAAAAGAAAGGATATCTTCAGTTGATTATGGGGAATTGAGAAATATAAAAATGCTGAATTTAGAGTTTTGTTTTCTTTATTTTTCCTATTTCTATACATCTCCCTCAGTAAGTGTGAGATACAGCATTACCTAATTCTCCGGCATTCACAGAATATCCCGCCTAAGACATACTATTTATTTTTGAAAGGACAACCATATTTGCTTAATCTACTAGAAAATTGAAGGTTTAACTAACAGGGTTAATAAGGGGGAAAGCACTGGGTATGATATTGCTTGATCGGTTTGACCTATCTATAATAGCTACACTTGCTGCCTACTCAGCCCTATAATGTTCATTTCTGTCCCAGCAAGCAGTTTCTCCAGGTCACCACAGTAGATGTCTCAGCTGTCCTATTAAATTTGTTTAGGTCATGTGAATTTTGTCACTGATGTAGGCTCCATAATATCCAAATGCTTGGATTGGTAAATTGGGTTTTTATTTGAATGGTCTGATCAGGGTCCTAGTAGCTATTAACCATTCAAATGAAAACCTTTTCTTCTCATCATCTGAGGGAGGTGCAAATTATTTTGAAAGGAGCAAGGAAGACAGGTGAGTCTAATCTCATTTGAAGGGACTTGAATTTCATTTTCCAAGTGCCCTCTTCACATAGTTTACAGACATGTTTACAAATTGCAAATATGGCCCAAATCATAAATTCAGATTTTAACTGGATCCAAGATGTGTTTGCTCCTCAAACCTCCTCACTTTAATTTTTAATGAAGCCAAGAAGGGGTGGGCTGATCATTAGCTATGAGAAACAAAATGGAGATTTAAATATTATTTCAAAACTTATTTTTAAATGTATATTCATTTCCATTAGCAACTAGCAGCCAGATTTCCCAAAGAGAAAAACAGAGTAAACCACAATTTAAAAAGTAGCCACCCAAACCGTTCCACAATAGGTCCAACACTGGAATCTACCAGGCAATATAGAAAATTGCCCAGGCATGTTTTCACAAAAGGGAGGACATTTCACATTGAAAGGAAAGGTTGAGAGGAATAAAGGCTGAATGCAAGTCATTGAGACAAACCTGGGGAGACACCTTGATGAGCATGGAAAAACAAGGTCCAAGAGCCCTTGTCTATGCTGTAAAATTCTGTGACTCTAAAACAGATCAGGATAATTACCCCACAAAACGTCCGCACTCAATCAAAGTGGTTTGATGGTGCTTCTGAACAGCATTTACTTGCCAAGTTTAATATTCACTGGGATTACTTGGTGCCAAAACCCATTAATGCCTTGGTTCCAAAATGAAGCAAAGACCCGAATTCCAAAGATGACACTGGAATAATTGTCCTCGACTAATATTTCTCTGAGTGTGCTGTTAACGTTCACAATAGGAAACCACTCCATTTGGTTGGAGTCATATATTGCACAAAGCAAGACAGTTGTGGTTTCTGACAGTCAATCATCCTGAGCTCAGAGCATCAATACAGTGGTTGCTCAGGGCACTGATCATGTCCAACCATCTATGACTACCTCAATGACTCTCCTTCTCAAACCCGGGAGGTGGAACAGTTACTGTCAACTCCACAATATTCAATTCCACTCCTCAGAAAATAACTCATGCCTCTTCTGTACATTCAGACCTGGACAACATTAAATTTGGACTGATGAGCAACAGGTAATATTTCTGACATGATATTGCCAACAAGAGAGAAGTTATCATCTATTCATTATTTTCAAAGGCATTACCACCACTGAGGCACTCATCATCAACATCCTGAGGATCACTGTTGACATTGCAATTCAACTGATTATAAGAGCAAGTAGGCGAGCAGACATCCTGCAGGGAATGATTCACTTTTTGACAATCAAAAGGCACATCAGAAGTGTGATGAAATACTTTTTTTGTTTTGGGTGAGTGCACATCTAACAATATTCAAGCAGTTCAACACCATCAAAGACTAAAACAGCCCTCTGAATGGCACATTTGCTCCATATTTATTCCCTCCACAACAACAGGCTGCAATGTGCAATGCATTTGTCATTTATACAACACTGACACCACTATCCAAACCAGTGACCTCTACCACAGCAGGTTCCCTCCAAGTCACACAGTATCCTGATTTGAAAGGATACTACCATTTTTTCCATAATAACCTGACTAAATCCTAGAACTTATCAGAATTATTAGAGTAGCTTTATCAGAAGGATTACAGCTGTTCAAGTAAGTGGCTCATTATCATTTTTTTTCCAAGGCCTATTAAGAACAGGTAATTATTGTTGGCCTTGGCAGCAACACTCACATCCTGAAAGATTTTTTTTTTTAATTATCCATTTATTTACACTTGACCATCAACAGACCACATCCTCAAGTACCATACGATTCTCCCCATGCCCCTCAGTAACAACTGATAACTCATAACCATTTCTGGAAAACCTATTCTCCCGTGTTTTCTGAAATCATAATATTCATCTTCGTGAACACTCCATTTCTAGCAAACACAGCAACTCATCTGGGCAAAATCCAGGCTTTTTTTCTCCCAAAACTCGAGATCAGTTTACTCTCATATTCTACTTTCTCTCTTAATAGTCCTCTTATAACTATCCATTGTAACACCTTATCAGGTTTGGACAAAATAAGCACATGTACTGTTAGGTAAAAACATCATGAGCTGGGAATGTAGAAGGAATAACCCAGTGCTGGGCCGTAACAAGATGCAGTTGTGACCTTGTACTCTCAAGATAAGAGTGGGGATGACAAATTGATGTGCAGGAGGCTAGCAGAGAGGGATAGCAACGGTTTATTCATTGGACAATGTCATGGTATGATAATTTACTAAGTACGTATCCTGAGGTATAAAAAAAACACCACTTGCTGATAACGGCAGAATGCGCCTTCTCCAACTAACACTGTTAGTTGCAAGAGTTACAATCCGGCAATAAAGAACAAAGAACCTTGATTTCGACTCAGTCTGGTGTTTGACTCACTCATTCATGAACAAAGCAGACCTAATAGTACTTAAAACTGACAAACTGTGTGAGTGACCTGCTCAACTATAACAGAGTAAATGACTAGAGTAACATCTCCAACTGTTTCAATTTAGTACACAGTAAATAATTGTTAAAAACATTACTTTCACACATCATATCTCAAAGATACAAAATCAATTATATCATAAAACTTAATGACTTATCGGGTTTATACACAGGGACAAGAATATTATTCTCACCATCCAATGTACACAGTGCAAATAAGCCAGACTTGGACACATCATCACAAGAGCCTGCGGGAAAAAAATAGAAAATTATTCCTATTTATTCAATTCAAAGTTATATTCCCCTCCCTATCTTTGCCCTTCCACTACAAACAAGCTCAAAGATACAAGGTCTCTCTCGAAATGTTACTGAATTAAAATATTAGAGCATCTTCACTCAGCCCTTCTGAGAAAATCTATTGGTATACTTACAATGGCTTCTTAAAGAAAAAAAACTAAGGTGAGCAAAAAAACTCCATCTAACTCCATGACAAAGCAGAGCCCGACAAAAATATAAATACTGTAATGTGAACAAATCTAACAACAAGGATCACATCAGTCTGAATTACTGAGATGAAGATGCTTGCATTTGTGTGTATTGCTCTCACATGTTAAGCTCCAAGGTATCACTGATAACAGGAGTATGTTAAATGTCCTCTATCCATCTTCCCCAGCTGTACCAACTGCCCCCAAAAGTTTTAAATGTATTGGCCTTAAAGGAACTGCCTGCGATGAAAGGCTCTTGATCAGAGCAGTGGAAAATCTTCTAAAACAATCTAACATATTGATGTTCATTTTGCATTGAATTCATGTAAACTGGGAAGCAAATATGTGAAAAGTGAACAAATCCCACTCATCTGTTCTCCTCCCAACCCAGCTACAACCAAATTACATCGTCTAATTATCTGGATTATCAATCACTCCATTATCTTCCCAATTAACATGGTAATAATTACTAATTCAGCATAGTGTTTGAAATATGAAGTCAGATCAAGTGTGTGAGGTGTTCTTCATTCCTTTTGCAGCTGTTATAGGAATGTAAACACCATTAGGCCCAAATTACCTAACCACTAAAGAAAAATACTGTTGGCTTTTTAATCACATTTCAGTTGTCTTTAAAAAAAGTCAAAACTTGTATCAAACACTTTCCCAGAGTTAAATCTTTCACCCCCATACTTATCCAGCTTCATACATTTTTTCTAAATTTTTCTCTTTGCCTTCTCTCATACTCTCTGTACACTTCTTTAAGAACCTCTGTTCAGAATTTGGCAGTTAATTGTTGACAGTGCTTTCTTTTAAAAGGTATTAAACACAGTTCAAGTTTAGCTTCATAACACAAGGACTCCAAACATTAATTAAAAGGAGATATTTCTCCCAGTGCACCTGCCAACTTTCATTTTTAAAATACCACTAAAATAGATTGAGTGGTCTTACATCTCATTACTGATAGTGGACATGCCAAGTGCAACATTGACTAGTACACTTAATTGCTATATTGCTACTTGGCTGGCATCTTATAGTAAGGTTCTATTGTGAAAGTTAAAAGTTGAAAATCACAACACACAGTTTGAGAGGGTTCTACTTTATCAGACCCAAATATAAATAACTTTCTATATTAGAAATTTTTTAAAATTATTGTGCAGCTCATTGATAGTGGAAGATGCTATATAAACACATCTTTCTTCCAACAGGCTAAGAATTTTAAATGCCAATAACTATTCTAAACACGAAATAAATACAAAATTAAGGCAGTTGTACATATACTGTACACTAAAGATATAAAATTCATAGCTGCCATACCAAAAAAATAGATATCTAACATACAGTTGAAAAAAATACATGATGACAGTGTGCAACAAATAACATGAAGGTTTGTGGAAATTTTTAAGTCATTTTTCAATGTCATTCTGATAGCATCGCTTTTCTATGCTATAAACTCAAACAGCCTCAGGTTCAAAAGCCTTAAAGGAACTGCCTGCGATGTACAACTCTGATTATCCGAAATCGGATTCCCCGAAATCCTCATTTATCTGGATTTTTTTAACATCAGAAATCCTCATTTATCCAAAATATTTCAGAGCCGAACAGACCTCACAGGTTGATAAAGAATTCACCCGACATGAAATTAGAATGATTGCCCTCATTTCAGATAACTCCCTCCCACTCTTTCTTTCCACTTCTTTATCTTCTTCTATTGACTTTTCTCCAACTCCCCCTCTCAAACTGCATGCCGCTGCCTCCCAGGCGCAAGCGGTCGGAAGAGTCCTTTGTCCTGGTGTCATCAAGGCGAGCAACCTCCCAGGCAGGAGTGGGACCTTGGGCTCAGTGGCGTTCCCTCCCCTCCCCTCCTATCCTCAGCACACCAGACGCTGACTCCGAATCCTCCCCTTGGGCTATTTCCCCGGTGTGCCTAGGGGAGGATTTGGAGTCGGGACTCCAACATTGTGTCTCTGCCGTTGGAAATCAGGAACCTGCTGACTCACCAATGAGTGTTTCACCAGCTCGGGAAACTTCCCCAGAGATAAGTGGCAGCGAGGGGTTCGTCACAGGGATTTGCAGCGGCAGTTGGGTGGTCTCAGTGATCAGTGATGGTTGGATGGTTTCAGTAATTGGCAGCCGCATTGAGTTCGTCTTGGTGATCGGCAGTGCCAGCATTTTTTGGAGAGAATTATACATTATTTTAATGCTTAAAAAACCTTCCCATGCTGTTTGTTGTTGTTTAAATATTAATACGTGATTTGCTGTTGCATCGGGATTAAAGTGGTATGTGAGTGGAAAGAAAAAGTTTGAGATCCACTGATGTAGAATAACATCTGAGAGCAACATACAGATTGAAACAAAAGTAATGGTTCAACAGAAAATGCAGAGGCCTCTCACATAATTAATAATGATGCGAGAACCTTCTATTATATTATAGCCATTTCCAATGAATTAAAGATCCTCTGAAGTGGTTGCTTGAATGTCCATTTAAGTTTTGCTCAGCGAAAATAATGTACTGTATTTCTATACTCAGTTGGAGTGCACGAACACTGTCCCTTCCAAAAAGCATGCCTTGCTGGAGACTTTTGTTATGCTGTTACACTGTAAATACCCACAGTATCAAGTTTAATACCAAAATATTGTCAAACTTCATATCCAAGACCTTTGCAGTAGTTATCCACCCTTTTCACCCAAACACAATTTTATAGTATTTCTTTACTTACTGTAGACCACCTATAACAAACATACCAACCATCACATTTTTAAGAATTTTCATTTTTTGCTGTTGTGAACATGACTACATATTTGTTTTACATATTAGTGATAGTTTTCCCTGCCGAGGATCACTTGTAACAAATCCATGAACCACAAGCTGAGAAACAATGACATATTTTATGCAATGCAAGATGGTGATTTACCTGGCCAAGTGACCATTCATCATTAGTTAAGGTTTAATAACCCATAGAAATGCTATGTAAACCTCTGTTCATCGCCATATTTGTTAACTGGACAAACAAAAAACTAAATATCGAGCAGTGACTTCAATTTAATTTGATAGTAGGCAAGGATGTGGAATTATTCAGAGGCTTACCTCTGTTTATGCTGCCAATCAAATGAGTGGAAACATTCTTATTATGAATCCGTCCTGAAGTCTGGTGTAGAATTACATCCCGAATAAGGCCTTCACTGCAAGGGCAAATAGGGAAGAAATTTAACAAGAGAGAAAGAGGTTCTCTATAAATAGCAGGACTACCAAAAGGTGCACTCTCCCCGGCATTCACAGATTATAGCAGTATTTGCTGAACAAAACATTCAATTTTCTTTCCTTCAACAGCCTCCTATCAGGTTAATTTACTTTATGCAAATTATAAAGTGAAGTTAAAGATTGAGAGCTTTCGAGAAACAGCAGCACAGACAACATTCTCAAACTTGATCTGTGCAAACCCTTGAGCAGAGGACCAGTACCAAATCTAAGACATAGATAAGGCACACTTCCTGTCCCTCAACCACCGTCCTTGTCATTTAATGACATTTTCATCAGGTTTAACATCTCCCAAAGTCCTGGGATTCACCATAAATGCAACCAAAGCAATCCCACAAATGAAGTAGATACAAAACAAATAAAAGACAGGGTATTGGAAAAGAAGAAATTCACCTTCTAACATCCTAAAGTTTTTACACCATTTTCTAACCATAAGTTTGGATTGTTGGAATACTTGCATGGATCAATGAAGCCTCAGGATCTCTCAATATCACCTAGGACAAAGCATCCCACTTTTCGTTTTCTTTCTTTGGCTTGGCGGACGAAGATTTATGGAGGGGTATGTCCACGTCTGCTGCAGGCTCGTTGGTGACTGACAAGTCCGATGCGGGACAGGCAGGCACGGTTGCAAGGAAAAATTGGTTGGTTGGGGTTGGGTTTTTCCTCCTTTGTCTTTTGTCAGTGAGGTGGGCTCTGCGGTCTTCTTCAAAGGAGGTTGCTGCCCGCTGAACTGTGAGGCGCCAAAATGCACTGTTTGAGGCGATATCAGCCCACTGGCGGTGGTCAATGTGGCAGGCACCAAGAGATTTCTTTAGGCAGTCCTTGTACCTCTTCTTTGGTGCACCTCTGTCTCGGTGGCCAGTGGAGAGCTTGCCATAGAACACGATGTTGGGAAGGCGATGGCTCTCCATTCTGGAGACGTGACCCACCCAGCGCAGTTGGGTCTTCAGCAGCATGGATTCGATGCTTGCGGACTCTGCCAGCTCAAGTACTTCGATGTTGGTGATGAAGTCACTCCAATGAATGTTGAGGATGGAGCGGAGATGGAAGCGTTCTAGGAGCCGTAGGTGATGCCGGTAGAGGACCCATGATTCGGAGCTGAACAGGAGCGTGGGTATGACAACAGCTGTGTACACGCTGATCTTTGTGTGTTTCTTCAGGTGGTTGTTTTTCCAGACTCTTTTGTGTAGTCTTCCAAAGGCGCTATTTGCCTTGGCTAGTCTGTTGTCTATCTCGTTGTCGATCCTTGCATCAGATGAAATGGTGCAGCCAAGGTAGCTAAACTGGTTGACCATTTTGAGTTCTGTGTGCCCGATGGAGATGTGGAGGGGCTGGTAGTCATGGTGGGGAGCTGGCTGATGGAGGACCTCAGTTTTCTTCAGGCTGACTTCCAGGCCAAACATTTTGGCAGTTTCTGCAAAACAGGACGCTGTTTTTGTATTTGCGCTGGAGAGCTGGCAAATACAGAACTAGAGGGGTCCTGATTGACCCCAAACTGAACATCAATGAGTGAACAGATTATTCCTGAGTAAATTGTGCTCACTAACATTGTCAACAATATCCTCCATCAAGTTTGCTGATGGTAATTAGATAAACTGACTTTGTCCTGTTTTTCTGGAGATTGGGTGTAACCAGACAATTCCCTGTTCACATGGAGATGGTAGTGCTGTCCCTGTACTGAATTGGCTCAGCTTAATTGCTGGTTCTAGAGAAAATCATCAATGTTTTCAAGGAGTGGTCAGGTTTCATAGCCTATGTCGGGCTCCCAGTCATTTCTTCACATGGAGCTAAGTGAACCAACTTAAGATCAGTTTCTGCCAAGGATCTCAATTCCTGGGATGGTTTGACTATTGTGTGAGGAGGGATTGGATGAACTCGGCCTGTGTTCAGAGTTTAATGATGAAAAGGGATATTATTGTAACATACAAATTCTTAACTCTGGTACAGTGTGCAGCTTGCACATTTTCCCCGCAACTGCATGTTTCCTCTTTATGCTCCAGTGTCCTCCCATGTCACAAAGATATGTTGACAATAGGTAAAATAGCTACCATAAATAGAATAGGTGAATGGAGGGAGAATTGGTGGGAAGTTGATAGGCTCATGAGATAATCTGTTACAGGGCAATAAGTGAGGGAATCAGATTGCTCTGACAAACGGCACAGATGTGATAAGCCTATTGGTCCCTTTTAATGTTACTGTGAAATATAAGGATCTAGCTTGCCCTTAAAAATTCAATCCCTTTTATCCTCAAACTTTTCTGCAGTCCTCAAGAAGATACATATACAAAAGAGAGAAATGTAAACAAAGAAAGAAGTGCAAACAAACTGACTGTGTAATACAGAAAATAAATATTTAGTAATAAATAATATGCAAAATAAGAATCCTTAAATGAGTCTTTAATTGACCATGTTTTGAGGATCTGATGGCGAAAGGGTAGCAACTGTTCCTGAATCTGATAGTAAGAATCTTGTGGCACCTATACCTATTTTCTGATGGCAACAACAAGAACAGAGCATGTTCTGAATGATGTGGATCCTCGATGATTGCTGCTGATCTCCAGTGATAGTGTTTCATATATATTTTTTTGATGGTGGGAGAGTTTTGCCTGTGATGGGCTGGGCTGTATCCACATCCTTTTGTAGGGCTTTCCACTCATACCAGGCCATGATGCAGCTGGTCAGCACACTTTCCACTACACATCTGTAGAAATTTACCAAACCTCTGCAAACTCCTGAGAAAGAAGTGGTGCTGATGTGCTTCCTTCTCAATGCCATTCAGGTGTTGGGTCCAGGAAAAGTCCTCTAAGAATTTTCTCACCCTCTCTACCTCTGATTCCCCAATTATCACTGTATCATACACCTCTGGTCTTCCCCTTCTAAAGTCCACAATCAGCTCCTTGGTTTGGGTGACATTGAGTGCGAGGTTGTTGTTAGTGCATCATTCAGCCAAGTTTTCAATCTCCCTCTTGGGTGATCTTCCATTCCAGATCATCCGAGATGCCCTGGCCCCCTCTGCCCCTAGATGCAACAAGGATAGTATTCCCCACCACCAGCTTCCACATCCAACATATTATCTATCCTCCGCAATTTCCATCACCTACAACATGAACCCACCACCAAACACATTTTCCCCTCTCTGCCTTCCCCAGAGACCACTCCCTCCATCACTCCTTCCTTCCCACTAATCGCCCCTTTGGTACCTACCCTTGTGACAGCATAAAGTGCTACATTTGTGCCCTCACCACCATTCAGTTCTTCCAAGTGAATCCGCAAGGGTCATCTATCTACTGCATCCAGTGCTCCCATTGTGGTCTTCTCTACATCAGAGAGACTGGATGCAGACTGGAAGCTCATTTCGCTCTGTCCCAGTGGCCAACTATTTCAATTCCACACCCCACTCTCATACCAACATCTGACCATGGCCTCATGCACACCCAAATGAGGCCACCCATAAATTGGAGGAACAACACCTAATATTCCATCAGGGCACTCTCTAACCAGATGGCATTAACATTGACTTCTCTGGTCTCTGTTAGGCTACTCACCTGTCTCCCTCTCTTCCCCATCGCTCTTTCTCCTTTCCTCCAGCTCTCCAACTGCTTCCCTCCCTATTCATGAAGCTATTCCCTTCCCTTATCACTTCTCAGCTTTTTCTTGTGCCCTCATCCAATTATAAACTCTGGCCTGTGGGCCTGTACTCTTCCCCTCCACAATTTTATTCATAGCTTGATTAAGGGTTTGTCCTGAAACGTTGGTTATATCCTTATATCTTTGCTACGTAATGCTGCATGACTTGCTGAGTTTCTCCAGTATTTTTGCATAAACTACAAAGTGTCTGCAGACTTTTTTATCTAATGCTTGAATAAAATGGTGTGGGGAGGGCTTGCCTGCATTTTGCTCATACAGTATGTTTCCGATCATCCAAAATGTTTGGCACCGGACCTATCTCAGTTAAGCGGATCTTTCAGATATTCGGGAATTTCCTCTAAAGCAACCCAGTAGTATCAGAATACTTGTATTGCTGTCACCAAACCCCAACACCATCCCACGCAGTCGCTGATCCCCGACAATGCCATCGCCAATCCTGCCCAGGAGCACGAGGTCTCAGCTCAGTGGTAGGAGATTGCACAGGGATTGTCCTCCAGCAGAATTTCAGCGACCCTATTAAAAGGGTATTTGACAAATGGAGGGGCTCGGGCAAGCGGAGAGAGAGTGTGGCTTGGGTGGGTAAGTAAGGAGAGAGTGCAGCTCGGGTGGGCGAGCGGGGAGAGAGCAGCAGCGCTCGGGCAGGCGAACAAAGAGAGAGCAGGGAGAAAGTGCAGCTTGGGTGGGCAAACAGGGAGAGAACGCAGTATTCAGTTACAATACTGAAAATTCCACAATGCAATTTATCACAAAGTTGCAGTAACTCATGGCAAAAAATGTCTATTTATACATAAACAATCAGTGCTTTCCTTCAATGTGTACCCTGTGGACAAATGTCTCCTTTGTAAAACTGATACCCCGTAGCCCCACTTGAGCATGTAAATTTTTTTTCAATATGTGACATCATTTCTCACCAAAAAAACTTTTGGATTTTCGAAATTTCATTTGATTTGGTTTTCACTTAATCGGAAACATACTGATGAAGGGCTCAGGCCCAAAACATTGGTTATGTATCCTTTTATCTTTGCTACATAAAGAATGCTACATTGACTTTTTGAGTTTCTCCAGCATTTTTGTGAAAAGGTTTTGGTTTTTTTTGAGTCAGCTCTCAGTAAATTGGTTTCCACAATTACAAAATTACAAGGCTGAGTGAATTCAAATATAAATTGCCGAAAATAAAACACTTATGATGTCATGAAAGGTACAATTCAAATCAAAACTTTTCTCACGGTTGACAAACAGTAGGTGTCTGTTCAAATTTCAGAACAAATTTGTCATGAACTGAAATTGGGTGTTACCAAAGTTCAGATGCTCACACTATCTATTTCTCGTGAGCAGTAATAGTGTTGTTTTACTTTTTTTATAGTAATGTCGTACGATGGTTCTAATATGTATGTTTGCATTTTGATGCTACTGCAAAACATGGAATTTCATGACTTATTTAATGCTGATTCTGAACTGCCAAAGATAGGATATTAATGGAGCTCCCCTGCCATATAGTGGCAGGGAAACGTTATTGCAAATGTAGGCTTGGAGATTAGTGATGAGATGAGAATTTGACATATACACAATTCCAATGTACATGTGCACCAGAATTCTTTCTTACTGCAGTGTACCAGTAAGGTACATAAACTACAAAAATATAAATTTTCAATAAGAATGAAGGTAGGCAATCAAATGGAATTGACAGAGCTGATGGATCAAATAATGAAAAATGTCATCTACTTCTCTGTGTGGTTGGTGTAGCAGTTAGCGCAAAACCTTTACAGTGCCGACTGTCAGGACTGGACTGGAGTTCGAATCCCACACTTTATGTGAAGAGTTTGTTATGTTCTCACCGTATCTGCGAGGGTTTTCTCTGGGGGCTCCAGTTTCCTCCCTTCAAAAATATACTGGGTGTAGGTTAATAGGGTGTAATTTGGGCGGCATGGACTCGTAGGGCTGAATTGGCCTGTAACAGGGCTGTATGTCTAATTTAATTTTAGACATTGATTTCAAACTTTCCTCCCTGTGCACTTTTTACTGAAGATCTTAAAATCTACACCTTATTGTTTAGAGCTCAGAGGACCCATAAACCCAGCAGCAATAGATATTCACCAAGACAAATAGTTCCTTAAACAAAAGTTGCTTTTAATTATCTTTAAACATGAAAACAGAATCAAACTTTAACTTATCACTATTAACTTACTTTATAACTTACTTTACTTAACTTAACCCCCTTGTAATTCTAAGCGCACGTGTATGTAATGTATGTAAGTTCAGAAAAATTCTTTGGTTCAGAGTCCAATCTCACTTCTCATTCTTCCAAGTTCACTGGTTGCAGGCAATTCTTATACTGTGCACAGAATTTAACGTATAAAGTTCATCAGGCTCGAAAGGTAAATGGTTACCGCTCAGGAAGGTTCTTGTTGGTTTTCAGAGAGAGATGTGTTGTTCCAGGACATCCACAACTGATGTACTTCCATTAGTCACCTCAGTGTCTTGCTGGCAAAACTTGCCCCATCAGGATTCTCCAGTTGATAACCTCTTTCTTTCAGGACACCACAGAGTTCCATTCTGTTTCTCTTATTCCAAGTGAAATATTAGACAGCCAGTCTTTTCCTCTTGCATGAACCACAAGGACTTTGACCAGGCTGTCTTCCAAAAGCTTGCCAGCTTGTCCCAGCAACTTCTGCTGACTAAAACACTGTCAAGTGATCTCTCTCTCTCTCCCACACACACACACACACACACACACTCTGAGACTGAGGAAGCCTGTTTGACTCTCTCTGCTTACAAAACCACATGACCCTCTTACAACAGTCTCCTGCAGACAACAGCAGCTCCAGCCTGCTCTTTCATCTGTTGCCTTTGATAAACAATAATCCATTAGTGACATCTTTTGAGCACTCTTCAAAGCTCTTGCAAAAAGGTGTGAAAAGCCATTATGTCTCCAGTATTTCAAATAAGATCTGTTTTAAAGAGTTTGCATGTGACCTACTCTAACAAACCTTTTCCAATTTATCTCCTAAAATCATTTCTATATACTCTGTCATATTATGTCTTCCAGCTAGACTGTAATTTTTAAATTAACTTTGGAGTTAGGAGAGCTAATCATTGGGTATCACAAACTACTCTATCCTGTGTAGCCAACTTCAGATCCAACACAAACTATAAATTTGCTGATGGCACCATTTTTGGGCAAATAACAGAAAATCTTGAGTCAGAGTATCAGACGGATATTGAGAATCTGGTTGTGTGATGCCAAAACAACAATTTTGCTCTCATAGAAACATAGAAGATAGGAGCAGGAGTAGGTCATTCGACCCTTCGAGCCAGCTCCACCATTCAACGAGATCATGGCTGATCTTAAAGTTCAGTACCCCGTCCCCGCCTTCTCTCCGTAACCTTTAACACCTTTATACTGAAGAAATAGATCTAAATCCCTCTTAAATATATTTAATGAACCTGCCTCTACTGGCAGGTTCCACAGATTCACCACCCTCTGGGTAAAGAAATTCCTCCTCATCTCGGTCCTAAATGGTTTGCCTATTATCCTCAAACCATGGCCCCGGGTTCTGGATTTTCCCATCATTGGAAACATCCCATCTGCATCCATTCTGTCCAGTCCTGCCAGAATTTTATACGTCTCTATGAGATCCCCTCTCAATCTTCTAAACTCCAGCGAGTACAATCCCAATTTGCGCAATCTTTCCTCATAAGTCATTCCTGCCATTCCAGGTATCAGCCTGGTGAATCGCCTCTGCACTCCTTCCATTGCAAGAACATCTTTCCTTAGATAAGGTGACCAAAACTGCACATGATACTCCAGGTGGGGTCTCACCAAGGCCCTGTACAGCTGCAGTAAGGTATCCTTGTTCCTATACTCAAACCCTCTTGATATGAAGGCCAACATACCATTTGCCTTTATAACCGCCTGCTGTACTTTAGGATGGGGTGGCCAAGGGACCATGCATCAGTTTTCACTAACAGGATGGCAGTAGAGATAGTTAATTCCTTCAAATTCCTGGAAGACCTCTCCTGTAACCAGCACATCGAGGCAATCATTAAGAATGCACATCAATGCCTCAAATTCCGAAGACGTCTGAGGAAATTTGGCATTTTAGCAAATATTCTACTGAACTCCAGGGGTACTGTGATTTGGAAACTTGAGCGCAGCACCAACATCCCATCCACTGAAGACATCTATCTATGTGAGATGACACCCCGTCGTAATCTCTTCTGACTCCTATCTTCAGACAGAAGGTACAGAACCCTGATGTCCAGAACCTCTTCAAGAACTGTTATTTCCAACAACCATCAGGTATTTGAATCACCCAAACTACCCTAAATCTATCCAGAAACTACCCCAGGATCACCAAAAGAACTGCATACATTATTGAAATTACAAGCTTTTTCTTGCATTAACTCAACTGTAAATATTGATCAATCTAGCCTTTTATATTTATTTTCTCTTTTTCTGCCTTAGCATATTGTGGTAATTTAATGTATACCTTGTAGTTGGTGTACGTTATGAACCTATTTGGCTGTAGCAAATATAAATGTTGGTGGGTCTGTACTCGATACTATGTGCATGACAATAAACTATCATTCCTCATTTGACTTAAAGACAAGAAGTGGGGGAATATACATGCACGGACAGAGTGATGACTTATTTCCACTATGCAATTGCCCTTTTAAGGAGAGCACATTGAAAAGGGAAATATTACAACTTCCATGCAATTGCACATTTATTTGACCACATCAGTTTTATAATTCATGATGGGTTTCCCTTCAATGTCATTTTTCAACACTCTCAATCCTTGCAACTCACAAGAACAGGTGCTGGCTTTGAGGGATCTTACATGGAAAGCCTTCATAGAAGTACCAATGTCCAACAAAACCAACGTTTCGGGCATGAGCCCTTCATCAAGGTATGATCAAAATGTAGGCAGGCACCTGAACAAAATGCTGGAGGAATGTTCAAATGCCTTTCTACATTTTGCTTTTACTTTGTTGAAGGGATCAAGGCTAAAACATTGATTATGTATCTTTATCTTTGCTCTATAAAGTAGATTGTTTGACCTGCTGAGTTTTTACTTCAATCACTATGTCTGCAGACTTTCATACTTTACCCAGTGTTCAACTGATGACCCAGGATTATCTCACAAAGAGTTGCTTTTTCAAGTGAAACTATTGTGTATCTCATGCATGTCCTTGCAATATAGCATGGTTCATTTATCTTCCAAGACCACAAACTTCAAATAAAATAAACTATCTTCATGATATAATTTTTTTGTAATTATTTCCTAAGGGCAAGGCAAATTCTAGAAGCAATGATCATATTATCAGTTTGGACTGTGGTCATTCTCAATGATTTGTTCGTAAAGAAGAACAAAAAAAAGTTGCTGAAAAAAAAATTTAAAAGCTCCTGGATAACTTACTTAACTAAACAAAAAAGCCTTAAAATTTAGAATGAACCAAGGGAAATGAATTCAACACCAGGAAATTACTGCCTTTAGCTATAACTGAACATATATCGTGTACAGCACAATAAAGGTCATTCAGCCCACAATGTTGTGCTGGCTCATATAAACCTAATCTACAATCTAACCCTTCCTTCCCTCGCAGTTCTCATCACCCTCGATTTCACATTCATGCCAAAAACCATTGAAATATAAAGAAGTGAGGCCCTATTATTCTTCACATGGTACATTGGTTCACCAATGTGAGAGATCCCATTCGCACATGTGCAGCCATGACTTGTGTTGACTTATGAGGAGCAACACGCGATTTTTGATGCGGGAGCAAAAAAGCACTGGGGAGTCATAGTAGAGCGACCCAAAAAAAGCACAAAAATATTGGGCCTGTGGGAGCAGAGCTCTGAGGGAGATCGCAGGACAGCGATCCACAAAAATGGAATCAAACCCCCAAACGAGCCCTCCGGAGAAGGAGGTGAGCGGTAAAAATTCCGGACTGCCGGTGGGAGGTTCCTGGGTTCCGATGAGGGGAGGCCCCGATGTAGCCCTCCAGAGGTGGAGGTCTACCAGAAAAGGTCCGGGACAACCAGTGAGAAGTTTATCGGGTCCCGATGAGGGGCTGGGGCAGAGGCAGGGCAGCAAGAGCCTGAGGAGGAAGGCCTCCAAAAAGAGCTCCTGCAGCGCTTCGATAGCGCCAAAAGTCCAGCGGGCTTGCCGTGATGCAGTGTCCCAGCTGAGGAGCAGCAAGTCCGAACTATCTCCATTGGGGGTGGAATCAGGCGGCAGTGGCCTACCTTTGTTGAAGGTGGGGCCCAAGGCTGGCTGCACTGACCTAGCTTTGTGGAGGTTTGGGTCTCAAAAAGCAAGCAGTGATACTGTTATGCCGCTACATGAGGTGAGCTGCATGAGATGATTGAACCTCAGTATATCAAGTGGCAGTGAAGGGGAGTATCTCGCACAAGAGCAGGTAGGACCTGAGTCAAACCTAACACATCGCGTAGCAAAGCTGCCCACTAGACGGGTGAGAATAACCACCAGAAAAAGGCCGAAAAGGTCTGCACAACGGGCACCCATTCGATTGGGGTCCAAGCATAAGGCCTGCAAAAGAGTAGAGCCTCAACCAGCGATGAAATTGTAAGTCGCCTGGACAAATGGGAGGAACTGGTGACGGCCATGGTGAGTAAGTTTCCTATACCATCAGAGCAGGGGGAGGAAATTTATGATTATGTATGGGAAGATGCTGAAGGGCTGGTAATGGAGGCCAAGTCACCCAAATCCCCATACACTGCTCAGGCCAGCCAGGAGAATATACCGACTATTGTCACGAAGTTTACAGTACCGAGGAGTATCAGCCAGCCACTAGAGGATGATATTGCGGGGTCAATAACTTATATGGTATCGAATGCTTTTCATGAGACAGTTCTAGAAGAATCCATCAAGAAGTACCCCTGTCCTGTTAACTGCCCTCTGTAGGACATGTCTAAGGTAAATCCCATAATATTGGACAATTTGAAGGTTCCCACAAGCGCAAAAGAATGAAATGCAAAGACTACAGGTGTCACTGGTTAAAGCTATCACTGCATCCGTGCAAACGCTCTCACGTGATTTATCGGAGACCCAACAAGACGCTCTGGGGTTGATATCCCATGCAAACTAAGAACTGAATCCTTTCAGGAAGGAGCTGATTAAGCCCAAGGTGTAAGATATGCTCATTTGTGCAGACCATTTAACCCTGTAACGAAATTTCTATTTGGTGACGATCTCAGCAAATAGGTGAAAGATTTGAATGAGCAGCAGTAGGCAGCGGTTGGCATGGTCAAAAGAACCTGTTATGTTTCACGCCTATTGCAGGTATGCGGTGGAATTTAAACGGGTTAACTGAGGCGGTTTCCTGCTCCAAGTGGCAACAGCCAGCATGTCTTTTTTTTTTAAGGCAAAGCCCTCCGTGGAGACAGCAGCAACAGCATTTTCCCGCTCAAAGTACTCGAGGAGGTGGGCCCAGAGTGCATCAGCCTGCAGACTAGACGGGTCGAGGAAGTGAACGCTATACAATTACAGTCGAGTAAACTTGATAATTATAAGGCTTTAATGGTTGGCAGTCGATTGACATTATTCTATGATAGTGTATTACCACTGATGCTTCTATTCAGCAGACAGTGAAGGGGTATAAAATTGAATTTGATTCACAAAAATCCCCTCTGATAAGGAGAAAGGGTCTATATACATATAAAAGCAGATGGAGGCTGTACATGCTGAGATCATGGCATTAAAAAAGAAAAACGTTACTGAACATTGTAGCCATGAAAAACATGAGTTTGTATCAAACATCCTCACGTGACCCAAAGGAAGTGGCAGCACTAGAGTGATACTTGATCTATCAGATCTTAACGAATGTGTCTTGTATAGGCATTTTAAAATAGATAACATATTCTGTGATGCCTATGTTACGTAAGGACTATTATATGGTCTAGATAGATTTGCAAGATGCATACTATTCGTTCGTGATCAGCCTACAGTACAGGAAGTTCTTGAAATTTTACTTGAAAGGAGAGCTTTGCCGAATGGGCTGAGCTCGACGCCCAGGGCACTTACCAAGTGTTTGCTAGGTGTTTGCTAGGTTCTGGAAAGAGGGGCACATAGTAATGGGTTACCTAGATGATACTCTTATTGTGGGCAGATCGCTTGAGGAAACAAAAAGGGCAGTAGCAGTCACCTCGAGATTATTAGCCATATGGGGTTTCTTATACATCCCGAGAAATCAATGTTGTTGGTGCTTACTAAGAGGTTAAAATTCCTCGGCTTCATTATTGATACAGAAGACACACAAGTTACTCTGCCAGAGGATAAAATGGCAGAGATTAGGACAGCCTGCAGAGGGCTCATGACGGAGTATTGTCCCTCCATAAGAAAGGTGGCCAGGTTGATTGGGAAACTGGCAGGATCTTTCCTGGCGGTACAATATGGTCTGCTAAATTATAGGTTCCTGGAAAGGGACAAAATATCAGCTCTTAAGGCAGCTAGAGGACATATCGACAGGCCCATGAGGCTAACAAGTGAGGCCAGATCCAACTTGGCATGGTGGATCCACTATATCTCGCAGACTTACGCTCAGAAAGGTGGACCTGGAGATCAGGTCAGATGCCAGTGGCGAAGGCTGGGAAGCCACAAATCTACTGGAGCCAGATGGACAGACGTAGACCTCAGGGAGGCCTCTAAATCAGGCATTAATTATTTGGAAATGCTAGTGGGGTTTCTAGCACTAAAGTCTTTCCGTGCAAGGGAAGATGACATTCATGTACTGCTGAGGTTGGATAACACTTCAGCAATGGCCTACCTCAATAATACCTCATATCTCTTTCCTGTAACAAGTTAGCCATTGAGACTTGGCACTGGTGCATTCAAAGGAACATTTGGGTTACTGCCACCTACCTACTGGATCAGATCAACATACAGACAGACCTGATGTCAAGAAAATTCAATTATAGCACTGAGTGGACTCTGGGTAAGAAATATTTTAAACTGCGAGTAGACATCTTTGGCATGCCAGAGATAAATTTGTTTACTTAATGCCCAGGTTCCGAGGTTCGTGTCCTGGCTGCCGGATCCCCAAACGGAGGCCATTGACGCCTTTACCCTAGACTGGTCAATATATTACTTTTATGCATTTCCCCGTTCACCTTGGTGGCAAAGTGCCTGAATAAGATACAGGAAGATGGTGCCTCGGGGTTGCTGGTAATGTCCAATTGGCCTTCCCAATGTTGATTTCTTGTACCCCTTAGGCTTATGGTGGGAAGTCCGTTGATATTCACAAAAAGCAAAGGTGTGCCTAGAACTCTGGATATCCTGCAGACATCTTGGAGAAAAGTCTACTCAGAAACAGTGTGATTCCTATATGGGGAAATGGAAAAAGTATTGTGCCCTAATCAGACTGAATGAACAGTCAGCCTCTATCAGAGGCGTACTGAGATTTCTAACCTTTATGTTCTATGTGCAGGGAGCCAGCTACAACACAGTGAATACAGCAAAGAGTGCACTGGCTGCTTTCTTGATGTTCCAGGACTCTGAGCATGAGATGATGAACCACCCCCTGATCAAAAGATTTATGAAAGGAGTGTTCCACTTGCGTCCACCGGAACCCCGATATAAGGAAATTTGGGAGGTAAAGATAGTTTTGGACTATTTAAGGCTACTGTCACCAGCTTCCAGTTTGGACTTACGTAGCCTATCCGATAAGCTGATAATGCTAATGGCCTTGAAATCGGCCCAAAGGATACAAATTTTGTCTTCCATTCATATAGACTATATCCATTGGGAGGAGGACTGTGTAAGCATTCAAGTTACAGACATTTTGAAACATAACAGGGAAAGGAAAATTGGGACAAAATTTTCATTGTATGCATATGGAGAAGACGAAAGATTATGTGTGTTGATTGTTTAAAAAGATACATTGTATGTACAAAACATATTAGACTAAATGAGAAATACCTCTTTATATGTTTTAAAAAAAACGCAGCAGTGGGCTACCCCCCCAGTCATTGGCCAGATGGATGCAGGAGGCTATGAGAGTGGCTGGAGTGAATGTTTCTTAGTTTGGGTCCCATTCAACTAGAGCGGCGGCGACTTTGGCAGCCAATAGGGCCAAGGTCCCTATATGGGATATCCTTCGCCAGGCAGGATTGGGTAATAGGTTCTACAACAAACCTTTAAATTCAAAAGGGCAGAGTTTCACGGCTTCCATCCTACACGAAGCAGATTCAATAAGGCCATGGAAGGGGGACCCATTGAATTGATTATGGTCTGTCAGACCACCTGAAGGGGATAAGCCATGGAGCTACAAACTCTCACGTTGGCAAACCAACGTACATTGCGAAGAATAATGGAACATTAAACAAGCACTTACCAAAAGGACAACTCAGGAGGTGAAGGGGAGATTGGGGATAAATAAGATAGAAATAGGAGAATAAGGAAAATGTTGGATGTTGTAGGAATGTTGTCTTATAAAGAGTTGAAAATAAGAAAACAGAAATGGAAAAGGAGGAAAGGTAATGATGGAAAAACGGAAAGAGAAGATAAACAAAATATAAAAGGGCTACACTGAACTATATGTCTTTAAATATTAATGGAATACATAACCAAATTAAAAAGGAAGAAACTACTAAATTTAAATGAATAAATGTAATCCATTAGAAAAAATAACATATAGGTTAAGAAATAATATTGAAATATTCGAACAAGTATAGGAGCCTTACATTAAATACAATAGCGAAAACCTACCGGGGACAAACATTACCTAAGTTGATGGAAGGAGAAGGAAAGAAAAGAATGGACTCAGTAGAATTTCTGGTGTAATTTTGTTGAATGACAACATTGTCTGACTGGCTTAATGCAACCTAGATTGTATACCTAAAATGGATGAGAGGGGGGGGTGGGGGGTGGTTTGGGAGGAAAGGGGGGGGGGGGGAGAAAAAGTCACTGTATATGTGTGAAAAAAAAATAGTGTATATCATGGCTAATGTGATTTATGGTGTGAAAAATAAAAAATTTAAAAAAAAAACAAAAAAAAACAAGCACTTACCTGTGCGAAGTTTGATGATTATTATTCAAGCAACGGGAGTTGGTGAGTCAACGTGCCCACCTCTTCCTCCCCTCCTTTATGCTTTTTTATGGATAAAGATGTTTTGGTTGCAAAAAATATGTTCAGTCACTGGTTTGTGTTATGATTGGCATATTTAGTTTAGCTCATTTAAGTTCAGTGGTTTCTCCCCTCTGGACTGTAAAGGAATGGCTGCACATGCACGGATGGGATCTCTCACGTTAACTCACCAACTCCCATTGCTTGAATAATAATCATCAAACTTTGCACAGTTAAGTGCTCATTTAATGTTCCATTTAACTTGCATAAACTTTGTAAATTAAATGTAGCTATCTTATATGGTACCATTATCTTGATGGAAATGACCAGAGAGTGTACCTTGCACAATGCCACATCAGACCGAATGTCATTGGAAAAAAAAGGTTATATTTTTTCTTCTAGAAGAGTGAAAGGATACAACTTGAAATTACAAAACTTGAATTTGTTCTTCTGGCAATCAGCCTTTCTTTATAACTTTACCTGTTAGATGCTCCAGAGGGATTTCTTTTTGGTGTTTTTTCTTGATCCAATTTCCACGTACAGAGTAAAACTGCATATGCGCACCCTGGTTGTGAGACCATTAATTCTGGGGACCCATCAGATCCTGGATTCACTGTAAGGCTGTCTACCTGTCACAATAGAATGCAAATCATTACTACAATATAAAACAATATATCCCAGAATTATTTTCCAATTTCCCCACTGGTTCCCATTGCCAGGAAAAATAATAAATGAGGAAGTTTTCAAGACCACCCAAGAATGAGCCATAACATTTTGGAATGGCATGCCATTTTTTTTTCATTCTACCTCCCTCTTCGCCTTTATCTCCACCTCCACTATAATACCATGTGTGCATAACTTCTGTGCTGTCTTCTACATCACTGTTGTCTTCTGCTCACACAATTTGTAAATATGCTTTCAATTGGCTAGGCCCCATTCTTTGATTTCCTTCCCCAATGCGCTCCCAAAATATGTGGCCTACCTCTGTGCTAGTTAGCCAACCAATTTCTTAAAATTAAACCACACTTGATAGAGTTTTAGATGGCCTAGAATTGTACAAGATATTTCACTGCATGTATTTTTTAACTTCCTTAAAACAGCTCTGAATATGTTTAGCATCTTTTGTTTTAAATAGAGCTCAATCAAGAACCTTAAAATCATTTTCAGCATCTCATGATGTTATAAATCCATACCTGCCCTTCCAGAAGCCATTTTTTTAGCAGTACTAACTGTCCGGAACTATCAACTAAGGAGTCTTCCCAACGAAATGCTCTCACGACACGGTCAGTGTAGCCTACCACCATTTCACACTTTCCATCTCCATCTGCATGAAGAAACAATTCATTTATTTTAGTTTTAAGAATCTTTTCTCTTTATTTATGTATTTTAAATCAAATTTTGCTTCTGGAGGTTTGCTTTCATTAAATTAGCTAAGAAAACAGAAACCACTCTCTATTTTTGGATACAATTCTGTATCCAAAGGTTTCCAAAGACATACTGAACCTCCACAAACTGCTGATGAAGTACAGATGGTGATGTGCTTTCTTCATGATGACATTAGTATGATGGATCCAGGAAAGGTCCTCCAAGACAGCGATTCCCAGGAATTTAAATTTGCTCAGTCTCTTCACCTCTGATTTTCTCCCAGTGATCACTGGATTGTACACCTCTGGTTTTCCTTTCCTAAAGTCTACAATCAGCCCTTGGTCTTTGTGACAATCAATAAGAGGTTATTATTATACCATTCAGTCAAGTCTTCAATCTCCCTTCATATGCTGACTCAATATTACTTTTATACAGCCCGTAACAGTGGTATTGACAGCAAATGTGTAAATGGTGTTACTGTAGAACTGAGCCATACAGTCATAGGTGTAAAGTGAATAGAGCAGGGGGCTGATGGAGATTGTTGAGGAGGTGTTCTTGCCAATCTACACTGATTGGCGTCTGGAGGCAAAGACACATAGGATTTTCATTACACAATGGGGTATTGAAACCCAGGTCTTGGAGTTTACTGATCAGTTTAGAGGGGATGATGATGTTGACGATGTCTGCAGATTTTCATGTTTTACTTTTAATCACTTAGACAGGTTACCACATGCTTCCTATGACTGAGGCCTGTTTAAACAGGTTGGTACCTCATCCTGTCGGAGTGAGATATTCAAGATATCCATGAATACATTGGCCAGTTTGTCACCATACATTTTCAATACTCAGCCAGGAATTCCATGGGGAACAGATGCTTTCAATGAATTCACTTTCCTGAAGGCAGCCCACACATCGTCTTTGGATACTGACAGTAGATGATCATCAGGGACATGGGGATGTGCAGTGGTTCTTCCTTGTTCTGGTGATCAACACAGGTGTAGAAGGCATTGAACCATCTGGGGGTAAATCTTTGCTGTCTCCTATTGCACTGGATTTGGTTTTATATCAGGTTATGTCATTTAGGACCCGTCACAGCTGTCGGGTATCATTAGTTCCTTCCATTCTCGTCCGGAATCTCAACTTTACCCAGATTATGGCTTTCCTCAGGACATAACTGTTCCTTTTGCAGTGTTCAGGATCTGTCTCTCAATAGGTTCTAGATTTAATTGGTCATCTGGTTGGGGAAAACCCTGAACCATTTGATGGGGACACACTTGTCCACAGCTGATTTGATAAATTCTGTAAAAGGCCCTGGTGTAGTCATTCAAATCCTGCTCAATCCACTGACTCATGGCAATCCTGTAACCATTCTTCAGCCTTCCACAACTACCTTCTGGCTGTCTTGATCTCTAGATCAACTTTTTTTTTCATTTCAATTTTTTTTAGTTTTCAATAGTGATAAACAAGTAAAAGCCATTAAAGAAAATAAGCTCATAAAAAGGAATATACAGGTGTAATAATTATATGCATTAAAAAACTATTATATATAAACAAAGTCAGGAACAGCTCTTTTTAGGCTTTGTCTGAATGCAGGTAGAAGGAGCCATGGCAGAAAATCTGAAGAATATATGATCAAAAGGAACTAAATACAAAACCAAAATATGAAGGAAACCCAGTAATGGTTAAGTCACGATTTTGTCTTGGAGATATTTTTGAGACCCCACAGGATTTTTAAAACTATGCCAGATATGAAACTTTTAAATAGATTTTATGTTATAATTATTCTCAGCTATTCACTGCTCCTTTTTGTCAAGCAGTTTACATCAAATTTTAATTAATTCATCTTACTGACTTTAGTTCATCACAATAATAATTTCCTTCAACTCACCAATATCATTAATGAGCATCACTTTGGTGTTGGCAGGGATATGCTGTGCATGAAATGCTTTTTGTTCATCATTAAATAGACAGTCATGGTGACTAGCAGTGTCCGACTTCGCTGATATGTTGCTGAGATCAAAAATATGGAACCAACCCTCAGCACCCACAGCTACAACAAAATTCTGTAAAAAGTGAAAAATAATTATATTCAAGTTTAATAATTAATTATCCTTACAAATATGCTACAACTGTTTAGAAGTTAACAATAAAGTAACTATAGTAAAGATGGACCCTCGAAAATTGAAATAGAAGATAGGACAATGATCATTGGGTCATCTGGTTACCCTTTCTGACCTCAGCTTCTTTACTGATACTACCTCTAACTACCTCTTCTATTGGCCCTAGCTTATCTTTTCACAATTCTAACACTTAATCCAAGCTGTCTTGCCCAATACAAATCAGGTCTGATTAGTAAAATATAATAGGAAATATAAATATAGCCTCTTTGCCACATCTCTGAATACCAGAAAACTTCACCTCATTTAATTCCAATACTGAAGGTATGGAGGACGTCTGTTCCTCAACAGACAATATACAGCTGTGACTATTATGCAGTATTCGAATTCTCTTTACCACAGTAATGTATTCATTAGTTATTTCTAGCTTGTAATACTAATTTCATTTTCCAATATTATTGTTGATTTTATGTTTATTCCATCAAATTATCAACTGCACAAGGAGATCTAGTGAAAACTTTACATTTCCAGGTGTAAAAAGAAATTGTGCAATATCAAGTTGAAGCCGAGGCATGTCAAATGGTGGATTTTCCAATCTTGAGAATAGTTCATCTAAAATACAGGTTACAACTTGAAATTAGATTCAATCTAAAAATATGTTTAAAACTAAGGTAGATATATTCTTGATAGGCAAGTGGATAAAGAATACCCCAGCAAGATGGGAATATGGACTTGACATTAAGATAAGATTAGCCTGAACTCATGAAATGGTGGAGCAAGCTTGAGGGACTGAGTAGCCTGCTCCTGATTCATTTATCCATAAATCAATAAAATGCAGATCTGTAAGCACCATGATTGTTAAATTATTTTGAAATTAAATATTTTGTTCAATTTTCTTGTAATCATTTGTCATTGATTGATAGTAATTAATAAAGGTACAATTACTAGGTTGATTAGTTTCCTGAATTTAAAAAGTGTAAATTTTGTTAAAAAAGTCAGCACTTTAACTCTGGTTGTTTGCAGTCAATATTTTTGTTATATGAAAATTGCAATCAAAAGAAATAAATGTTCTGTTGAAATACATTTTCTGATTACTTCTCCACAGGTGGTGCCAATACATGGTTTACTTCCATTTATTTCAAAACTTCATGACAATGTTACAGAAAAACTAATCCCCAACCGGATTCATATCTGAAACTACTATGGATCACAAATCCACACCTTTCGCAAATTAAACTATTATCGTTCAATTAAGAAGTTCAAGGCAAGGAACATACCTTCCCTTTGTTGCAAATGTCCCCTACACCAACACAAGTTACCTGGAAACAAACAAAGGTTAATGGAGTATAAAATGCACTGAACTATCCACATCAATCCAGATTTATATTTAGCATATATCAATGTTATTAAATTCAATCTGTCAGATGTAAAATGTTTGAAATTACATTCTTAATCAAATAAAAAAATATTTTATCCTTTCCTGAACATTTTTTAAATGCTTACCTAATCTGATAAATACCAAAGGTAAACAGAGGAAATAATTATACAATTTTTAAATTGCCATCTGAAAAATGTTTGGATATTTTGAATTGCACCCTCAATATGAAAGCATTGTTAATTGAGCATAAAACAAAAAAAATCTATACCTACAATATTAAAGAGAGAAAATATTCTAGAGATGAATTACAGATGATACTGTGGTTAAAAAAAATTATTTCATCTCAAAATTAAAGCAGAATTCTCTATTGCATTTGAAACACTTTGACAAAGTAATGCTTATATTCTAAATTTTTTATTTCAATTTGGTGGAAGAGAAAAACAAAATAAAAACTGCACATCACAAAAATTTGCCACTGACACAAAAAAATCTGAGCTAATTAATTCAGTGTGTGATCCTGCACGCTAATACTACCATTAATAAGTTACAGACTTTTTGGTGCAAGTATTTAGAGCATGCTAACCCTGTTTTTCTTGAAATGATCTAACCCAAATGTTATGACTACTCCTGTAACTCCAAGATTTGTGTCCACAAGGTTTTCAATCATGTTGGTCTGGGTTACAACTTGCATTGTATACTATCTGCTCTATTAAAGCCCTCATAATATTAAGCATTCTCTTCAACCTCTCCTTAACCATCTCTGCCTCAATGAGAATAATTCTCACTCTCACCTCCTTCATTCCATATACAGGTATCCCACACTATCCGAAAGTAGAGCATTCCAATGAAACCTTTCATAAGCCGAAATGGTATAAAACAAAGAAGCAATTACAATTAATTTATAAGAGAAAAATTTTTGAGCGTTTCCAGTCCCACTGCCCCACGGTCTCCCAACAGCCTGCTATCAGTCCCCACATTGATCCCACTGCCCTGCACTCTCCCAACAGCTCTCCATCAGTCCCCATATTGATCCCTCTGCCCCGCGCTCTTCCGACAATCCGCTATCAGTCCCTATACTGATCCTACTTCCCCGCACTCTCCCGATAGCCACTGAATGCTAATCTTGCTTTTCGTCTTTTCTCATAAATGCGAAAATCCTCTTCGGATTTCTTTTGGTTAGTGATAAAACATTAATGTAGATCTTGCGTAAAAGTGGTGACATAAAGCAAAATTTCAAAAAGCGGGGTACGCCTGTACTATACTAGCAAATCTCTTCTGAAAATTGGATGTGTTGGGAGAGGGGACAGTGTTCGAGACTCAGGAAAGTAATTGGATAAACTCTCATTCTGATTTCAAAGGTTTAATTTTCTTGCTTTGTTTCAGCACCTGAATGAGTACAAGGGAACAAAAAGGTTAAAATGTGTCAACTTGCTTTAGTAACAAAGGAAAATGTGAGTTAAATTTTAATACACACCATTCCAATGCAAGACCGGGTAATCCACGGCTTGCAGTCATCATTCTTATATACGTATAGTCTCCCATTGGTATCCCCAACCACAAGTTCATTCAACTGAAACAGAATCAAAAGGAAAACAGAAGGCATCAATCTAAGTTATGGTGGAAATGGATATTACTCAAAAGTTTTGACATCAGTTTTAAATCGGTGTTCTTGTGTAATTGGTGATGCTGGTCAGTTTTTCTGGACAGAAAATGTAAAATTAGTCCTGCAGCACTGGACCCAATCTTCTGAATCCGTCCATCTGTTGCTTTCCAAAACAATAATGCATGTCCAATTAACATCTACTTGTGAAGTCCTTCAGCATAGCAGTTTCCATTGTCCTTACAAAGGCACTGGGAGCCTGGACTGTCTAGCTTGAATAGAGCTCTGGCATTATAAATGAGGTCTGTGTTTGTGTTTGTTTGTGACCTACACTAAAAAAAACCCAATTTATCTCCTTTAAAACATATCTATATACAACATAAAATATAACATAATCCGTTACATTATTAAATTGCATAAAATCAAATACACATTAAGAGGGTCCACCAGAAAATTTGTCCATAAATGGCAACCTTTTATGTGTTATTTCTCTGAAATATGAGTGCTTTTGGAGTAAATTACTAACTGTGAGATGGTTGTACCAGTACAAGAGAGGTAATATACTGTCAACAAAGGTGCCAAGGTAGTCAGGGAGTAGGGTGTCTGGGTGTGTATCTGTGGGTGAATGTTAACATTTGTATATGTATGTTGGTTTTTTTGGGTTTAAAATTTAAAAAAAAATAGGAGCTTATTGCTCATCTGTATAATGTGTACGAAGTTGGTTTTGATGCTCAATAAATATATTTTGGAAAAAAAAATAAATGAATGGTAAGGAAAAACCCTGTGGGAAGTATGTCTGACACAAATTTAGAAGGTTGCAACATGTACAACTGTATTGGTGAGGAAGGAGGAAAACTGACTGTCACTGGCAGAGTTTCTTTAAATGCAGTAACTGCAACAAATTCTTTTAAGTTAAAGGAGTCCTTGGGTATCACTGGCAGAGTGAAAAATACTTCAAGTGGAAAGGAATAACACGGTTATGAGAAAGAACAAGTTAGATAGTTATTGGAGAGCATTTTTAAAGTCAGAACAAATACTAGTAAGCAGCAGTTTGTACTCAGAACTACATTTCTGATCAATTGAAATAAAAGTTTTAACTGTAGTTATAGCTCCTATATATAAAAGTCCCCATTTATAATACAACACTTGGTCTAAATATTATTTTATTATTAAATAAAATCATTGTCCCAACATATGATACAGTTCAATTAATAGAGTTCTGCCGAAAAACTGCACTGTAGTATTAATGTTGTATATCCAGTCCCATTATTAGTATACTTCTTCTTCTTCTTTGGCTTGGATTCGCGGACGAAGATTTATGGAGGGGTAAAGTCCATATCAGCTGCAGGCTCGTTTGTGGCTGACAAGTCCGATGCGGGACAGACAGACACGGTTGCAGGGGAAAATTGGTGGATTGGGGTTGGGTGTTGGGTTTTTCCTCCTTTATCTTTTGACAGTGAGGTGGGCTCTGCGGTCTTCTTCAAAGGAGGTTTCTGCCCGACGAACTGTGAGGCGCCAAGATGCACGGTTTGAGGCGAGATCAGCCCACTGGCGGTGGTCAATGGGGCAGGCACCAAGAGCTTTCTTTAGGCAGTCCTTGTACCTCTTCTTTGGTGCACCTCTGTCTTGGTGGCCAGTGGAGAGCTCGCCATATAACACGATCTTGGGAAGGCGATGGTCCTCCATTCTGGAGACGTGACCTACCCAGCGCAATTGGATCTTCAGCAGCGTGGTTTCGATGCTGTCGGCCTCTGCCATCTCGAGTACTTCGATGTTAGGGATGAAGTCGCTCCAATGAATGTTGAGGATGGAGCGGAGACAACGCTGGTGGAAGCGTTCTAGGAGCCGTAGATGATGCCGGTAAAGGTCCCATGATTCGTATACTACTCATTAATAAAGTCACTGCAACAGCTACTGGTGAATTTTAAAAATGTGCCTGTTTCTAATAAGGTTCCTTTAAATAAAATTTGGTCCGATCATGATAGAGTTCCTGTAAATACTAAGGGATCAAGGTTAAACACTGGAGCAGTTCCTACAAATTTCAACTGGTCCAGACCTGGCGCAAGTCTATTTTTCATATATTATTAATGGGCCTTGCCTATCTAGGTACTGTTCCTGTAAATACTAACATACCTAGTCTGACTCTGGTATGGTTCTGTATATATGTTCAGGGATTGGCAATGTTGCTGTGAGTATTAATGGGTCCTGGCCTGTCACTGGAGTGGTTCCTGTAAATAATAAATGGTCTACACCAGGGGTGTCAAACTCAAATTCACAGAGGGCCAAAATTAAAAACTTGGACTAAGTCGTGGGCCAAACTAAATATTTATTGAAAATTTTCAACAACATCTGCATGTTTTCTCTTCTTTCAACATTTGTAATGTTAAACTTTTTCTTATTAAAATAAATGTTTAATAATAGTTTTGGTTAAACTCTTTCCAGAAGAAGCATTAACAAATGAGAAATAAAATATTCAATAAATAATATTTCTCTATAGCCTTTAAGCTCCTTTTAAATGTATTTTTTTTTCACAAGGCAACAAGTCAAAAAAATAACTTCATTGCTTCAATGAAGATCCAATCTTTCAACTATGAAGAGTCCAAAGTTAACCAAAGAAAATATTAATCCAGGCTTAGCTTGTTACACTGTGATTTACTCTGATGCACCTGGGTCTAAACCAGATACTTGGCATCTCTTCTTAGATGCAAGTTCATCAAACTCTGGGGTCTGAGTTCGCCTCCCACCTGTCTTGAAAGGTCCTGGTTTCTGTCTTTCGTTTGGCCATTTTTCGTAAGGGGTTTATTACATGTGAGTTGGGCGACAGGTCGCAGATGCTAATGAAAGTAAAGAGAGGAGGTGGGGGCGATTAGCGGGCTGACGGGCCGGCACCAACGCATTTGCAAAGCATTCTGGGATTTGTAGTATTAGCTGTGCATGCGCTATACTGGCGCGGCGGCCAGCTCTAATACATATTTGATATGATCTTGCGGGCCAAATATAATTATATCACAGGCCAAATTGGGCCTGAGTTTGACATGTGTGGTCTACACAGATACAAATCTAATAAATATTAATGGACTGGCTTGATACCATTACAGTTTCAGTCCAGATCAGTAACTAGAAATACAGCCTGACACTGGGACAGTAGCTGTCACTGTGATAATTGCCACACAAAACTGCAAGTATTAACAGTGCAGCAGTCAAGAAAACATATAGAAAACATACCAACACCTCTATTTTCCTCAAAGACTCAACAACTTCTACAGGTGAACCATTAAAAACATATTTTCTGGATGGCAGTGTAATAGGAGTTGCTCTGCCGCAGAATGGGATAAATCAGATCATCATATAAACTACCCCCCCCCCCCACCCCCAGCATGTTCTCATGCTGCTCTTGATTTACCTTCCTTTTTCAGAACTCTGCACTCCTTAATTGCCCTACTTTATACGACTCCCCGAATGTTAGAGTGAACCTCACGGAAGAACCCTTCTCCTTGTGCTAGGAGAAGAATAAACTTAACGATTCCTTTTTGGCACGAGATAATTTCCTGTAAGAATGAAGGCGTCCTGTTTTGATAGTAATATC
Source organism: Narcine bancroftii (assembly GCF_036971445.1). NCBI lineage: Eukaryota > Metazoa > Chordata > Chondrichthyes > Torpediniformes > Narcinidae > Narcine > Narcine bancroftii. The sequence continues at coordinate 79,955,026 of NC_091479.1, read as the reverse complement.
ATTTTTTGTAAATATTAAGATTGTTCTGCCATTCATTCCGCGTGTTTAGGTAAATATTAAGGCGTCCTCCCCTAAAACTGGTCATCAAGTGGGGGAGCATTTTGTGTGAAGGGGCCCAGCCTGAGATAATGGTATTTAAACATGAAGGAGACCGGCCTCTCGTCCAGGTCCAGTTACGGTTGTGAGGTGGTGCCCTGGATCAAAGGAGGATCCGCACCGACTGCCCAGTCTATTTACCCCGTCGTTGTCCGTATCTCCCAAGCAGACAGCCTGCGTGAACAGGTTTCCAGTGAAATCCAGCGCCACCCTCTCCACATAGCTCACAGACCGCATTGCCCGCGCTGCATCACTCCTCCCACACGTCTGCTCTCCGGCTGCGATCTCCTGGACTGCAGCGCGACGTCCGCGGATCCTGGCCCGTGGATGACGTCAGGCAGGCCAGGCGTCGGAGCAAGAGGAGGGGGGGGGGCGGGGCTGGGTGCAGCCAAAGCGCTTTGCACAAGGTCCTGCGTGACGTCTGCGCAGAGAAAGCAGATGCATGGCGGGATCAAACCCGGTGCCGGACGGAGCGGACTGACCCTGCTGACCTCCTCCACCAGATGGCGTCAATTGAGAGATGAACAAAAATCAAATGGATTTGAGAGCCTTGGAGTCCATGCAAGTGGAGCAGAGTGCATTTAAACCAGAAAGTCTGCAGGCGCTGGAATTGCACTTTACACAAAATTGCTGGAGACATTTGGCAAATCAAGCAGCGTTCTTTGTGTAGCAAAGATAAGGATACGTTTTAAACTGAAAATAGGCCTTATTCACAATAAGAAAGCCACTCATAGCCTCTTCCCAACCTTACTTGTGCATCCATCTATTTCCAACACATTTCATTTCGACACGCAGCGCAGTAACAGACCCTTTCATCCCATGAGCCTGTGGCATCCAAAATTTTGAATGGTGGGAGGAAACCGGAACCCCCGGGGAAAACCCATAGACAGTGGGGGATTCAAACCCGGGTCCCGATTGCTGCCACTGGAACAGTGTCGTGTAAACTGCTATATCAACCCGTGCCACCATTGTGACATTCATTCCTATTGACATCGTGACCACCACCGTGGCATTTTGTTGTTTCTCCCACCTCTGTTGTTTGAGGGGCTCAGCCCCTTAATGTCCGGTAATAGGAAGACTCGAGACTGTGATCCTTCCCCACAGTGCCCTGACGTTGGCTGCACCAAACCTCCGAGTGTCCTTCAGCCTGAAAGATCTATCCCAGCTATGTCATCTGTGCTTTCTTAATTTAGCTATTTCTCTGGATATAAATTAAACCTTCATAACAGTGAACTTTTACCGATTAATATGCAGGTCCCTAGCTACTCAAGTTCCATTAAAGATTGTCTGAGAAAATTTCACAAATTTAGGGATTAAAATTACTAAACAAGTTAAAGATTTATATAAACTCAATTTTTCTCCCTCCTCTATCCGAGAGTGTGAGGTTTTCTTAACGACTAGATCTGGCGGATATACAAATGGAAAGTCCAGTAACATGGTATTTCAGAAACTTCTAATCTGTAAATAACTGGTCAGCTGTTCAAAAGACAATAAACAACCTTCCTTAAATAAATTTGCACAAGAAATAATACCTTTGAGTTTTCAGTATAGAGAATCACACATTGATTTGGACTGTGCTACTGATGTCCGTGTAGAGCAGTTTAATCAAATTTCAGATTCTCTACCCAAAGCCCATTTTGGAGGGCACGCCCATCATGTATGTGTGTGATATCCAATTGAAAGTCTATCCCTGGTCTAAGATGACCAGACATGTGTCCACCCCTGCCAGAGATTTTCCTGCACCAACTATGCAGTTTTGGTCTGGGTGGATTACCTGGCCCAGGGCAGACTTGAATCGATTGGTGATGGCCTTGGACAGGATTTTGAAGTCAACTTTCAATAATGATGAGTTTTCAATTCCTGATACCCTTCCTCATGAAGTTTGACATGCTGCCTGCCAGGAGCATAGCATTGTACACTTCTAGCAAATCCAGGCCCACAGAGCCATGTAGAACTCAGCCAGATATCATTGCTTCCAGAAGTATTACTCAACCCAAAAGAACAGATGGAGGCTGTCAGCTCCCCTAGGTTAATAGGCTGGTCCAGACTTGCTGTTATCTAAATCTTCCGTGATAAGAGGACAAGAATGGTTTCATGGTTCTCCAAGTGTACTCCTTTGGTTCCTCTACTTTCTCTGGGGTCAGCAACTTCATGTCGAGCTTCTATGTCCCCTGCCTGCCTTCAGGTCTTCCTTTAGGTGACAAGATGTGCAAAGGAGGCAGCGGTCAGAGAAGAACACATCAGTGTTCAAAATTGACTGTGATGGGCTTTGACATGAAGACCATGTTGAGCCACCAATTCTCAAATACGTGAGTTGAGGCTCAGTTCCACCTGAAGAGTTGCTGACAGCATCGTGCAGATGCGGGTCCTTTACCATCTTCATCAGGAATCTGGAGAAGTCATCCAGTCTGCTGTTGTCACTGCCAGATCATCCAACTGCTCCAAAAATACAGTTGAACTCACCAGTTGGAGCAACTGGCTTGGACATCCCAACAATGGTGGGAGCTGCTGGAAGATGGCCAGCTTCTCAGTCTGTGCAGGCAAGGCATACACGTTCATCAGTGGTATATGTTATGGTACATTAGATCCACAAGATTATCCCCAACCACCTCCTTAACCTCAATGATTACAATGCCATACTGGATGATGGCACCTTTGCTGTCCTCTACTTGGTGTCCACGACTGGGCATTTGTGGGTTTAATGTCCACCGTAATCACACATTACTTCTGCGTTGGAAGAGTGAAGAGTGGCTGCTCCTTTAAATAGCGTGTGTAGCCACATTTCCCTTCTGCTGGAAGTCCTAAAGAACCCTCTGCCACCCCATCCCATCTCTAAGTGACTGTTAGCTGTGACATCCTGGAGGTAGTAGATGTCCTTCATCTCAAATTTGCAGCATTCCATCAAGACTTTCCAGACAAAGAAGTCCTGGAAAATCGGGGAACCTTGTCTCAGGTCCTTCACTACCACCCTGGAGTTTGCTGCTCCAGCCATTTACTGTTGTAAGGGATGTTAGATTGGTCCTCCAATCATCATGGATCCATCCGTGCATCAGCAGGTCAACTCACACCAGACTATTTTCTCTACTCCAACGGTCCTCTCAACTGTCTTCCTCTTTTTTCCTCTTCCTTCTTAATGCTACGGCTTCTCACAGATCCAGTTAATCAGCTCACAGTAGATGATCTACACTAGATCTTACCCAAAAGCAAACATCTTGCTACACTTCCAAGGTTTTGGGCCTGAGCCTTTTATCAAAATATGAACAAAATACACCAAAATAGGTGTCTGAATAAAATGATGGAAAGGGTAAGGGGAGGAGTATAGGCCCACAGGCAAGAGGTCATGGGTGGATATAGGATGGACAACACATGAGGAAAAAGCTGAGGTGATGGAGTGAGGGGATAGCTCTCTGATGGGAGGGAAGGGGTAGAGAATTGGAGGAAAGGAAACAGGGATGGGGAAGAGAAGGAGACAGGGAGTGGCCAAACAGATCAGAGAAGTTGGTGTTCATGCCCATTCAGCTGGAAAGTGCCCAGATGAAATATTAGGTGTTGCTCCTCCAATTTACACTTGGCCTTGGTTTGGCAATGCATGAGGCTCAGGAGTGGGGCATAGAAGTGAAATGGTTGGCCACTGGGACATCCTCACCACTGATGTGGACTGAGCAAAGGTGCTCAGCAATCTCCCAGTCTGCATCCAGTCTCTGTGGGAGACTGTGGTCACAGTGAGAGCACCGGATGCAAAAAATGATCACCACGGATTCACAAGCAAAGTGTTGCTTCACTTGGAAGGACTGTTTGGAATGCCAAATGATAGTGAAGGAGTGGGCGCAAGCATTCCACTTCCTGCAGTCACAGGGGTAGGGTACGAAGAGATTAGTGGGTATGGATGAGTGGACGAGGGAGTCCAAGGGGGAGCAGTCCTGGTAGAAGGCATGTGCTCCTACAATGAGGTCTTCCATTCGAGATTATCTGAGATGTCCTCCCCTCTCCCACCATCAACTCAGCCCTAACCCTCATCTCCTCCATTTCTCTTACATCTGACCAGGCCCCTTTTGTCCCTAGAAGCAACAAGGACAGGATTCCCCTGGTCCCCTAGAGGCAACAAGATTCCCCTTGTAGTCACCTACCATCCCACCAGCCTCTGCATCTATTATCCTCTGCAATTTGATCTCACACCAGGCACATCTTCCCCTATCTGCCTTTCAAAGGGACTACTCCCTCTGTGACTCCCTTGTCCACTCATCTCTTCTTATTCTCGCCCCCTTGGTACCTATCTCTGACTGGAGGAAGCGCATCACTTGCACCCACATCTTCTCCCTCACCACCATTCAGGGCCCCAAACAGTCCTTCCAAGTGAAGTAACACTTCACTTGTGATTCTGTGGGTCATCTACTGCAGCCATTCTTGGGGTGGGGGAAGACATCACATTTAAGTAAATGCCTTGTTTTCTTTTCACCTCAATATTTTTAATGTTTTTTTTTATGTAGTCGGTTGGCGAGAGGTATGAAAGAAACCAAATAAAGTTGCCTGCTTCACAGAAAAGGGACCATAGCCAAAAAGGTTTCATCCAATGCTCCTTTTTTTGGTTTTCTCTACATCAGTCTGGGAGATTGCTTCACTGAGCACCTTCACTCTGTCTGCATCAATGATGGGGATCTCCGAGTGGCCAACCTTTTCAATTCCGCACCCCACCCCTGCGAGGTCACCCATAAATTGAAGAAGTAACATCTGGGAACTCTCCAACCAGATGGTATTAACACCAACTTCTCTGGTATCTGTTAAGCTTCTTCCTGTGTCCTTCCTTCTCCATTCAGAGAGCTATCCCCTCCCCCTATCACTTGTGCCTGCCCTCCCATATCCACTGCTGGTCTCTTGACTGCGGACCTATTCTCCCCCCACCATTTTATTCAGGTGCCTGCCTGAATCCTTGGATATGTATCTGCTACATAATGCTGTGTGACTTGCTGAGTTTCTCCAGCAATTTTGTGTAAAATGTGTAGAGTTAATTATCTCACAAACTACCCACATGGCCCAATTATGAGTCTGGGGTTCCCACAATTGGCTCATGATAATGACCTGATAGCTCACCAAATTAAGCAGAGACCATATACACTATAAACTCTGGCCAGAAATATTGGTTTCCCTTTACTTCCTATTGATGCTGCATAGCCTGCTGAGTTTATCGAGCACTGTGACTACTGCAGACTACTTTACACAGCTTTCTTCAATTCTAACTATAGCACATTTTCTTGCCAGAAAAAAAAACAGAATTTATGATTGGCCTTATTTGGATCTTTGTTTCATAGATAAGCAAAATTGAAAAAATAATTGAAGATGCAAGTGAGACTTAAAATTAATCATGAATCATAAGAAATAAGGTCTTGCAACCTCTTACAAGTTTGAGTTAGTGGAGGAAATAAAAACTGGTGTTTCAATAGTGCAATCCCGGAGCATTAGAGTGGTACAGAGAGGTTCAGGACCTTGATAGCTGCTGAAAACTGTTCTTGAACCTGCAAGTGCTGGACTTCAGGCTCCTTATTTCTGCCTGGAGAGAGCAGCAAGAAGAGGTTGTGACAAGGGTGAGAACATTGGACAACAATTTTTTTAATATAAATGGTTTGCTTTCTTGAAAAAAAATTGGGGATTATGAGATTTCAAGATGAGCACAAAGATAATTTCAGATTTACTGTACTTTGTAGAAAGTTGGAGAAACATTATCTTTTATTGAATTTAGTATGTTGAATTGCATATTGATGCTGACACACAAGTTAGTTCAACTGACCTAAAAATGTTTTGAAGCCGATTTTAGTTTGTACTCAGCATCTGATGCCTCGTGTCAGTGTCCAACAACAGTCGGCCAGCATTGATGGATTCCAGTTGCCCTGATACCGCTTTTCCACGATTGCAATGTCCTAGTGAAACCTTTCACCATGTTGGTCACTGACTGCACCAAAATCAGCAGGGATGAAGTCCAAGAATGAATGCAGAAAATGAATTTTCAATGATACACTGCACCTCATGATTTTGTATACTTGAAGGAGACTTGAAATAGAAGAGGAAATCACAAAAATGTGTTATATCTTTTTTTTAAAAAAAGGTACATGAAAGGGAAAATTTTAAGGTGATTTTCATGATCAGCAACACAAAATCTATGAAATACACCCGAAAGTGTTCGGGAACAAAATACAAATAATTTTGGAAGAGAAATGACGCGACCTAAATTAAATAAGTTTGAGCTTTTGATTTTGGACACATTAAAAAAAGGTTTTGTTTCAGACGTGTATGCCTTGCTACAAGATAAGATGAACAAATCAGATTTAAGTAAATTTAGAATTAAATGGGAAGAAGATTTATCTTTTGATATATCTCAGGAGGAATGGGAAGTTATGTGTCAAGATAGTGTGACTAAATTATTTAAGATCCAGTTTAGTTAACTATAATTTTTTACATCAGTTCTACTCGACTCCCGAGAAGTTAAAAAGGAACGGTTTTAGTAATTCAGATTTATGTTTTAGGTGTGGACTTCATGCTGGAACATTTGTACACACAGTTTGGTCTTGTGATAAGGTTCAACCATTCTGGAAAAAAATTAAAATCTTTTTGGAAGAATTATATAAGATTAAATTACCACTGGACCCATTAATTTTTTTTTTTGTTGGGTTATACTGTATCTTTAGTTACTGGTTTAGGGTTGGACAAGTTTCAGATGGCGTTTGTTTGTTTAACATTAGCAGTAGCGTGAAAATGTACTGCGATTACGTGGAAAGATAACATGGAATTAAATATAGCCTGCTGGCATGAGTTGAGATCCTGTATGGAGAAAATGCTCAACAATTAATTCATTTTTTTGTTCAGATGTGGTCACCTTATTCGAAATTTATGGGTTTGGAAATAGCTTAATTTTTTTTTAAATAGTAAGTTTGGGCAGATATCGCCTCAAACCGTGCATCTTGGCGCCTCACAGTTCGGAGGGCAGCAACCTCTTTTGAAGAAGACCGCAGAGCCCACCTCACTGACAAAAGACAAAGGAGGGAAACCCATCACCCAACCCCAACCCACCAATTTTCCCCTGCAACCGCTGCAACCGTGTCTGCCTGTCCCGCATCGGACTTGTCAGTCACAAACGAGCCTGCAGCTGACGTGGACATTACCCCTCCATTAATCTTCATCCGCAAAGTTAAGCCAAAGAAGAAGAAAGAAGTTTGACAGATCACACAGCGAATGATATGTTTTATTTGCTCCCCTTGAGGGGCCTGTTGGGGTTGGGGTGGGGGGGTTTGTTTGTTTATATTTATATGTCTCTGTGTGTGTGTGTATATCAGTTGTCCAGAGCAGGGGATTCCCAACCCTTTTTCCTTTCCCCCACCTACCAACCTCCTTCCTAATCACAGAGCACCCAAGGCATTACTGAGAGGGGTGAGAGGGGAGTGAGGGGGGTGCTTCACGTTGCCAGGAGCTGCAGCGGGTAAAGGGGGGTGGGGGAGGGGGGAAAGGGAGGATGAGGGGGAAGAGAGGGGATTGGGGGAAGGGGCGATGGGGGGAAGGGGCGATGGGGAGGAAGGGGAATCGGGGGAAGGGGGGATCGGGAGGGGAAGGGGGAGGGGGAAGGGGGGGAACGGGAGGGGGAAGGGGGGAACGGGAGGGGGGAAGGGGGGAACGGGAGGGGGAAGGGGGGAACGGGAGGGGGAAGGGGGGAACGGGAGGGGGAAGGGGGGAACGGGAGGGGGAAGGGGGGAACGGGAGGGGGAAGGGGGGAACGGGAGGGGGAAGGGGGGAACGGGAGGGGGAAGGGGGGAACGGGAGGGGGGAAGGGGGGAACGGGAGGGGGAAGGGGGGAACGGGAGGGGGAAGGGGGGAACGGGAGGGGGAAGGGGGGAACGGGAGGGGGAAGGGGGGAACGGGAGGGGGAAGGGGGGTCGGGAGGGGGAAGGGGGGGTCGGGAGGGGGAAGGGGGGTCGGGAGGGGGAAGGGGGGTCGGGAGGGGGAAGGGGGGGTCGGGAGGGGGAAGGGGGGGTCGGGAGGGGGAAGGGGGGGGATCGGGAGGGGGAAGGGGGGATCGGGAGGGGGAAGGGGGGATCGGGAGGGGGAAGGGGGGATCGGGAGGGGGAAGGGGGGATCGGGAGGGGGAAGGGGGGATCGGGAGGGGGAAGGGGGGGATCGGGAGGGGGAAGCGGGAGGGGGAAGGGGGGATCGGGAGGGGGAAGGGGGGATCGGGAGGGGGAAGGGGGGATCGGGAGGGGGAAGGGGGATCGGCAGGGGGAAGGGGGGATCGGGAGGGGGAAGGGGGGATCGGGAGGGGGAAGGGGGGGATCGGGAGGGGGAAGGGGGATCGGGAGGGGGAAGGGGGGATCGGGAGGGGGAAGGGGGGATCGGGAGGGGGAAGGGGGGATCGGGAGGGGGAAGGGGGGATCGGGAGGGGGAATCGGGAGGGGGAAGGGGGGATCGGGAGGGGGAAGGGGGGATCGGGAGGGGAAGGGGGGATCGGGAGGGGGAAGGGGGGATCGGGAGGGGGAAGGGGGGATCGGGAGGGGGAAGGGGGGATCGGGAGGGGGAAGGGGGGATCGGGAGGGGGAAGGGGGGATCGGGAGGGGGAAGGGGGGATCGGGAGGGGGAAGGGGGGATCGGGGGGGTGATCTGGGGGGTGAAGGGGCGGGATCGGGATTCCCACCACAAACCTGCGCGCCAACCTTTCCTCATAAACCTCCCTGGCGTCGGTGAACCGAAGGGTTGGGGCAACCAGAAACCCGTCTTCTCTGCACGGAGAGAAGGGGCGGGCCGGGGCCTCCCGAACCACGCCGCGGAACTTTCCAGAACGGGGGGGGGGAAGCCATGTGGCAGCGGTCTGGAGGGAGGGAGGGAGGAGTCTCCGCTCCCTCTGGAAAGTTCTCTCACCCCGCCCCGGACATCACGTGCTGCCGAGTTTGAGCGGCGTTCGGGCTCTGCTGACGCGTGCGAACCCGACCGGCCTCCTCCTCCTCCATCACCCATCACCACCATCACCTACCTCCTCCTCCTCGCTCTCCGGGCAGAGCAGATCTGCTGCCACTTGAACGATGACCGCAGGCGAGGAGAAAATGGAGCCGCCGAACCCGGAGGAGAGTGAAGATATCACCCCCAAGAAGGATGGCGGTGTCCTGAAGGTAAGGAAGGCTGCCCTGGCCAAACGGATCCGGGAGACCCTGAGGCAAGGGGTCAGGCCCCAAGCAGCTGCCATCAACATGAACCTCCCGGTATTACTCATCAACCAGGTGGTCGGTCTGAGGGGCGAGGCCGAGGTGCAGGTGCTTTAGAACCATTCAGCGGGGCA